>NC_140124.1:28268241-28868241 GCF_964035555.1 Netta rufina | reverse complement strand
CAGCCCTCAGCTGCTGAGGAAAACATCTGTCTGTCAGCTTCTCCAGTACCCATCTTGAGCCAATGTTGTGATCACTATCTGTCTGAGCAAGGCCTTGGGTGTAGTGGCCAGTGTTTGAGCAAGGCAGCATTGGACTGCAGGCGAGAAGGGGTGGAAGGGGGAATACACCATCATGACTAGTCACAGGGTAAACATATATCTCTCTTAGTATAGCACCAAAACAGATACTTCTGCAGTTGTAGAAACTGCATTTGAATTATCAGATTATAAAATGGTCAGATTTTGCCTTTAGAAGTACATACATTGCTTCTTCATCAGAAAGCCTGAGGCTGTGTATCCAAAGATATATATGTATATCTATATAGTTTAGGCAAAACTTTCACTTTTGCCTGTGCTGTTTTTTTCTACCCCAAGGAAAACAGAAGAAAAGTTAATAAGCAAAATTAATAAGAATAAGATGTTTTTTAGTTGATATTAATGGTCTGATTTAAACATGCATTGCAATTTTAATACACTTGGCAAAGCCCTTAAAAACAGTGCAGGTATCGGTCAAATTTTTATGACCTTATAATTGTACATGAAGTTGAAGTGATGACTGGCTTAATATTGCCTGCATCTTTCTGCCTTATCTCTTTTTCTTTTTTAAGCTTAAGAGGAGGTATGTTTCTAATATCTACCATTACGGACAAAGTCTGTAATAGTCCTTGTTCCACAGGGTGCTAATCCCTGTGTGGGATGTGATGATTACTCACAGCTACCATATTATCAGAATGTAAGATATTGTTACATTAAATATATGTACTTCAAATGTCACAGTCACGGTCTATTCTTAATGCTTTACAAAGGACACAAACAAAGTCATTTTCACAGTAATTCATAGTAGAGCTTAGTTCAAAGTAGAGCTTAGTTAACAAATAAAAGAATGGTTAGGAAGATTAAATTTATAACCTTTGAAAAACACCAGATAATTAAGACCATGAAAACTGAATCTATTATATACTTGTTCATTATTAAATAGTGTTCTTTTACATCAATATTAATGGTTCTTGCTGAAATGGTTTTGTTGGGGTAGATCATCTTGGACAAAAATGTTGTCCTTTTTTCATTTTTAAGAAAGTTCTTGATTTGTTGAATGTATTTTCATAAATATTGACCACAAACTACGATTTATTCTTCTATAAAATAGGGTATTAGTTAACCAGTATGGACATTTTTTCTACTCTCTGGGTCAAACGATTTTTATTTATTTATTTATTTATTTTTTCATGAGCTTTACCCATATGTGCCAGCAGTGGCTTTGGGCAGCACGTCTGTCTTGTCTCTTTTGCCAGCCCCTGGCTTCTCCTGGAGCTGACTGACTCAGGAGCAGAGGTTTTTCTCAATTCCAAAAAGCAGCCAGGTGGTGGAGAGCCACTGCCGGGATTCTCCTACTGCTTGCTCCTAATTATGATTGCTTGGCTATGGTCCAGTATGCTTCTGTGTTCAGACAAGCTGCAGCTGCTGTTGTAACCCACCAAAGCTGGTATCAGTCCAGTCAACCGAATGTCTGCATTACAGCTCTCTGAAAATAAATAAATAAGTAAAAAATAAATAAAACAACACCAAAACCAAGATTTTTACCTTAAATATTTGTGCATTAGCTATTCCTATGAAATTAATACAAATTTGTGGGTTTTCCCTTCATGCTCTGCCTGAAGCACAGGTATGAAGCTGATTGAAATCAAATTTCTTATGGGAACTATTTACTATTTATCATTAATAATGAATGACTATAATAATTAGAAACTATAAACTGTAAATTCTAGATTGAGAAAATAAAAGTTCACCGTTATACGTAGAATATGTTCTTTTGGAATATTTTGTGGATCTTGGTGCTTGTGGGAATCGAGGGTATAAGGAGCAGAATTAAAGCCCATCCTGGAGATAACCAGGAGTGTAAATTAAATTTGTTATATTCCTGGCTGTAGAGATTAGCAAAAGGCATTTAGATTTTCTGATTGAGACACTTAGTGAATGGAGAAATTATGAAATATAATAATTTCTTGCTGTTAATTTATGTTTCTAGTTCTGCAAGTCGATGATTAAAGCAAATTTATGCTTTGAAACTAATGTGTAGCAGCAAACTGAGATGGTTGTTCTTGTTCCCTTAAACAGTGTGCTCACTTCGGTTATATATTCATTTGGACAGCATTGTTGCTTTCTGTTTCACTCTGCTTCTAGGTCTTTAGCTGAGATTAAAGTGTTTTATCTATTATGCTTAATTTTCTGAATACGGACAAAGTAGTATGTCACTATTATAATGATTGACTCAAATACCTGTTATGTTAAATCTTATTTTTCTCTAATTACTGTAGCAGGAGAAACAAGTTTTTCTACCCTTTGCAGGTGATGTCATAGTAAAAAAACAGTCCCGTCACCGAGTCATTATCCAACTCCCTGCTAATGGTGGTCGTGAGTGCCCAGACACTTTGTTTGAGGAAAAAGAATGTGAAGCTTCTCCCGTCTGCTATAGCTACAGGTAGTGTTTATCAACCAAGGGCAGTTTATGTATGATTTTTCAACCTTTACCTACCTCTAAATTTTGTTGAATTCCACTTAAGAAAAATAAGATGTATGGCTAAATCAAGGTTTCTGAACAGATATGTACACACAGCTAGGCTCAGTGTATCAAGACCAACATGTCAACATTTTCTTTCCTTTGAATTGGGAAATTATGTTGTTTTTATTTTATTTTATTTTATTTTAATTTTTATTTAAACAGTTTATTTGCATGAACATTGCAACTAATAGGAATTGCTTTCCAAGATAAATCTTGCCTTGCAATTATTTGAAATTCTATATGATTAAAAAAATCTATTTTAAATTATCTAAGCCAGTGAAATGCAGAGTCTATTTAGAAGAGCTCAGTTCTTCTCCCATGCAGAAACATACCCTCCATTTTTCCATTCCCATCAACCCAGAGATGACTCGCCCATTGATACATCCCCTAACGTACAGTGTTGACCTATCTTCACCAGAGAAGGCTGACAATTCTAGCAGGTGGGGAACACCACTTTAACTGCTTAAGAAAACTTTTGGGGCAGTTTTGCAACATCTTTCTGAGTGGCATGAGAAAGCTTAGATGTACTTGATAATAAATATGAGGGTTATTTTTAATGTATAATTTATGTATTTGAATTGGAAGCCATTTTTTTTTTTTTCCAGTGGATAGAGAATAAGGCTATCTTCCATGAAAACACTCTGTTGCAGAGGTGCAAATATAGTTTAATTTTATTTTAGCCAAAACAGATTGAGATTAAAGTAATATGTTGCTTTCATCATCTGGTAAGAATTATTCAAATGCAAATTCATTTGGAGGCAACACTGTATGTAACTGAAAGATATGAAAATATGCAAAACAGCATTGGGAAGCTATCATAGTGAGTACTCCAAGCATGAGAGAAATGTAATTTGAAATCTTTTTCTAGTCAATACCAGCATCAGAGTTATATCCTTTAAAATACTGTCTGTTCCTCATCTGTATAGGATCTTCAGTACCAAATTTTACCTGAGCTACTACAGGATGATGTGCTAAGTAGACATAAGTAGCAATTAGAGTTGCTAGTGAGTGGTAAATGAGGTGATTTGATTTTCGTGACGTGAACTGATACTGAACACATTTTCTGCATATTTCCTTTAGTATCTTTCTGACCTGTACACATGCTTGTGACAGGTGGACTCATCCACTCAGATTTTCTCATGAATTAGTTCAGATATTAGCCAGCAGAGGCAGGTTACAATGAAACTTGAGGTAAGTGATTTGATCACTATATATAAAAGAGCAGAAGACGATCTGAGCAGTGGATTTAGTTTTTTTCCCCCTCGCTCTGAGTAGTTCAAAACACTCTGGATTATTTTGGAGCTGCAACACTAACTGGATTAGTTATATTTAAAGGCCTAGAGTATTCTGCAAAACTAGAATAGAATTTTGTAGAAGTTTCTTAGCAGTTTAAATTACTGATTAAATAATATAGGCAGCACAATATTTCTCTTTTTATCAAAGCTTTTTTCAACATCTTCTTGACTGTTTTATTTTGATATGATCTGGGCCCATGCACTGCATTGGATCTCTTGGTTGGCTCCACATTTTGAAGGTGCTGCCACCCGGCTACCCTAGACCTAAGTGCTCTGGGATCTCCTGAGGCACCATTGCAGTCATTTAAACTCACTGTCCCAGTGCTTTGCTGTGTCTGTGGTAATTTTTTGCTCCTGATTTCACCTTTTTGGTATATTTATAAGAAGATGAAGCTTGGCAAAGGAATTTATTATTTGTGATTTTTATTGCTACATATTTAGATGAATTGTTTCTACTTGATTATTTCCTCCTCATTTCAGGTGGAAGACCCACAAGTGGCGGAGGTGCCAGCTAGTACCATGGTATGTGCGCCAAGACAGTCCAGGAGCACACGAGACTTGTGGACCTGGGCTACAAGCAAGAGGTTAGAACCTATTGTTATTCTGCAGATGTCTATGGCTGTAATGGTGTGGGAAGTGCCTAAAATTCATTGTAATTTAGCATTAATTTTACTTAAATTTCTGGGGTTCAGCAGAGGAAAATATGGAATGCTAGTATAATAGAGTACATCCAAACTGGTATTTGGCAAATGCTTTATTCATATAATATTAATTTTAATTTATTTTTAAGTACTGATACTGCATCAGTGACTAATTCATGGTATTGTTTGTTAGGTTTATTTCAGCATCCTTACCTGAAGCACATTTCTGGAAAGTTTGCTCTGAATATAATTAATAAATTAATTAATTAAAAAATAAAAATAAAAAGGCGATAGGTCACTTTATAGTCTTTGTTTTGTGAAAAAAAAATGGAGCAATTTCACCTGTTAAAACATGACATTTTTCAGGTAGCAAGTTTGTGAAGACGTTGAATTATAGAATGGCCTGGGTTGGAAGGGACCTCAAAGATCATCTAGTTCCAACCTTCTTGCCATGGACAGGGATACCAACCAATAGATCAGATTGCCCAGGGCCTCATCTAAACCGGTCTTGAACAGCTCCAGAGATGGGGCATCCACAGCCTCTCTGGGCAACCTTTCTGGACATGTTTATAAGCATGTCTGCTAGACAAAATGTAAGACTTTTGTTCCCTGTAAGGAGTGTTGAAAGAATTAGGATTGGAGAACCCTACAATAATTTAGAGCTGGAGGAAGGCTGTGGAGGTCCTATTGTCCAACCCTCCAACAATAGCAGGACTCATTTTAAACTTAGATCCCACCCAGCCTGGAGGAGGTTGCTCAGGTATGTGTCCAGATGAGTTCTCAGCATCTCCAAGGATGGAGATCGCACAGTTTCTCTGGGCACTTGCTCTGCTTGTCTGCTCTTGTGCTGAAAATGTTTTCCCTAATACATGCTTTGAAATGTCACTTGCTGCAATTTATGTCTGTGGCCCCTCATTCTTTCACTATATGCTTCTGAGAAGACTCTGGCTCTCTCTTCTTTATACCCTTCAATCGGGTATAAAGAAGGTAGCTGTAGAGAGTAATGGGAGCACAAGAGGTGCAGGACTTTGCATTTACACTGCTGAAGTTCATGAGGTTTCTGCCAGCTCATTTCTCCAGGCTGTCAAGGTCCTCTGAATGGCAGCCAGACTTTCCAGGTAGGTACTGACTGCTCCTCTCAAAGTGGTGTTGTCCTCAAACTTGCTGAGGGCACTTTCTGTGCATGTTGTTAAAGATGCTAAACAGAATTGGCTCAGGAATTAACCACTGATGTGTAGCTCTCTTAAACAGCTGCCAATTTGTCTTCAAAACCACCGACCCTTCAAGACCAGTGACCCAAATGTTTTTCCACTATTTGCATTTAATAGAAATTAATTTTAACAGCCACGTCCAGCTTTACTGTCACCTGTTTTCACAGAGAATTTTGTAGATTTAATAGAATTGTGTATGTGTGACTGTTTATAGTAAGGTGATGTTTATAGGTGCATTAAATAAACTCAGTATGAAAATAATTACAGTTCCTACTTACTGTGTTAGTAATTGAATTGCTTTGAACTACTAGTCAACCCTGAATTTCAGGAAGGTTTTTTTCTGTTGCCTTTGCTGAGTGCAAACTTCTATCTGTTAAAATAATATTGTCTCAGCAAATTGTAGAATTCCTGATCAAGGACACTGCTAACTGCAGAAATGAAATGTTATGGTCATTAATTTCCTTGCAGTATTAAATGAGGTTATGGTATACTTTAAAAAGAGTAAATCTTAAACTAGTAACTTCTACCATTTGCTCAGAAGGTGTTACAAGAGATCAATTTAGGACTTACCATGAAATGAAACACGAAGGTATTGCCTGCTAATATAAAAGACTTCTGACTGTGGTAATTCTTTCAGAGGTCTATCACTAATGCAATCTATTTCTAGCAGCTCTGGAGGATACATTCATTTAACACACTGAGAAAATAAGATTTCTGTCTTTGACGGTAGGAGTTCAGTACAAAATGTTATTTTCTATAGATGTGTTGCAGTGCCTCAATCTAATGACTTGGCCTCAAACTCATTAATAAAGGACAGCCAATTACTGTGCGTGCAAATTGTATTTTATTATTCCATGTCATGAGAGTTTCAGGGTTTTTTGCGTGTTGATTGGTTGTGGTTTTTGTTGTTGTTTTTTCAGCTCCAACTTCAATCATGTGTATTACACATATACTAAGCAATACATGATTTTGGAATTACTCATTGTATGATTTGATAGATTTCTATAGGTTTTCTCTTACACAGGGTATTACGTACTCCCTCTCCCTTCTTACTTTATAATTTCATAGAATCATAGAATCATAGAATATCCTGAGTTGGAAGGGACCCTTAAGGATCATCAAGTCCAACTCTTGACACCGCACAGGTCTATCCAAAAGTTCAGACCATGTGCCTAAGTTCACAGTCCAATCTCTTCTTAAATTCAGACAGGCTCGGTGCAGTGACCACTTCCCTGGGGAGCCTGTTCCAGTGTGCAACCACCCTCTCTGTGAAGAACCCCCTCCTGACGTCCAGCCTAAATTTCCCCTGCCTCAGCTTAACCCCGTTCCCGCGGGTCCTGTCACTAGTGTTAATGGAGAAAAGGTCTCCTGCCTCTCGACACCCCCTTCCGAGGAAGTTGTAGACTGTGATGAGGTCTCCCCTCAGCCTCCTCTTCTCCAGGCTGAACAGGCCCAGTGACCTCAGCCGTTCCTCGTACGTCTTCCCCTCAAGGCCTTTCACCATCTTCGTAGCCCTCCTCTGGACACTTTCCAACAGTTTCATGTCCTTTTTATACTGTGGTGCCCAGAACTGCACACAGTACTCGAGGTGAGGCCGCACCAGCGCAGAGTAGAGCGGGACAATCACCTCCCTTGACCTACTAGCGATGCCGTGCTTGATGCACCCCAGGACACGATTGGCCCTCCTGGCTGCCAGGGCACATTGCTGGCTCATATTCAACTTGCTGTCTACCACGACCCCCAGATCCCTCTCTTCTAGGCTGCTCTCCAGCGTCTCATCGCCCAGTCTGTACGTATAGCCAGGGTTTCCCCGTCCCAGGTGCAGGACCCGGCACTTGCTCTTATTGAACTTCATGCGGTTGGTGATCGCCCAGCTCTCCAACCTGTCCAGATCCCTCTGTAAGGCCTTTACGCCCTCATTTGAGTCCACAACTCCTCCAAGTTTGGTGTCATCAGCAAACTTGCTCAAAATACCCTCTATTCCTACATCCAGATCGTTTATAAAAATATTGAAAAGTACCGGCCCTAAAATGGAGCCTTGAGGGACCCCACTGGTGACCGCCCGCCAGCCTGACACAGCCCCATTTACCATAACCCTTTGGGCCCTGCCCGTTAGCCAATTGCTCACCCATCGTATGATGTTTTTATTTAGCTGTATGGTGGACATTTTGTCCAGTAGGATCCTATGGGAAACCGTGTCAAAAGCCTTGCTGAAGTCCAAAAAAATCACATCAGCTGGTTTCCCTTGGTCCACCATACGGGTGATCTTATCATAAAAGGAAATCAGGTTAGTTAGGCAGGACCTACCCTTCACAAACCCATGCTGGCTGGGACCAATGACTGCTTTGTCCCCCAGGTGCGCCTCAATAAGTCCGAGAACCAACTTCTCCATGATTTTACCAGGCACTGACGTGAGACTGACAGGCCTGTAATTGCTAGGGTCTTCTTTCTGACCCTTCTTGAAAATTGGCACAACATTTGCCAGCTTCCAGTCTACCGGGACCTCTCCAAATTCCCAGGATCGTTGAAAAATAATTGAAAGAGGTTCCGCGATGACATCCGCCAGCTCTTTCAGCACCCGGGGATGAATCCCATCCGGACCCATGGACTTGTAGGGATCCAGGTGGAGTAGCAAATCCCACACACGTTCAGGGTCAGTTGGGAGTTTGTCATCCCCACCGTCCCGGCCCTCCAGCTCAGGGCACCCTGGGTCCCGAAGCCCATCATCGGCATTGAAGACAGAGGCAAAGAAGGCGTTAAGCGTCTCTGCTTTGCCTATGTCATCGTCTGTGAGGAGACCTTCCCTATCAAGGAGCGGCCCTATGTATTCTTTAGTTCTCCTTTTTCCATTTACATATCTAAAAAAAACTTTTTATTTTCTCTCACAGACACAACCACCTTCAACTCTAGCTGTGCTTTGGCCACACAAACTTTCTCCCTACAAACACGAACAGCATCCCTGTATTCTTTCCATGACGCCTGGCCCTCCTTCCAGTAGCGAAACACTCTCTGTTTCCGCCTAATCTCCATTAGAACATTCCTGGTCAGCCACGCCGGCCTCCTGCCCCGCCTGCCTGACTTGCGATATTTTGGAATTGCCTGATCTTGTGCTTCTAGGAGGCATCGCTTAAAGAGTGACCAGCACTGGTGGACATCGAGGACTTCAAGAGCAGTTTCCCAGGGGACCTTGCTGACTAGTTCCCTGAGCAGCCTGAAGTCCGCTTTCCCCATATCTAGGGATGAGGTTTTGGTGGCACTTTTCCTTCTGTCACCATAAATTTTGAACTCAACCACTTCATGGTCGCTATGACCAAGGCGGCCACCAATCACCACATCTCCCACCAGACCCTCTCTGTTTTCTAGCAACAGGTCTAGGAGGGCACCTTTCCTAGTTGGCTCCGTTAGCACCTGCACCAAGAAGTTATCATCTAGGTGCTTCATGAACCTCCTGGACTTGCTCGTGTCAGCCGTGTGGCACTCCCAGTTAACGTCCGGCAAGTTGAAGTCCCCCATAAGGACAAGGGGAGTTAATCTCGAGGCCTCTCTTAGTTCTGTAAAGAATAATTTATCGGCGCTATCGTCCTGGCCAGGCGGTCTGTAATAGACTCCCACAACGACATCCCCTTTATTCGTTTGTCCCTTGATCCTTACCCAGAGGCTCTCAACTTTGCCATCGCCGACCTGAAGTTCCACACAGTCCAGCCCCTGCTTCACATACATCGCCACCCCACCACCTCGCCTACCCTGCCTGTCCCTCCTGAAGAGCCTGTAACCATCTATCGCAACACCCCAGTCACAGGACTCATCCCACCAGGTTTCGCTTATGCCATGAAAATAGCCATGTGTGAAATTTTAGTGGTGCACATTATTCTCATCCCCATTACAAGAGTTGATTTCATGCAGGGTGCTCCATGAGTGGAGGCTGACCTGAATGCAAGCCTTCTGGGTGATTAGGTTCTGCCTTCTGGAGTGTTAGAAAGATTTCATGAGCTTTTGAAGGAAGATTCTTGAAGAGGTTTTGTCCGTTCTCCCTGCTGATTCTTAGCTACCTCCTGAATACTTAGCTTCTCAAATATAAAGTTTCTACAGGCTGTGGAAAACTTTGCATGTTAGTATATTCTTAAAAGTTCTGTACTATACGTCATTCATTTAAAGATTATTTTGTGATACAGATGCAGAAAAAGACAAAACTACTACTGTGCAAGTCCTTTTAACTACCCCAAAATCAGGAAATGCTAAACAATGAAATATGAAATCTGTTTGGTATAATATTTTGATACTGCATTTATAATGTGATACTGAATACAGATATTTTGAACTGTATATTTAAGCATTTGTTGCTGATTTCTCTACAAATGTTTACAATTTTATGAATATATATGTAAACAGCAAAAAAAAAATTCAATGGAAAAGGAGTTCGAAATTTCTGGTGCTCGTGAATGTAGAAATCACACATTCATTTGTTTGTATTAACTTACTTTTGAAGATGAAGTGAAACAAAATTCTTATAAAAGTCAGTCCTTTAGTTTCCAGTGGATTGTCATTTCATTTTTTGTTGATAGTCAATAGAGCAGTAATGTCATTCCTGTATGTGACAATAGTTCTGTTCTTTTTCAGTCTGAGATATTGCCAATGCCATTAGTTTATCCTGTTTCTGATGTGGTTGCCTACACAAGAACACTGTAACAGATAGTAACAGCAAAGGTGTTAAATAAGAAAGAATAGGAAGGTATACCAGGGAATAGGCACATCTGACTATGCAGTCATTTGCAGCTTATTTTCAACAAAATAGTCTGTACTGTTCATATGTTATCTAGAAAGATGTTTACATCTGAAGGAAAAACTAGAAGTTAGAAAACATTTAAAATTACTGGTTAGATGACTGATCTTAAGAATGTCTGAATAAAGACAGAGCGTACGCATGCCTTGCTTTATACAACAGCTTTACTATTCACATTTCCATTCTTCAGCTTTTTTGCCACGTTGGTCTTGCTCAACAGAAGAGAAGCTTGGGTGAATCATAAAATTTAGAATTGTGATTCATTGTTAAAGATAGCTTTGTTTCTAGCTGTCTTGTGTAATGGTGGTTTTGTTACAAATCATGTCAGTTTAAATGAACATGTCAGAAAATTAGAACTTGGGTCAATGCAGAGGAAAGAGAAGGAAGGGGTTTGGTGTTTTTGCTTTTTGTTATATGAACAGATTTTATTTAGACTTTTTTTAAGAAAAAAAATGTTAATTACTTATTCAAATGTTGGGAAACTATTTATATCTAAACCCAAGCATTGTAACATTGTGTTTAATATTTGAGAAGCAAATTCATTGTTGTAGTCATTAACTTATTTGAACAATGCAGATAGTTATGATAATTGTGCTGAATAATGAATGAAAATTTGCAGTCTTAATTGTGGCATTGTTAAAAGGCATTTTAAAGGCATTTAAAATGCCTTTTAACAATGGATAAGTAGAACAAGAATTATTCTGTAATTGTGACTTAAGACTTCTAACTTGCTCTTATTCCAAACCCTCATGAAAGGGTCTTATGAGTGCATTAACAAGGAATTTGAAATGTCTGCTTGACCCTATCAGAAAGCAACAAGAAGTAGAGAGAGAAACCGTGTTTTACTGCAACAGCATTTATGTTGTGTTTATTATCGTAAACTGTTTCTTAATTAACAAGTGTAAATTGACCAGAAGTCTCGATGAGCCACCTGAAACGCAGGAGGGAGAAACATGGTATGTTAGCAAATACAGAATACAGAATCTGGAACAAGAGAGCAAATGCTAGATAAAAACAGGCTTCTGGTACTTGATGGAGATGTGGGCTATGAAACTCACTATGGACCAGGAGAGGAACCTGCTCCAGCTAGCGTGCTAAGAGGGACTGCTTTGTAATTCTTACTGCCAACATTTATTAGCACATAGATAACTTCAAAGCAGAGGTCTGCTCAGTGACATAGATTAATGTATAGTTTGAAATTGTGAACAGCTTCAGCTCAAGCAGTTATACATGATGTCACGTTCACATCTTAATCGTCTATGTCAGTAAGCCTCAGCTCCAGTAAAGTCTGAAGGAACTTAGAAATGCAGTTCAAATCCCTTTTGAATTGTACAGGAAAGCCTAGGAAACTTGCTTTATAAAAGAGGTTGTCTTGCCAGTAGCCTCTGTGGGTTTAAGTAGGGTTTGTTGGATCACATCCCAGTGCTAGTGAAGAGGATGTATAGCAAATAAAAAGCTAGAGTGCCCAAACCGCAATAGCCTAATCACATCATGATGTATATGGATGGATGCACAGGGAAGGGCTACTGAAAAGAGATTTGCAAAAGGATGTGCAGCCTGTAGTCCTTGCCACCATAAATCTTCCTCAGAGTTTTGTAAAAGGAATGGGATGAATATTGTGAAATCTGTCAGCAGATTCTGTAACAGCAAGAGGAAGGTTATTTATAAAATTTAAGCAGAAGCTTATGTAACCTTTCTGTCAGACAAAATATCTCTGAATAGCTATATTTGATGTCACTGGGAATTGGCCATTATTAAAGGTCTGATCCTGATGTCTCACCATGCTTTGTTCACAGGATGTGTCTGGAGTTATTTGAAAGGTTGTGAAGCAGGGGAATTGGAGAAAGCTTCCTAGGATTGCCGTGAGCATGAGGTGGCCTTGCAGACTTGTTTGAGCTGTGAGGAGGCTCACAGGTAGAGCTGGTGATCAAAAACATTTTCCTCTCACTGCAGCTAAGTAGGGACAGTAGCCTACCTCTCTCGGTATTGCTTACTTAGAGGGGGGATTTTCTTTTTTTAAACTTGCATGCCCTCATCAAAAGCACAATAAAGGAAACAAAATGACAAAGACTGCTGCTTCTTGATGGAGCTATAAACTACCATTTTAACACCATCGAGATTTAACAGATGAGGTCCCTTTTCTCTGGTTCGTATGACTAAAAAGTCACTGCAGATGACAACAGGGAGCTTCAGGTTTTTTTACTGAAAAAAATGGACAATAGTGCTCCAAAGCATTATTTACATGATTTTTATTTTTATATAAAAATTTTATTTTTATTTTAATATAAAATTATATATATATAAAAATATAATATATAATATATATATTATATATATTATATATATATTATATATTATATATTATATTATGTATATTATATATATAATATATTTTTAAATATATTATATATATTATATATTATATATATAATATATATATTATATATATATATATTATATAAAATTTATATAAAATTTTTATATAAAAATAAAAATCACCACTTGCTGAGGCGATCGGCTCCCAAGCAGACGCGTTCTGCAGCGTAGCAGGGAATCGGACAAGCAGGGCTATGTTTTCCAGCATCGAGCCCACTTGAGGGAGCCGCCAGGACCCAGCAGGCCTTGCGAGAGAGGCTCACAAGGTGTAGGCGGAGCCAGCAGCGCCCCCTCCCTGACCGTTCAAAAGCAGCCCCTAGGGAGCGTGGCGACCAGGGCAAACAGGGCATGGGGCGTCAGAAGGGAGTGGCGCGGCAGTTGGTGCAGGCAGGGTGAGCAGGAAGGGCAGAGTGTGCCCCCCACCCATACAAACAGCTCCTCTAACGGTGGTCTACTGCTAGCTAAGCTGTGATGGTCTCCACCAAGCACAGTGTGCTCTCCAGGAAGTCTGTACACACCCAGAACGGCTGCCCGCTCAAAACTGTGGCAGTGCAGGTCTCCGGGTGCAGGGAGTGCCTGAGCCTGTACCTACCACCTGCGGGGGGCAGACAGACTGTGTGTGTGAGGTGCGAGCAGGTGGATGACCTGGTTTGCCCCATGGCAGAACTCGAGGAGGAGGTCGAGAGGTTGAGGGATATCAGGGAGTGTGAGCAGGAGGTAGACTGGTAGAGCAACTCCCTGTGTGGCCTGAAGGGCAGGCAGCGGGGTGAGACACCCGAAATGGGGGTGGACCCTCTGCCCTGTTGCTGTTGGGCAGAGGCAGGGGACCTAGGAGTTGAGGAGGAATGGAGACAGATCCCTGCTTGACATCGCAGACAATGCCCCCCACACCAGCCCCACCTTTCTAGGTGCCCTTATGCAACAGGTTTGAGGCCCTGGAGCTTGCGAGACCAGTAGCTGAGGAAGAGGTAGAAAGTCTACACAGGAGGATGCCTAGGGCGAGGCAGTCGACTCCACGCCTCAGGACTGCCTCCACCAGGGCGGAAAAAAGGGTGATTGTTGTGGGTGACTCCCTTCTCAGGGGAACAGAGGGACCTATTTGTTGGCCTGACCCTACCCGTAGGGAAGTCTGCTGCCTCCCTGGGGCCAGGGTCAGGGACATTGCCAGAAAGCTTCCCAACCTGGTTCACCTCTCTGACTATTATCCTCTTTTAATAGTCCAGGCTGACAGTGATGACATTGAAGAGAGAAGCCTGAAGACCATCAAACAGGACTTCAGGGGACCGGGACGGTTAGTGGATAGAGCGGGAGTACAGGTGGTGCTTTTTTTCCATCGCTACGGTGGCAGGGAGGGGTACAGAGAGGATGCGGAAAGCCCACCTGATAAGCACATGGCTCAGAGGCTGGTGTCAACACAAAAATTTTGGTTTTTTTTGACCATGGGGTGCTTTACTCAGCACCTGGCCTGATGGCCGCAGATGGGTCCCTATCTCTAAGGGGAAAACGGATCCTGGGCCAGGAGCTGGCTGGGCTCATTGAGAGGGCTTTAAACTAAGTGAGAAGGGGGATGGGGCTGAAACAAGGCTTGTTAGAGCTGTGCCAGGGGGAACAATGGCAAGGCTGGGAGAGAAGGCAATGGTCCAACTGAAGTGCATCTACACCAATGCATGCAGCATGGGTAACAAACAGGAGGAGCTGGAAGACATCGTGCGGCAGGCAGGCTACGACTTGGTTGCCATCACGGAAACGTGTTGGGACCACTCTCAGGACTGGAGTGCTGCAATGTCTGGCTATAGGCACTTCAGAAGGGACAGGCAGCATGGAAGGGGTGGTGGTGTGGCTCTCTATATCAGAGAGAGTTTTGATGTCGCAGAACTTGAGGCTAGGAATGATAAGGTTGAGTCCCTATGGGTTAGGATAAGTGGGAAGGCCAACAAGGCAAGCATCTTGGTGGGGGTCTGTTATAGACCGCTGAACCAGGATGAGGAGGCTGATGAGGAGTTCTATAGGCAGCTGACAAAAGTAGCGAAATCGTCAGCGCTTGTTCTCGTGGGGGACTTCAACTTCCCAGATATATCCTGGAAGCACAACACAGCCCAGAGAAAGCAGTCTAGGAGGTTTCTGGAGAGTGTGGAAGATAGCTTCCTGACGCAGCTGGTTAGTGAGCCTACCAGGGGAGGTGCCCCAAATAGAGAAGGACTTGTTGGAGATGTGGTGTTTGGAAACTGTCTTGGGCAGAGTGACCATGAAATGGTAGAGTTCTCCATTCTGCCAGGAAGGGGACCAGTAAAACCTCTGTATTCTGGAGGGCTGACTTTGAACTGTTCAGGACACTGGTTGGTAGAGTCCCTTGGGAGGTGGTTCTGAAGGGCAGAGGAGTCCAGAAAGGCTGGGCACTTTTCAAGAAGGAAACCGTAATGGCGCAGGAGCGGTCTATCCTCACGTGCCCAAAGACGAGCCGGCGGGGAAGAAGACCAGCCTGGCTGAACAGAGAATTGTGGCTTGTGCTTAGGAGAAAAAGGAGTGTTTACAATCTTTGGAAAAGAGGGCGGGCCACTCAGGAGGACTATAAGGATGTTGCGAGGCAGTGCAGGGACAAAATTAGGAAGGCCAAAGCTCATCTGGAGCTCAATCTGGCAACTGCTGTCAAAGACAACAAAAAATGTTTTTACAAATACATAAATGCAAAACGGAGGACTAAGGAGAATCTCTATCCTTTACTGGATGCAGGGGGAGGAACTTAGTTATGAAAGATGAGGAAAAGGTGGAGGTGCTTAATGCCTTCTTTGCCTCAGTCTTTAGCGGCAAAACCGGTTGCTCTCTGGATACCCAGTACCCTGAACTGGTGGAAGGGGATGAGGAGTAGAATGTGGCCCTCACTATCCATGAAGAAATGGTTGCCAACCTGCTACAGCACTTGGATGTACGGAAGTCGATGGGGCCAGAAGGAATCCACCTGAGGATACTGAGAGAACTGGCAGAGGAGCTGGCCAAGCCGCTTTCCATCATTTATCAACAGTCCTGGCTATTGGGGGAGGTCCCAGTCGACTGGCAGCTAGCAAACGTGACGCCCATCTACAAGAAGGGCCAGAGGGCAGACCCGGGAAACTATAGGCCTGTCAGTTTGACCTCAAGTTTTCTTTACAACGTACTCTTTTGTCAGTTTTCTTTACAAAGTACTGCTATTTTTAGGTGTCTGTGAGGTCACTGAATCTTGCATCTCAGTGATGTACATTAATGATGGGAACAGTGTTGGCAAGATCTTTATGTAAATTTGTGTATAACAAGACTTGTTAAAATACAGTCTTGTTTTTCATTATGCCACCAACAAATGTATTAGCCTGTAGTCCCCTGTGACTTAGTGGAAACAATGCTATCAGATAAAGTTTTAATTACATCAAAGTCCCTTGTCCAGAAAATTTGGACTGCCATTTATTTCACACCGTTCTTCTGGGAGATAATAATTGTTTAATACCAAAAGAATTTCCTAAGTGAATAGTTTCCTTGTTAAGTTTGATTTTTCAGTTAGCCATACTCCTGTTTTATGTTTTCACTTAACAATTACTTGTGCTTAATTTAGTAACAGAAGAACTGCACTCTTTCCATTTACTGCTAATGTCTGTAATAAATGTGACATGGTTGTATAGGCAAAATAATTAGTCTGGCACTGCATGGCTTTATAGTAGTTGAAGACATTGCTTTGTATACTAAGTTAACCATAAGTTAACCATTGAACTCAGTGACATTTACTGAATGTAATTACAGAATTGCATTTGATCAAAGATGCAGGGGCTGAATTTGCCCATATTAGGCTGTGTGTGAAAAATGTACTCTTAACATCTCCATTAAAAGTAAGGGCATTGCTGATGTCAAGCAAGACATTTAGCCAAAATAATTACAGAATTACAGAATCACAGAACTGTAGGGGTTGGAACGGACCTCAAAAGATCATCGTGTCCAACCCCCTGCCAAAGCAGGTTCCTCAGAGCAGACTGCCCAGGTAGGCATCCAGACAGGCCTTGAATATCTCCAGAGAAGGAGACTCCACAACCTCCCTAGGCGTGTTAATGGTATGTATGCATTGGTCAAAATCCTGACTTTAAGTAATGAAAAAAGAGCCACTCTTCTAACAGTCAAAGGAGTATTAACCTTTCAAATGTATACCCTAATCTGTGGAATAACAACAGTAAAATGGATCCAGGTCCTGTCAAATAGGAATAGTATGAATAATTATGGACAGTCACTCTGAAAATTAAGATTTGGGAATTGATTTGGTATGCCAAGCTGTCTTCTAATTTGTCTTGTTATTAAGGTGAAATATTTTGGTCTCAAGAATGAAGTTTTCCTGCTTTGATTGCTACGGTTCAACTGACAGTTAATCAGGGGGAAAAAAAAAAGTGATAAACCCCAAAAGAACTTCTCACCTGTGTCTGCCTGGTGTAAATTTGATGTACTAATATGATTCTGAAAAAAAATATGACACGATGAATATCTGCCTTCAGTATAGTGTTTAATGACCAAGGAAGACAGAATGAATGTTGACTTTAGAAAAACTCAATTTAGCTAGAAAGAATGTTTATCAATGGACAGTGTTTATGGCCTCTCAAAGATGGAGAGGCGGTATCTAGAATGGGTATTAAACTTTTGAGATTGGTTATTAAAAGTTGTTGTGTTAATCAATGGACAATCTTTTAACCCTTTGCTAGATACAGTTTTCATTGCTAAAAACGGTGTCTTGTATCTCCCTGAGAACGTAGTGAAGATAATGCAGTTAGTTTTGCTGATGAGTGCAAAAGTCAAATTCAAGACAGAGGATTTAGGTTTGACCTCTGGAAATTTCCACGTAGTAGAACTTGTCTGAACTATGTTTTTCCCCTGGGGTATCTTATGTATGTTATTAGCTGGAAAGAGTATCTCACAAGAATCCCAAACCATAATCCAGGTCTGCATTAGAAAATACTGGTTTGACTTATGCTTTTTTTGTAATATTTGGATAACTGTAGAAATCCTACAGGAGGTATGGGTCACACACATCATTAAAATTGTTGTTATATGGAATTTAAAATTTTAGATATTTGGTTTCGCTCATTGAATTGTTATATCTGGAAAAAAAAGGGGGGGGGGGGGGAGGTTCTTTGTATAACATCCACCAATAATAATATGATTTGACAGAGTAATTGTATGAGACAATGTACAGCTGGTTGATCCCCCAGTAAGCGCAACTTAATGCAGTCCTGAGCCTATTACAAACACTTCTGGCAGCCCTACACCAAAGGGCAGTCAAGGATCAGGCAAGTTGTTTGCTTAGTATCTCTAGAAGAACAACCCTCCCCCCTCTTTCACGGTGTTTTACCACAGATGTGGAAAAAACAATTCACTTAGGGCCTTTAGGTATGTTTTAACTAGGCACATAGGTTTGAAACAGACCATTTGGGTCATCAAGTTCAACTTCCTACAGTCATCATGAAGTAGAAATTTAGAACTATCAGAAGAAAAAAAGCTTTATCAGGAAAGAAGAAAAGGTTTTTGCACAGGTCACAAAAGACCTCCAATTGCCTTGAAACAATCATAAAAAAAAATACATGCATTTCATCAAATATTCCTCCTTCCTCTGGAAGGAAAAAATCATGTATAGCTCATTTTCTGTTTTATTTTCTGTTTTATTTTGAAACTTTGCATTCAAACATGTTTTCTTCTCCAACAGTTGAACTTGATTATACCATAATAGGTTGGATGGTAAAATTTACATTTTTTTTCAATTCGTATATCAATAAAACAATTATTGTCAGTACAATTGAAGTACTATGTTTAAATTATGGAGCAGTGTGTAATATAAAACATGATATTCTGTCATATGTATAGAGAATGATATATTGTGTTTGGGTGTAATGTTGCTGCAACAATTGGTGATCCAAATTACTTTCACAGTCATTATGAGATACTGCATATACTGTGTGCTGTCAGATGCCAAGAAGCATAAATATGATTCTATTGTGTAAACAAACAACTAGAACTTTCCAATCTAGTTACTGCATAATAACTTTTATGGTTTTGGGGGCAAGGAAATAAAATGAGATTTACTGAGGCTTAGGTTAGAATAATAGATAAGCAACCATGTTAAAAAAAAAATCCATGAAGAACAGCAGTAGAACATTGTTAAAGCCTATATTAACAGAACAGCCCTATTTGTATTCAAAATACTTCCTTTTGTGCCAGCTGTGTTTTTTTTAAAGAAAAATATTTTTCTTTTAAGAAGATTTTGTTCAGGTTGTGGCTGTCCTATAAGAATTTGTGCCCCTGCACGTTGGTACCCCACCCACAGAAAACATGATTAGTCACTCAACTTTTTTACAAGAACAAAACCTTCTACTGCTGCAAGTGGCTAAGCAGTATTTAGAATATATTTCTAAATTTTATGTCTGTCCCTTTTCTAAAATATATGTTATTGATACAATTTTATATCTTATGCACTACTCAGCTACTTAAAATGGTATTTCAAGTTTTTAAATGCCTGAGTATTAGCCTATCTCTGTAGGAAAAATGATAATGTGAAAAGCAATACAACAGTATGGATAACATGGTGCGATCTTTATAATATTTACAGTTGTCTATAATTTTGTTTATTTTTTTTTTCCTGGTAAATACTGATAAATAGTAATTTAAAGAAAATCTCAAAAAAAAAAAAAAGTTAGAAATATCAAATGTATTAATTCAAGATGTAACTGATTTAAAATATTAGGCTGTCATATAGCTTTCAATATATGAAATATATTTTCATATATATGAAAATTTTATATATGGGCTTTCAATGTGAGTTTGTGGTAGTATGTTGTAGACTTACTAAATTAGAGGCATCCATGAAAAACTGCTGAATTAAACCCCATCCTTTTTTCTTTCCAGCAATTACTTGTCGCAGACAAGATGGAGGACAGGCTGACATCAGTGAGTGCCTTAAATATGCTGGCCCCTTACCATCCTTAACACAGACGTGCCAGATTCCTTGCCAAGATGATTGTCAGTTTACAAACTGGTCAAAGTTTTCTTCCTGTAATGGGGACTGTGGAGGAGTCAGAACAAGAAAACGCACTCTTGTTGGTAAGAGTAACAAGAAAAACAGTGCATCTTTTATTAATTGCTGCTACTGTTTTGATTAAAGCCTTAGTTGTTCTGAGGCTCCCTTATGACAAGCAAGCAACATTTGTCATTGGAACAGAAAGCAGACCCATTCATACTGTAATGCTCTATATAGCTGGTGGAACAACACCAACAAAACAGAGAACTCCTGCTTTATGTATCAAACACTTGATCATAGTGAAGTGGGTAGAGAGAAGTAAGGAAGACAAAGGAAGCTGACATTTCTGCTCTATGGTGTATAGATAGTAAAGTGTAAAGCAGACCGTTTCTTTTTCTGACAGATAAGTCAACATTATCTCTAGTTGTAGGGAGGCGGAAAACTTCAGGCGGCGTAATAAACCAACAATCTGATGCAGGGTCTGAGGAAATAAAAAAAAATATCTTTACCTGCATTTTGTTGTGTACTCCATTGTCTTTACAGCAAAAGGGCTATACCTTTTTGGTATTTAAAAGGTTTTCATAACTTGCTTGTTCCACATCCTGATTCTTCAGCCTGTGCACAAAGAGGTAAAGAAGGTTCACAGAATCACTGAATCTCTACAGCCTTTCTGGGCAACCTGTGCCCGTGCTTCTTAAACACTTCATAAATGGGTTTACTGAGAACCTGCATAGCAAACAAGTGCTTCCTGATGTTTAAATGGGACCTTCTGCTTTCCACTTTGTGTCCATTGCCTCTTGTCTTGACACTGGGCACCACTGAACAGAGCCTGGCTCTATCCTCTTTGCACTTGCCCTCCAGGTATTTACAGACATTGATAAGAATCCCCCTGAGCTGCCTCCTCTCCAGGCTGAGAGTCCCAGCCCTCTCAGCCTCTCCTCATAGCAGAGGTGCTCGAGGCCTTGATAGCTCTCTGATGGACTTTGTCCAGTAAGTCCATAGCTCATAGTGACTGTCTTGACTGTCTTACAACGCCAATGAACTTTATGCCAAGGTTGCTGCCACATGTGGGGGTATGGGGAAAAAAAAAACTTAACAATTAAAAAAAAAAAAAAAAAAAGGCAAGAAATAATAGACTCTTACCACACTATCAATACTGTGAGATTCTTACCTTCTGTATGTTAAGTCACCCCTTCAGATTTGCTAAAGCACTGATAGGTGCTATGGTGCATTCTTTGTTGCAGTGAGCTACCATACAGGTAACTGGGAGTGCATTCATAATTATCCTTAGTGAAAATTATGATGAGGAGGATATTTTTAGTATAAAGTTGTATTATCAAAAGAAAAAGGAACTAATTTCTTCACATGCCCTCTTTTTCATTGTAAATAAAGGCAGTAGTAAATATAAGAACTAAAGGGGCTGCAAAGTTGTGTCCAGTGCTTAGTTTTGACAATCAAAGAAAATACTGTAAAATAATAATTTATAACATCTGAGTAGCAGGGATTTTTTAAAACTGCTTCTGAGACTTCTTAATTAATATACATGAGCTGTCATATACAGAAAGGAAAATAGAGCAAAGTTAACCATAGAGAAAATTAAAAATAAATTTAATGGGGGTTGGGAGGTGAGTTGGGTGGGCACACTGCAGTTTGAGAAGAAAAATGATATTTGACGAGAAACAAATTCACAGAAGGAGCCTTCTCTAATAGGGAAGAGGAATGGTAATTATTAACAAAACGTGTGGTAACAGGTGGTGAATTTAAACAGTTTTGACATTTGGAAGAAGGTACTATTGTAACGAAGATGCATGTTATTTCCTCTTGCAATTTTCTTCAACTTGAGAAAGTTTTATCCAGATATTTATTTATTTTGGACTTCATGCCGCTGATCAAATAGGGGGAAATCATGCATTTCTTTATTTGCAAACTTTTTCAAACTGCTTTCAAAGTGCTTGTACACCCCATGTACTTTTATCCAAAGTAAACATAAATATGTGGCTTTATCATAAGTTACCTTTGTGCAAACTGTAGGCATTTGTTACTTAAGAAATTCAAGTCATTAACCTAAATAAATAAAACTGAATGTAAGTAGTTTTAGGAACACATATTGAATTTTGAAGAACTTAGATTTGCGAACTTTGGCCTTAGGTTTTTCTTTTTTGGAGGATTTATCTTTAATTTACAGATGGCTAATTTTTTTTTTAACTGATTTAAACTGAGATTTAAACTGATACAAACTTTCTAAAATAATTATTTCTTCTTTCCAGGAAAAAGTAAGAAAAGAGACAAATGCAAAAATTCTCAATTGTATCCTCTGATTGAGAATCAATTTTGTCCATGTGATAAATATAGCGCTCAGCCTGTGGGAAATTGGTCAGACTGTATTTTACCAGAGGGTAAAGTTGAAGTATTGCTGGGAATGAAGATGCAAGGAGACATTAAGGAATGTGGACAAGGCTATCGTTACCAGGCCATGGCATGCTATGATCAAAATAGTCGACTTGTGGAAACATCACGATGCAACAGTCACGGTATTTAGAAGTTTCTTTTCTTTCATCAACTTATCTGTCTGTTTTATTTCATTTAATATAATATCTGTACAGGTAGAAATAGCAGATTGATATTTATTGCTAAGGCTATGTTTTATCCCAAGATACCTTCAAACACAATACACATACTGTAAGCTTCTACAAAGATACTTTATTGCTGACTCACAAAACTTTATTTTTACTGATGACTACAGAGTAACATTTAAATGTTAAATCATGGTAAAATACCAACTAAGTGTTTTAATAAATAAAAGCTAATGCTGTCATTTTTCCAGAAAACTGTACCTGTGAATTTGAGAATGAAACCACTTTGAAGAGTCAGAACAGCAAAAAAATAAACAGAGGCAGCATAGGACTGTTTTGAAAAGAAAGATTTTTTTTCTATGAAATAAGCACAGATTCTTTAGATAGCTTTAATCTCCTTAAATAGCCTTATCTCTACCCTTTCCTTGTTAGTGCCTTAATAGATATGCGTTGACCTGAGTTCAACAGGATGCAGTACTTTCTCTGTGTATTCTGTCATGTGTAAATGTAGGTTGCTTAAAGACTTTATATTCACATTGCTCTGGGAGGGAATACTTGTATTCCTGAAGACGTATCTGTAGTATTAGGATCAAAACTGGCATTTTCTGATTTTCAGTGACCCAGAAATGTGCTAATTTATATCAGTGGAGTTTTTGTGATCATTTGTTTCCCTGCTTGCAGTGCAAAAATTTATCTGAGCTATTGGTATGAAAAATTGGATGTTAGTCTCAATGCCATTAAAAGGTCAATATAAGTTTAATCTGTATATGTATTCTAATTTATATGTTAAATTAGGATAACAGAAATTTCATTTATTTACCTGAATGAAGTTAAAATAGCTAATCAAAGGAATGGAATGAGTTAAGGAGATTTTAATTAGCACTATTAATTCCTGTTTAGAGCTAGGGTAAATTAGAAACTCTGAATGCATGAAGTCAAGCTGTGGCATCTTTGTGATTAGATGGAAAAGCAAGCATTCAACTTAATATCTCGAAGCAAAACTGGAAGATAATTTTGTGAATAATTTTCTCCAATGTTTATTTTACCCCAAGTTATTACTGGTTGGTTTTTTTTGTTTGTTTTTGTTTTTGTTTTTTTTTTAGCTGCAGTTAATATATACTGAAGGATAAGCAATCAAAATTTGTTTAAATACATCTGAATGTATATTCAGATGATCTAGGTAAATACCTAGATCTTAAACTCTCATGGAACAGGAAACCTCTCTTTAAGCTTTGAGTACAGTGTTCTTTAGTTATGTTCTCAGCTGTTTGCTTACGGTGTTGAGGTCCACAGAGAATTAGGCCTGGTTTTGTTCTTTTGTATAGTCTAAAAGAGCATGCTAAGCTTTCTAGGCCTGAGTGGGAGTGTTTGCCAGCTTTGTGGTATCACAAAAATATCAAACCAAAAAAACGCTCTCTAATGACCAGCAGCTGTGTGAGCACAAATGTGCATGGGCTTGGTTGTTGTCCTGAGGGAATTAGATAGGTCTTCAGAAAGCTGGTAGTGAAAGCTGGAAAAAGCTGTGGAACAATCTGAATTGGTCAGAAGCTACCATTATAAAATACAACATTGAAACTGTTTCCTTTTTTTTTTTTTTTTTTTTTTTTTGATTCTTTTTAACTTTAACTAAATGTGACCCCATGTGAGAAATACATATTATTTCAGCATTGAGTCCAGAGTGACCTTGGTCAGTGAAAAGTAGAAAGAATATAGTAAAATAACTGAAGTCCATGGGAAGCCAGAGTGGCTGATGGCCCAACGCAAGACCTTGTTGTTGACTTGAATAATGGGGAGGGACTCATTTTTTGTGACAACAGCTGAGGGAAAACATGCAAGGGAAGCAGCAGTTGTCTGTCCAAGGGCAAATTATGAGTACTGTACATGACAGGTAAAGTGCTGCTTCAGGTAACTTGCAAAAAGAAGTGGGAACTGTTCGTTTGCATAGAAAAGGCATGGACTTTTCTGCTTTTGAACGCTAGCAGTGCATCTTGAGGTGCTTGCCACAGTGGTACAAAATGGGAAGTCACATGATTATCTGCTTCCTTTTTTTGCAGTAACCTCATTGTCCTGGTTTCAGTTAGCACAGAATTAATTTTCTTCCTAGTAGCTGGTGGAATGCTGTGTTTTGGCTTAGAATGAGAAGAGTGCTGATAACACCCCGATGCTTTAATTGTTGCAGAGCAGTGCTTATACTAAGCCAAGGACATCTCAGCCTTTGCTCTGTCCTGCCAACGGGCAGGCTGGGGGGTGCAGTAAGAGCTGGGAGGGGACAGACCCAGGACAGGTGACCCAAACTAGCCAAAGGGGTATTCCATACCATCTGACGTCATGCTAAACAATATATAGGGGTGGCTAGCCGGGGGGAGGGGGCCGGACTGCTCGGGGTTAGGCTGGGCATCGGTCAGCGGGTGGTGAGCAATTGCATTGTGCATCACTTGTTTGTACATACTATTATTACTTTCGTATTATCCCCATTGTATCATCATTATTATTATTGTTATTATTATTTTTGTTATTTTTTTTTTTTTTCCTGTCTTATTAAACTGTCTTTATCTCAACTCACGGGCTTCACTTTCCATTTCTCTCCCCCGTCCCAGAGAGGGAGGGGGGAGGGTGAGCGAACGGCTGCGTGGTGTTTAGCTGCCGGTCGGGTTAAACCACTGAGATTAAGAGTCTCATGCTCTACCGACTGAGCTAGCCGGGCTAGCTGGGGATTGTGGGTTCGTGTCCCATCTGGGTCCCAAAAAGACTGTCGTGGTTTAACCCGACCGGCAGCTAAACACCACGCAGCCGTTCGCTCACCCTCCCCCCTCCCTCTCTGGGACGGGGGAGAGAAATGGAAAGTGAAGCCCGTGAGTTGAGATAAAGACAGTTTAATAAGACAGGAAAAAAAAAAAAAATAACAAAAATAATAATAACAATAATAATAATGATGATACAATGGGGATAATACGAAAGTAATAATAGTATGTACAAACAAGTGATGCACAATGCAATTGCTCACCACCCGCTGACCGATGCCCAGCCTAACCCCGAGCAGTCCGGCCCCCTCCCCCCGGCTAGCCACCCCTATATATTGTTTAGCATGACGTCAGATGGTATGGAATACCCCTTTGGCTAGTTTGGGTCACCTGTCCTGGGTCTGTCCCCTCCCAGCTCTTACTGCACCCCCCAGCCTGCCCGTTGGCAGGACAGAGCAAAGGCTGAGATGTCCTTGGCTTAGTATAAGCACTGCTCTGCAACAATTAAAGCATCGGGGTGTTATCAGCACTCTTCTCATTCTAAGCCAAAACACAGCATTCCACCAGCTACTAGGAAGAAAATTAATTCTGTGCTAACTGAAACCAGGACACTCATAAACCCAAAGAGAGGTAAAATATCTCACAATATATGACTGGTGGTGAGAGTTGGATATTCCAGACACCAACACACTGTGGTATACAGAATTTTATGTTACACAGCTCAGGTTTCCCACCACACATGCTTTGTTTCTTTCTGTACAGTATGCAACATCCTGCCTTTATTGCAATATTCCTCTTTGCAGCAGTGATTAATAAACATATTTAACTATATTTCTGTGTCTTTACAACGTCTATTATAGAATAATTTGAGCTGAATGTGTTTTTCAATAACCATAATGATAGCAAATAGCTTAAACCAAAGCTTTAAAAAAATAAAAAAATAATAATTCTGTATCAAGAATCAGAGAGAAAAAGGAAGAAAAAAGGGAAATAAAGCCTTTTCTCAACCATTTTTTGTTTACCGTTATAACTCTTCCACTCTAATGGATTTTATCAGTGAATGTCCCCTACACTGACCGCAGTGACCACAATGAATAATGAAACAGTGGAAAAGTTACTGACAGAATATTCCTATTGTACCTGCTATACCCAGGACTACTGTTTACATGCCATTAGCACTAGTAGACCCCAGAGAGACTCTTCCCCAAACAGAAAATAGCTTTGATTTTTTTTTTTTTTTTTACACAGTTCCCATTTTCCCCATTTTTTTTCTCACTGGAGATTTGAAGTCTCTTTTTTTACTCTTTGTAAACTGGAAAGGTTTTAGAGTCATTGCTATATTTACTCTAGATTGGAAAGCCTGAAGCCTTTGGTTTTCATTCCTTTGTGTGTGTGTGTGTGTGTGTGTGTGTGTGTGTGTTTGATTTTGTATGAATTTTTATTATTCTTGTTTCTTTTTAAAAAAATCTTAGGGTATCTGGTTCTTTGATTTTTTTTTTTCCCAGTTTCATTACATGTTTTTGGTTGTGAAGCACAAGGCATCTATGTGTGTTTTCTCATCAGTTCCATTTAAGGGAGTGACTGTGTTTCTCTTATCCATGGTGTAATGCATAGGCAGATGAAGCCTGGAATTGCTGTTGAACAAATCCTGCATTCTTTGAGCATTCTAAAATCGTTTGACAGGAATTTCAGGTGTACAGGAAATGAGATATTTAATCTGACCCTGATGCTAAGGAATTGAACTCATGCTAAGGAATATATTGCTAAAATTATGGTTTCCTTTCCAGTAGCCTTTCTAGAACAAAAATCTATTATTGATAGGTGTTGTATACATTACAGACTATTTCTAAGACTTATCTAATTTATTTTTTGCCTCCAGCATTTTTCAAGGTTTAGCATACCTTTGCAGTCACAAAGGGTCTAGAACAGATGATATAGATGTTTCAATCTATTTTCGGTGTATGTTTGCTGCCTTTTCTGAATATCTGCTTTGTATTCATGGATTATGTTATGATTTGTTTTTATTTTCCTGAACATGTATAAGCTGCTGTTTTGCCAGTTAAATCTTACTTTATATCTTTCTAGTATTTATGATGTTTTTCTTGCTGTTTTCATACCTTTGGTATATGACAGTTCTTCAGTTTGGCATCATCTCTAGATTTCAGTGTGCTATATGTTTTTGTCTTTAAGAACAAATGTAAAAGCTATATTATGCCAAATCAACAAGGGACTTCTGTGGTATCACAATGGTTATCTCACCTGCTAGCAAATAAAAGTGCCTTGTAACTTCCCATCAATCTGCTTTTAGTTTTTCAAGCTAAACTTGACAGGACTCATAACTCAAGCCTGCTTGGTTTATTTTTGTAAATTCTAACATAGTAGCTTATTTCCCTGTGGAAATGGTAGCATTGAATTTTTCACTAATTTTATACCTAGCCCAAGGTAGAGTAAGGTTTGTCTGCTATGTTGTCTGCTTTGTTCAGATATCTGTTTTACTGTTAGTTCTTGTGAATTTTTTATTTCTTTTCCAAGTAGTACAGTATGTAATCACAAATGGGATATGATTTTGCAAATTAGCTTGGACTAGAAAAGAAATCAAGGTCATTATTTAAGGGAAATGTTTTTTGTGTAGTGCCCAACTTTTACTTGAATTTCTGTTATCTCATGACATTATGAGGTAGGAAATGGGGGTAATTGTACTTCATTTGTGACAGCATCCCCTAAATCTGACAAGAAGGGCAAGCTATACCCACACTGATGTTATTAATATATTATGGAATATGTCATGTGATATACTGAAATGACACAAGAAACTCAAATTGTAAGACTGTCAGAAGTTTTATGTAAATACTGCTGGGTAAATTTATGAAGCCATGAATAGGTTTTTGTTACCAGTCATGCTGTTTTGAGTGAGAGGAATCAGAAGACAGACCTACTGTGCAATGCCAAAAAATTCATAAGCTGTTTGTTTTGAAAAATGTGTGTTTCTAATCACAGTTCAGTTGACTTCCTCAGAGAAGAAAAGGTGAACAGGAACAGAAGAGTAAATACTTCAGAGCTCTTTTTACTGCTTGACACATCTAAATTCAAAATATTTGAGAAGAGGTAACTAACAGTTTCAAAGAAACTGAGGAACTAAAGGAAGGGCTCAACACAAGGAAGGCCCCTAATTTTGTAAGAGGATTCATGCAATAATATTCACAATTTTGAGTGTAGCTACAAAATCATAAGTGTGAATGGGTTTCTCAGTAACTCTGGAGTGCCTGTAACTATAAAATAAAGAAAGGCAAAGTGTGGTTAGATCTGTTGTTACTGCTAGGTGCGAACACTGGAGGGATAGGGGCAGAGTCCTTCCAAATAGGGTCCTTAGATTTCAGTAGCTTAACAAGTACTTCAGAACAAATCCTAAACTAACAGCTGTAAATAGACTTAAGTTTCAGCTGCAGAATGAAAAAGATGATTTTTCTTATTTTGTTTTTATCTGGTGTGTTTTTTTTTTTTTGTTTTTTTTTTTTTTTTGTTGTTTGTTTGTTTGTTTCCAGCATTATATATGCCTAATATTTTGATTTTTCATTTCTTTTTCTTTCCAAACTTAAGCTACATTTATTGATAAATAAGTAAATACCATTCAGCAGCCATTTAAAGTATTCTTCCTTTGTTATTTTTCAGCCATATCAGTTCTGCAATCTGTGGGCAGGAGCTAACAGCTGAGTCTTTTCAGCAAATGTGGCAGTGTCAGATCAAAATGTTAACTGACCTGTTGTTTACCTGTTTTTCTTGACGGAGTATGTATGAACTGCCCTTTCTTTGGTTTCTTCTTTGTTTTATTACTACCTAGGTAATTTTACTGGAGAAATACTAAAACACACAGTTCACTTGATACTCACGTCTAAGGCTGTTGATTTTTCCCATCAGAAAAACAGCAGGTTTCATAGCTTTATCCTTGTCATCACTACTATACTAGAGCTCTGTGGGTAATGACAGGTATCTGCCAACAATCTGTTCTGACGTCTTTGTGAAAAAAAAAAAAATCAAAACAGAGTCTCTTCATGGTCCCTTTAAAGTGTATCTTGGAATTTTCACGACACCAAAATCAAACGCACACCACTGTTATGAACTATACTGTTTACAATACTTAGTTTTCCTCCATCGTACCAATTGTAAATCATGACCCACATAAGCTTGGATGTGGTTGTGTATGTGTATAGCAAAAGCAACACAGTAGCATGACAGACAGATGCAGTGTTTTTATATAGGTCGTGTTACCCTTCTTAATTCATGTCAGTTTACTGCTAAGACCTTAGGCACAGTCAACCAGTCCAGGATAGTTTGTCTGCTGCCTTATTAGTGTGAGATTATTTCCCCCTTTAGCATTAATTAAATGAGATGCATTGATTTGTGCTGACTCTACAAAGCCCTCCATGGCTACAAGGCAGGGGATTAGAGAGGAGTATCTGCGTATCAGTGAATACTTTTACAACAGCTGCTGGGAGTATCAATGTGAATCAAGGAATTATGTATTTAATTGCTTGTGTGCGTGATAAAATAAACTCTTATAGGTTGTAAGTGTCTGCATTGTCTAAGATAACAATTAGAACTTGCTGTATCTATTTGTATTAGGACTTCTTAAAAATCTTCTTTTACACTTTCGGTATTCTAACCTAAAGTTATGCAAATTTACCAACAAATGATGACAGTGTTAAAATTTAGCTGAGATTTTCTGTTGAGTGTTTATTCTAAAATAGATGTATTTCCCATAGGACTTTCTAATAAGGTATGATAATGGGCTTATGTTCTCAAAGTGGTATTAGGATACTTTGCTATTTCATAGCCTGTATCTCTTCAAAGATTTTTTATTTTTTATTTATATATAATAGATGCCATATTTGTCCATCCTATTCTGTATTCTCTTGGAATACACTGTTGTGCCTGCTGCCCTGCACTAGCATAGGCCTCTGCACTATGGTGCCATCACGTCTGCTCTGTCAATGGCACATCAGTCATGAGACAGTAACCCATCAACCCAAAGACCTGTGTTTGGTTCAGCAGAGACAGAACTGCTGATGAAGAATAGGGTTAAGTATTAACAATTGCTCTCAGATTTTGAGCAATTGATGGACAATGCTGGGGAGAGGGAGGGGAAGGACAAAGAAAAAAAAAACATACACGCACATTTGGAGTCCCATCTATTTTTCCATGGCTAGGCAGAAGTATTAATATTCTCAAGAAAGACATATATATTCTGTTACAGGTGAGATACAAAGAATTGTTGTTTTATTTTATTTTATCCTGGAAGATGAGATCCTAGGACTTTGTATTTCCTTGAAAAAAATATGTTTAAGAACATAGCTATTACTCTGACTGCTTTTTTTTCTTGGAAACATAACATGACATTTTATTCATAAAAGCAGTAGAACTCTTGTCAGTCCTAAGGACAAAAGAGTTCATGTAAACATTAAAATGCTCTTTATGTCTGCACCCTTCAACCCAAGTAGTGGGTCTGTTCTTATACATTGAAGGTGCAGTTTGTGGGGGAAAAACTGGAATCTTACATCCACCTATTTAACCTGCTTGGTCATTAGACTAAGCACGAATTCCATTAAAGTCCTCCATTATACATTATCCATCACATCTATTAATTACTTTGTTCTAGGAGTCCAGATTTTATAGCCAATTAGCAATGGACAGTAAACCTTTCCTTTTAATAATGATTTCAATTCATACATGTAGTAGTTTAAGGCATTTGTTAACTCATGGTTCAGTAATAAATATTTAATGATAGATTAGCCACAATCTCATTCACAAAAGACAACTGCTCATTTCACAGCCTGGTGAAGTCCAGCTGATAAAGAGCTGAAATAATTGAGAAATAACTGCAGTGGGAAAAAGAATAGACCTTAGGAGATGGACGTCTCTTTCCCATACCCTTTGGGACCATGTTGACACAAGGCTCTGTACCAGAGTATCCCAAGATCTCATCTCTTCAACAACGCTTGTATGTTGTGAAGAGAAAGAAGAGCTGCAGGCAGTGTGCAGTGTTTTCTGTCAGGAGGAGGAAAACCAGCAGGCAAAACATGACACGCTGATGTCCAGTGAACTTATCTTTAGTCTTACAGTGTTGGTTTGCTATTTCACTGTCCCTCTCTAATTTTATTACTTTCCTTTCCCGTTTTTCTTCACATCCACTTCGCTGCTGTCATTCTCTTTCCTTTCCTCTGTATCTATCATATTTCTGCTTCAGTAATTTCTTACTTGTTCTTTAAACCTCAACACACTAGCATGCCACTTGCTGTAGTTGTATTACATACTCTGTACATGTGATATAATGGTGTGATATTCCACCATGCTGACATCCGGCCCATCCCTGGGCTTTAGTGAACTGTTTCTTTAATAAGCATTTACAATGTCTAGCACAAGGGGCACTCTTTCAAGGATGATTAAATCAGTGGAAACAAGACTGAAAATTGAAAAAAGGCCCATTCATGTCCTTTTCAAATCAGAAGCTATGTACCGCATCACCAGTCTCATGTGCATGTAATCTTTGGTTTTTATGTTTCTGTGTTTTCAGTGTAATTGTCCTATATCTCAGTATGCCCTCTTCTCACTTGCTAAAATGTTTACAGCATAGGCAAACTTTACAAATATGAAAGGACCTGAAATATAATAAAAACAGAACAACAACAAAAAAAACGTATTTTTTTCAAAATTCCTGAACATCTGCTTTCTTTGATTCTCAGGGTGATTGCTATGAATTTCTGGAGATTATAATCCTTAATCATCCTGAAATTTTAAGATCTGTTGACATCAGATGCACAGAAAGGTGTCTGAGGTGATGAAATGCTTTTCTGAAGCAGTTTCTCAATAGTGACATTAGAATGGAATGGGATCTGTCATTTGCAACAAGTAACTTTTAAAATCCAGATATCTTTCTTGGCTAGGGAAATATCTCCAAGCAATTTGAAGTCTGCTTCTGCCTAGCTTCCAAGGGAGTCCAGTGGCACAGCTAAATGCTAAATAGACTTTTGAGTGAAGTTGAAATAGCGAGGTGCCTGAGAGGAAGAAAAAATGCCAAGAAATTAATATGCCAAAATTTTTTTAATGTCAGATACAACAGGGGTCTTGTCATTTTCATTCTGCACGTTAATCACCTGCAGAAATCAAATTAGATGCTACAGTCTTTTTATTATTTCCCTTGGCCTTCTGTTTTTTTTCATCGTGGGAACAGTTTTAATGGTTTCACACTGGTCAGGAGATACCTTAGTAGGCTCTTGAGGGCATTGCATTCTGTTTGTGCATCACCAAGGTATTGCTTTTCGCAGGATGTTTATTTCTTTTCCCCCCTTTCTTTTTCTCTTCCTATGTAATGTATCTCTTTACTGTTCTCTTGACTATTTTTAAGCCATTTATTTTTCTCTTCCTTTCCCTTGTCTTTTTTTTTTTTTTTTTTTGCCCTTTCTTCCATTCCTCCTTAGCCTCTCTCTTCTCTTGTGTCTCCTTCGCTGTTTTGACTATCATAGAATGATAGAATATCCTAAGTTGGAAGGGATCATTGACAAGGATCATTGACTTCAACTCCTAGATCCACACAGGACTACCCAGAAATCAAACCATATGTTTGAGAGTGTTGTATAAATGCTTCTTGAAATTTGGCAGGCCTGTTGCTTCCTATTCCAGTGCCCAGCCACTCTCTCAGTGAAGAACCCTGACATAACATTCACCCTGAACCTCTCCTGTTGCAGCTTCATGACATTCCCTTGGGCCCTATCCCTGGTCACCAGTTCAAAGAGATTATCAGCACCTGCCCCTTGTGAGGAAGCTGTAGGCTGCCATGAGGACTCCCCTTGGTCTTCTCCAGGCTGAATGAACAGGGACCTCAGCTACTCCTCATATGTCTTCTCCTCTAGACCTTTTGCCATCTTCATAGCCTTCCTTTGGATGCTCTCTAATAGTTCTATGTCCTTATGTTGTGGAGCCCAAAACCACACGTATTAACTGAGGTGAGGCCGCAGGAACACAGAGCAGACCAGGACAATCTCTTCCCTTGACCTGCTAGCAATGCTGTGTCTGATGCATCCCAGGATACGATTGCCCCTTTTGGCTGCCAGGGCACACTGCTGGCTCATATTCAACTTGCTATCAACCAGCAGCCCCAGACCCCTTTCTGCAGGGTTTTTCTCCAGTCTCTCATCATGGATTTGTAGGCATAATCAAGAATTATCCCATCAACCAACACTTGTTAAACAAGAACTTGTTCTTGTTAAATTTCATACACTTGATGATTACCCAGCGCTCTACACTGTCAAGATCTCTCTACAATGGAGACAGTCATCAGATCTTCCTAATGTAGTTACATCCATCAACTTACTTAGTATGTGTTCAAACCCTACATCCAGATCATTCATTGAAGAGAACTGTCCCTAAAATGGAGCCCTGGGGAACCCCACTAGTGACTGGTCACCAGCCAAATGTAATCCCTTTACTATAACCCTTTGAGCCCAAACTGTCATTCATTGTGATGGTATGGTTCCATTGGCTATTTTGTAGTATCAGTTGAACTACAGCTAATTAAAATGTTGTTTGGATCAACTGAAAGAAAATAAAGCAAAATAGTTTATAATTTGTCAATAATTTTAGTTATGTATGTCCCACACAGGCTCCATTTGATAGGCATAGTTATCCAAGTCCCAAAATACAGTGATATCTTAGATCTTATGTGACTGTGACAGACTGTGAAGATCTCTTTGAGATGGATTAAAATAGCTTTTAAAAAGCTATTAACATAGCTTTTAATTTAAATTAAAGTTTAAAATAGCTCAGAGGTTTATGGCAAATCTTTAAAACAGTTTTTCTGAATCAGCCTTGTCAAAGTTCCCTACTTAAGGGCGTACAATATATTTAAAGCAGCTTTAATTTGTTCTTCCAGACATTAATTACAGAGACAGAAATTTAATGAATGTGAAATGGCATAATTGTGTTATAGGAGACAGGCTTTTCCAGCTAAAAAAAAATAAACTGAGAAGTTATGTTGAAAGAAACTGTGGCCTATCAGAATCTCAAGCAAACTTATAAACAGTAAACTCTTCTGAGAATTCCATGAGACAGTAAATAACACTTCTTTTTTCTTTTAGTTTTTTCTTTTAACTTTGCTGTTATTGTACATTTTCATTCAGTATTTTGTTAATGGTATGTACAGATGATTTTGTATAGCATCTAAGAAGACTTGTTGAATGCTCATTTTTGGTGAGGATAAAGTTTGATATTTATGAAGTCAAAGTTCAGTGTAGAAAAGTGCTTTGAGATCAGGTACATCTGATTTCTGACTAACTCAGAGATGTTGGGTAAGATGAAATGTAATCAATTTTACATCTACTACTGCAGGGCAGTCTGTGTGACCTCCTCTGGTACACAAGGATACGATCTTCAAAAATATATTTTGTCTGACACAGTGTACCTTTCATACAATATCACTGAGCTGGTCCATCAAATTATGAGGTTATGAGGAATATTTAATGAACATGCTTGTAATTCCAGCTAATAGCATTCTAGCCATATTAAGGAAGATACATTTAATGAACATGTTCTGTGGTACTCAAATTCAAGATGTGATCTGTATTTATTTAACTATGTAAAATTTCCAAACAGAAGAGAGCTATCTGGAATAAAACCATTATCTGAATTTGACTATAAAATATTCCAAATATTACTGTATGTTTAACAAAAATAACTCATGTTTTTGTGTTTAACACAAATTGATGGAAGCAGTTAGAAATAGGTATTCAGAAAAGAAATCTTTTAAGTGTTTTGATTTTTTACATTACATGTGATTGTTGATATTGGCTGCTTTCAGAAGAGACAGAATAAATTTACAGAGAAGTACAGGTTAAGAACATAAAGATGCTAACACCAGCTGTGATGAAAATGACAGTGCTTGCTTTCAAGATAAAAAAAAATAAATAAATAAAAAATCAGGATATGTGAGAAACATTTGAAACTATGCCAATCATTTGAAAGTGATCTTACCCATGTGTGTATTAATTTTGCAACTGTATTCATCAAAGATTTTAATTCATTTCTGTATGCACTGATCTTTTTAATCTTTAAAGTTAGCACTTGTCAACAGTAAATATGTTCAAGAACTGATACAGGAAAGGGGAGGGGAGAGTTCATACAGGTTTAGGATATAGTTGTAGTAAAAATGCAGTGAAGGCCAGCTTATTCTTTGAGGTCTTACAGCTTCTGCCATAAATATTGGCATAAATGGCACACATCGTAGAGCTATGGCATATGTTGCTTTGAAAGAAAGACATTTTCACTTGCTCAGTGAATTGAGGCTTCATGTTACTCCCTGCAGACCATGTCCTACCCCTTTCCAACCTCTCAGGACTGATGACTTATCCAAACCAAACAGCTGCATTTCTGTTCAGGGCTATTATTCAGTGTGCTACTGGGGGCAGATGGTTGTTAATCGGCAGATCATTAACGTGGCAGGCCACTCTCTTTTTCTAGCCTTAGAAAGGTCACAAGGTGTTAAGTTCCCTCACTCCAGGCTGATAAGATGCATATCTTTTGATTCAGTTGGATTTTTTATGTATAACTACAATTGACTTACTGTATTCAGTGATGGAAGGATCTTTTAATTAAATATTTTTAATTCAAAAGAGTATTGTTTTTGTGGTATAAGAATGATAAAATGAGATGGTTTAGTGTCAATTACACTGTGGCTGTCAGAAAGTTTGAGTGCTGAAATCTGGTGAATGTGAATCATAATCAGATAAGAATGAGGATGCTCAGCTGTTATTCTATCACAGTCTCCACCTATATGTGTCAATTTTCTGCAGAATTTAATTTAGCCCTAATGATGAAGAAATCTCTCTATTTGCACAGTCCTGTCAAGTCAAACTTCGGACAATCTAAATGAACTAGACGAGGGCTTCAGGGAGAAGTGGCAGAGTGACATATTGAGGAGATTTTACTTTCTTTTCCATTCATGCAGGTTATATTGAGGAAGCCTGTATTATTCCATGTCCCTCAGACTGCAAGCTCAGCGAATGGTCCAATTGGTCTCGCTGTAGTAAATCATGTGGGAGTGGGGTAAAGGTTCGGTCTAAATGGCTCCGTGAAAAACCCTACAATGGTGGAAGACCCTGTCCCAAGTTAGATCACGTCAATCAGGTAATGTTATTCATATTAACATTATTGATATAGCTTTTTCCATACCGCAGGTAACCCTTTCAACTGTATCAGGTATTGATGCAGAAAAACTACACAGCATGATGCAGATGCAGACAGAAGGAGATGGCTTAAATTTCCTCAGTCAGTGTACATGTAGGATCTGCTTTCACTGTTTAATCCTTTGCAAGAGTTTAGCACATTATCTGAAGTGTAGACTGGAGACAGTAAAACAATCTTAAATGCAGATTGTGGCAACCAAGTTTCTGGAGATATTCTCTTACAATGGTTACAGAATGTCTGATTACAGATGCAAAAACTGCTAAGATTCTTAGTGATGTTCTTCAACCATCTTAGATCAGAAAAATAATAAAAACTTCTCAAACACTCTGAGTGTTGTCTCAGTATTGTTTAGGGTGTTTTAATCAAGCTGGAGCTTGACCTTCCGGCTACACTAGCACTCGTACTTGCAGTTCCAGTGAGGAATGTGCTTCTGCACTCAATATCCCAGTTGTCCCACTAACCACGCTTGATTTTCCAGTACAGCACAGTCAGGCTGCGCAAAACTCTTCAAATGAAACTAAGCCAGGAGACGTGATCCCAGAGCACACCAGGAGTGCTTTGAGCAGTAATGAACATTTAGTCTGTGGGACCAAGTTAACACTAATCCAAGTTAAACCTCTGAAGCTTGTTTTTGCTCCTGTTTGCTTGAAGAGCTTTAGAAAGAAAAACACTACCTTTTCAATTAACTTACACTTTTCAAAGTTGATTTATATTCATATTATCATTGAATTTAATTCACTTTACCAAGACATATTGAACAACCACATGATCTTCTTTGTAAATATTCAAAGATTGGAAAAAAGTGTGCTGTCAATTGACATTTGAATAAAATGCATGTACTTAATATTATCCTATTGACATTTTGCTGGCATAGACTGAAATGGCTCGTTGATCTAATTTTTTACTTTAGGGAATGTAATTATTTCTAATTTAGAAAATAATAAGTGTTAAACTGCAACTGATAAACTAAGTTTGTGATCTACTTTAACAGAAAAGAAACTAGGAGGAAGGTTGCTGGATTTTGGTTAGCGTGTAAAAATGTTTTTAAATAGGAGGAATGTATTTCAATAGGAACAAATCATTGTCTATGCAATAGTCTTTTCCCTTTAATATTCGTATAGTACATAATAGCCTAGTATCTTTTTTGCATCGAAGGTGATTTTGCCTCTCATATGCAACACCATTGCCCTCTACTGGTACTTTAACTCGAATCTGTTGTTGCAATGTTACTTGGTGCTTAACAAACAATAACAGATGATTCAAAATGTAATTATTGTAAAATGAAATTGAAATACTGTACTTCATGAGAAGGGAGTCCTGCAGATAATGTAGTAATGTCAAAAAGTTTAGAGGCTATATCTTTCAATTTTAAATACATTCACCATCAATTATTAAGTCGGGACATCTCAGAAATGTGTGGAGGAGAATATGCCTGCATCCTAATGACCAGGGAACTGTCAGTTAATTAATTAATCCAAATCTGATCCACTATCCATTCATTTGGAAAATTAGTGACACTACAGAATATTTATTTCAACTATTAAATATAATATAGTTTTATATATGTGTATATATATATAACATGTTTACTTGCACACATACAAAACATAATGGTTAGACTAGGTCTTTGCTGGCTCAAAAACCTGGGAGATGATGTACAGAGGGGCTACACTTGTAGGCAAAGATCTAAGAATTCAGCCTCTGAGGAAAGACTGCAACATGTAGTCTGGCCCACAGAAGAGAAGATGGGAGAGAACATGCAGGCAGTCTGCAAGCATGTACATAAAAGGCTGTTGCAAAGGAGGAGGAAATAATCCATTTTCCATGGCCATCGTGGATAGGATAAAAAGCAGTAGGCTTTGACTGCTGCAAACAGATTTGGGTTAAGCCTTGGGAAAAGTTTTTAAAGGTAAGGCTAGTGGAACACGGGAATAAAGTGCTTAAGATGTCTGTCAAATTTTAAGAGCAGGTTACTCAACATCTGTCAGGGCTGACATCTGTATTTTGTCGGGGGCTGAACACAGTGAATGCTAGATATCTCATGTAGCCTGTGTTCTCCTGTCCACTCCTGGGCCACACATGCTAGGGTGGCTCCCAAACCACTCTCCAGCTGAATGCAGCTTGCTCTCTACCTGCTTCACTAGGCTAAAAGTCATCATAATTACAATAATACTATAGTCAGGATTCTTATAGGATTCTATTGATGACTTTCATAGGATTGCAATTGAAGAGGCTAATCTGAGGTTGTTAGAGGAAATAACAAGGATAAGTGAATCCCTGGCTTCAGGCATTATTTGCTCCATTATCCAGCAGATGCAATCCTTGTGCTAACCAACTGTCATGGCCTGCAGTCATAGTTACAGAATGCAGGTAGGGTCCAAGTAACATCACTAAATATATGTAATGCAATATACAGTTCTGCTTTGGCTTTCTGGCAAGAAATCCAATGTTTATGTTAATGGGAGAGCTGATGAGTATGCAGGTTTTAAGTATTTCTTCTTATAAGAAGAATTCTCATTTCTTACATATTTCACTTATCAATGTGAGATGTATACAGACCAGACGTTTCCCTAAACTAAAGCTTCCCTATTTTCATTTTGGAAATTCTTTAAAAGAATAAATACAGTGCTACTTCTCATGGTACTACAAGTTGTGCACTGAGTCTGGTAGTTTGCTTAATATGCATTTACACCACTGATCTTCACATCTGAGTTAATGGCTACATAGACAGCCCAAATGTTCTGACTATTCTGGTTTTGTTGGGCATCGACGTAGTGATATATCAGATTTTCTGCACATTTATTGTTCCAGGGATTTTTCTGTGACTTCAGGTTTACTGAAAAACTATCAAACCATCAGTGCCCTTTTTCCATCAAAACAATGTCCTGGAAAGAAATTAAAGACTTATTCAAGAGAATGCCTTAGTTGAAGTCATAGAATATTGTCTGTAACAAAAACTAAATGACTAAAAACTATCTAAATACCTATGTTTCACTCTAATCATTCTTTCTTTTTTATCTTTCATTTTTCTTTTGGGTTCATGATGATACTTTCTTCAGGCTCAGGTAAGAGATTCTAAAATAGACAGAATCTTAACATGTGCTTCCTGATTGTGCTCCACTGTTTACATTATCTGCTCTTTTTTTTTTTTTGTAATGTATTATTAAGAAAATGTATGAAAAACATATATAAATTAACAAGATACTGTTTCAAGTCTGTATTCAAATATATGCATAATGCTAATGCTAGAACACAAAATATATTAGAATGACTTGAGGTGAGTAGAAATGAGCTGATATATATTGATATCATTTACCTTAAGCTCACCTCTCCTTAAAAAAAAAAAAAAAAAAAAAAAAAAAAGGGAGAGAAAGTTTACCATAAATAAATAAATAAATAAGAGTTTATATGTAAATCATATTGATGTTTCTGGTAGAAATGATACAGCATGAGTTTAGAGAAAATCAGGGAAATCAGGGAATCTGTCATTGGATGATTTTTTAGCTTTTGACTTTTTTTGTTGTTGTTGTTCCTGTGGCTTTGTATCGAATACTTTACCTGTATTATTATTACAGCCCCCATATTAGCAACTTTTGTAGATGCCAAATTACATTTGTTATTCTTATTAAAAAAGAACATTAATTTTTTTCTTCTTCTATGTCAGCATGATCACTATTGCATGCAACATTGCTTGCATGCAACAAAACTGACACTCAGTGTATATTCCAGGTATATGAGGTAGTGCCATGCCACAGTGACTGCAGCCAGTACATATGGGTTACTGAGCCCTGGAGTGTCTGCAAGGTGACCAATGTGGACTTGAAAGAGAACTGTGGAGAAGGTGTTCAAACAAGGAAAGTCAGGTAAAACAATATCATTCCTCCTTCAATTTCAAGAACCTTCACTTTCAGTCATGGCTGTATTTAATTTGATGTAATTCTGATTATAGCATTAAGTTTGTCCATTTGGCTCATATAAATCAGCAACCTTCAGTGGGTGCAGTAGAACTTGGTCTACTGATTTTGAATACAGACTTTAATTTCTAGTTTATAAACTAAAGTATATGATACTTCTATGATCTATATGATAAAATGTACAATTTTAGTGCTTTTCTAAATTCAGAATGGCCCTCTTTCTATATGAAACCATGATTTAGGGGGAAAAAAAACACCACTTTCTAAGTACATATACATTCAGGAATAATAATTGTGCTTATTACAGGAAGGAGTGGCAAAAGTGAATAGAATAAAATAAGAGTCCATAAATTTTCCATTGTTTAGTGATCTGTTGAAGCTGATCTAAGCATCTTGTATGCTTGCTCATCATCCTAGACCTCTAATCAAAGTCTAATTAAAATTAGTCTCACATGGTATGGTACACAGCAGGTAAAGCAGTAGATTTTGTGGTTTGTTTTTTTTGCTGTTGTTGTTTGTTTTGTTTTGTTTTGTTATTGTTTTGTTTGTTTTGTTTTATAGCTAACTGCAACACGGCACACAACTTGAGGTTATATATTTGAATAATAAAGCATAAGATGAATTCCATGTTGAAGGTCCCAAATTTAAACTATAGTAGTTTAGTATAGTATAGTAGTTTTAGTAGTGAACTGCTAAAAGTTCTCTTTTTTCCTCCCACAAGTACTTAGGAACTGGCACATTCACTAGATTTTGTTCAAGATAACACCATTTCTTCAGTTTAAAGATTAACTTCCAGAGGGTCCTAGTCTTAATATTTGCTTGACCAACATTAGACTGCACAACTCTTCTCACGCAATAGCATCTAAATAGATTCCCATATTCAAAATACTCCAGTATGAAAAATCAGAATTAATCAGTATTTCTGCTGAAAAATAGACTTCAAAACTATCATCAAAAATGAAGAAATATAAAGATTTCATCCCTCTGGGACTAAAAACCTCTAATTTTTCATTTATCAGCACATAATGGATCAGAGTACTAACTCCATGAAGGAAATATATGCTCATGCTGTAAATTAGTGATTAACACTAAGAATATGCAACAAAATTTTTAATATTTTTAGATATGAAATTATTCATTGAAGCATTCTCAAAATATTTTTAAACTATCCATTATTCTGACTTAGGAAGTAGGTTAACGTCAAGTAAATCACTTACCCAGAAACTCTCAGAAAATAATTGACAAGAAATGTGTAAATTCTGTGCATTTTGTCATATGGCAGTCATCTGTAAAAACAAGGATTATTTTTGTCTCTTCAGCTTTGCTTGAATATTCATAGATTAATACCTAATTCTGTTACTTCAATTACTTGATTATTATGTGCTGACAAACTGTTAAAAAGCTTCAGAATCCTGCGGTTTATAGTAATTGTACAAAATCCATGGCAAATGCAGTTTATGTGCAGTTCTTTTTTCCAGGTGCATGCTAAACACTGTGGATGGTCCTTCTGACACTGTGGAGGACTATCTGTGTGATCCTGAAGAGATGCCACTTGGTGCTAGAAAATGTATCTTACCTTGTCCTGAAGATTGTGTCATGTCTGAATGGGGATCATGGTCTCGATGTTTTTTGGTAAGTGTACCATTCTGTGTAACATTTATGGTTTTAGAAGGATGCTTTAAAAATATATGAATTACTGTGCAAAGATGCTGAATTGAGCAGTGAGTACATGTGTAAATATTTATATTTACTGTCATCTTTGGGATCATTGATACTTGGTTGCAAATGAACTGTGCCAGTATCTTTCATTCAGTGAAGCTATTCCCAAAAAGTACCTCTTACTAAATAAAAATGTCACAAATGGGCATTCTTCAGTGTAGTGTAGGTTCTGTGCGGTGGAATAGCTTCAACTATAGCTTGTGTCTAGCTGTGATCCCCTCCGTAGCAGGAGAGTATAGTCAATGTACTAAAAATGTCACTATCCCGTAAAGAGCAAAGTCTGTAGATTAACACTGACCACAAAAAAAATAATCCTGGGTCTCCCCTTCCCTTTCTGTGAGGAATCTCCAAGTAAAAAAAAAAAATAATAAAAAAATAAGGTTTCAGGACCTCTGAGTATTCAGACTCTGGTGCACTGTAGTGAAAGTGAGCATCTGGAATTTATGAATGAGATAATGTCAAAGCATTGTTAGTGAAATATGAACTAGTTAGGAAAATACCAAGGTGTTATCCAGTTAGAGTATATTTCACCTTGGGTGGTACTAAGGTGAAACAGCAGACTAAATTCCCTCTGAAATAACAAGGAAATACTTTCTTATAGGCAACAACATGAGCCCATTATTTTACATTTTCATTTTGTGAAGATACTTGAAAGGTTGTTACAGTATTGCTTCTGAACCCTGAAAAGGCATCAGGGTTCTGAAATATCAACGCTCTTTCCAATTTCTCTTTCAAGCCATGCAATGGAAGCAATGTTCGTGAAAGGTCAGCTGAATTGCTGAGACAACCAGATGAAGGAAAGTCTTGCCCTCCTGCCACTGAGACAGAAGTCTGCACTTTGAACAAAAACTGCTACCACTATGACTACAATGTGACAGGTATTTGGGTCTCATATGTAGTGACAGTTTAGGACTATGACTGAATTCCATTCACCTTATAGGATGTATTTTTCAGCTTTCCAGTCTTATCCAGAGTGAGCCATGGGGCTTGTGCTAAGAACTGATACACTTTATTTGATTTAGACAAAATATTACTGGAGACTTTTCAACTTGGGTATAGTGTCCATGCTGTAACTGCAGGAAAATAATTTCTATTATTGTTTTGTGATTTTTGCAAAATCCATGCAGATCAAACCAAATATGAACTTTTCAGGATGACATCATTGTACATTCCATTTGTAGTAACAGTGGCTACTTCCAAAAATGTGTAGCAGCTGGCTTCCATGAGCATTTACATGTGTAAAAGTTCCCATGAGGACTGTTTTAGGACATCAGAATTAGAATTAAATGGGAAAGTGGATCATTATGAGTCTTATCTAAAGTTTCTACTGCCCTAATGAATTCCTCATTTGCAGACTGGAGCACATGTCAGCTCAGTGAGAAGGCTGTCTGTGGTAATGGTATCAAGACACGAATGCTCGACTGCGTTCGCAGTGATGGCAAATCAGTTGACCTGAAGTACTGTGAAGAGGTGAGTGGGTACCTGTGAGTAAGCTCCTTTCTAGTGGTACTAATTAATGCTGAGCCATCTAAGCTATACAGCATGTAACCCATCATCGCCAGATGTTTCACAAAGCTATTCATGGATTGTTAAGTACCTCTGAAATGAACAGTGCCATCAACAGTGATTTTTATACAATTTCCTTTTAAGTGCCTCCATGAAGGTATGCTAATTATTATGTCCTGAAGGAAATGACTTAGAAACAATAATTAATAAAGTAGAATAAAGGTAATAAATCTTAATCAGAACACTAATCATCATTCTAATTTGATACAATTTCTGCATGGAGCTTTGGACAGCTGCCAGTATCAATCATTTACTCAATGTGTTGGAAAATATTTCTCACATGCCACTCGGCAGCTGGGTTGAATGTTAACTTCTCGTATCCAGCTGTGCAGTGCAAAAGGTACCCAAGCTAGTGTGAAAAAATGTGTAGCATGAATGAAATATTAATGAAATGGAAGAAAAAAAGGAGAGGTAATCAGCAGATAGGAACCCTTACATTTTGAAAGACCGATTTTGCAAATGTTCAAATTATCTTCATATTTTACAAGACTGTTTTTATGGTATTTTGTGCATCGATCCTAATGTTTTTAGTCACATGGAGATAGTAATATGAAGGAAAGGGGGAAAACAACACAAGTCTTATCTGTGTAAAAATTAACTGAACTCGCGTTGGCAACCATTCCCCCACCACATCAGAAACAAAATCACTTGCAATGGGGGACTAAGGTGGAGTGCCCTCCACAGCAGCTTTGGTGCAGACACCTCTTCTGTTGGACCTTCCTGGCTAGTAGCTGCCCTTCAGGACATGCCTGTAGAGAAAGGAGTCTTGTCAGAAGCAGAGGGAGTCATGTGCCTTGAACTATGGTTTTACAGCAATGTATTAGATCTATTTAGGCCTCTCTAACTCCCTCCCTAATCCTGGATTCTTAAATTCATAGGTTCTTAGAAAAGGCAGAAGTTTTCAGCTGAGGCTTGGCACCCAGCTTTTGTGCCAAGTTTCTCCTTACATCTTGGGATTAAAATCAAATCTAGTAATTTGATAATTTATGTCTCAGGAAAAAAATCAGGATCTGCCCACCTGCCAGCAAGTTTCTCTGAAGTTAATAGCAGAATGCATTAATGCATTATTTTAATGTTTTAATACATTAAAATAAAAATTTTGGCTCTTGGTTTATTTGTAGGAGACAGCAATATTGATTATTTCATATGAAAACATAATATAAAATATCCATCTACATTAATATTTCAGCAGAAAAAAAATGACCTTTATTAGATATTTAGGGGAAATATATTTCTTATTCCATAAAGACATTAAATTATTCCTATTGTTAACCAAAAAATTAATTTAAGCAACATTTAGAACAAATGTTTTCTTTATACATTGAAATCTCATTGCAGAAAACCTCTGGAGCTTTCCAGCTCCAGAAGAAATGAAAGTTAATTCCCAGAGAACTAATTAGGGCAACAGAGATAACAGGGATCTCAAAAACAACTTGCCGTAAATGACTGGCAAACAGACGTCACTGTGATACAATTTTATTTGCCCTGTTGATTTGCTAGACCATATAGAGATACATCTTCCTGCAGAAAGCTCTTATCCACACCCAAGTCAGACTGTTAAAGCTATTTATTGAATAGTGGATTTGTAAGCAGTAGTACAGCAAGGTCAAAGGCTGAACCAATAACTGTGAGGAGTAAAACCTGTTAACCTGATTAACAAGAAAGCCAAGCTGTTCAGATCTTACCAGCCCCTTCATTCTAAAGATGTGAAAGTGAACTGTGTGACCTTCCAGGCCATGAGAGGAGAGTGCTGAAGAAATCAAAATGCGTGTACATACACTGTGCACTTCTCAGTAATCTAATCACAGGCGGTCCTTCAGGTGTGTTTTTTGTTGTTGTTGTTGTTTTGTTTGTTTGTTGTTTTTTTTTTTTTTTTTTGCATTATAAGGGTAGTACAGAAATACTAAGCTCAAAGTAAGGTATGTGTGGTTAAAGAGACTTATGATACGAGAAAGGTGAGATAATATTGTAATGATTTAACTCATGAAATTTCCCTGGGCTATCATAGAACTTTATATTAGCTGTCTGAATAAAGCAGACATTTTGTTAAATTTATGTGTAGATACGTTTATAAAATTAAGATTCTTGTCAATATATGCAAGGAAGGGAGATCACAGTAGCTAAACCTATTCTGATCCCTTTAAAAATGAAGGTCCCTGACTGCAATGTCTGACTTGCTTTATAATTTATGGTTCAAGAAACTAATAAAAGCCATATATTAAAAAACACCCTTCACACTGTCTTTTGACTATCACCCTCTTCAAGTACGACCATCTCCAGGTCTAAAATTTCTTCTAAACTCCTGAGTTGTGGTTATTGCTTTCCTAATACATTTCATGTGATCTCATGTTTGTTTCAGTCAATCAGCTAAGAAGCTAGCCAGTCATCCTGATTAGTGCCAGGATAAATCAATTTCTAGAGCTTATTTCCAAGTCCTAGTTATGTTAACATACTTCTCTTCAAACTCTCAAGACAGAGTGATATTGCATTACTTGGTCTCTAGCTCCACAAAATTAGCACATGACAAGAACTCATTTTACCTTGAATACTTGAAAATAAAATCACCTAAAGCAAGCTGGCCCTGGTCATGTTTATAGGCTTATTTTTGTTCATTTACCTGAAATTAAAGATCACAAAAGCCTGAAAAGCAGCAGTTTTATTTGTATTAGTAAGCAAACGAAAAACTTTGTTTTATTGACAAATAGTCTGCCTGTCAGATTACATGATTAACCTCCATCAGAGGCTAATCTGCAGTGCCAAACAGTCCTAGAAACAAATATAGATGCTTTCTGTGGATCACAGGGTTTATGGAACATGCTGGTCTGGCAGCTGGCTGCCCGTGGAGTGTATAACCATGAGTACAGGATGCTCAGCACTAGCATTTCAGTGTAACTCCAGTGTTTGGCATTCTCTAATCAGAAACCACAACTCATACAGAACTCATCCAGCAGCCCTTTCGGATAAGGGAACTACTGAACAATTTTCCAAATGTTTTCTCAGATGGATTTTGTAAGGTCTGCAAGATGAACTCTGATCCTTCAAATTGTTATAAATGTTATACCATGCAGCCCTAACACTGTTCCATACTGACACGAATCAGATGAACATATATAACAAAATGAAGGACGGAGAGGGATGAGAAAAGAATATATGATTAATATCAAATTAGAGCCTGCAAATTGTTCCCCACATCCACTTCAGCAGCACATCAACGTCTAAGATGTGCAAATGGCAGATCCCTAGGGGTAATCTGGCCTTTGACTTTCTCCTCTTCACCTCTGTTGGGCTTTTCCTTCTGTAGTTGCTAAAGTCCAGCTGAGAAGGCCAGTCCTAAAAGAGAGAAGTCATGTTTCTCTAATTGCCAGGAATGAATTCAGCAGGCTTTGAGCCTTTGCATCAGAAGATGACCCAAATGCCAAGACAACTTCAAAGACTATTCTCTGGTTTCCTAATTATCCAAATTACAGATTATCCAAAGGTTTAAGGTATTGACTTTATGCGACAGCTAGATAATCAAGGTTATACTGTGCTACAGAGAAAAGCCAAGAACGTGTTCTTTGATGTATAAAACAGAACAGAAGTCTAAAATCTAATTTGTCTCAATATAACGTACTACAAATGCAAATTTAAGACTTGGTGAGTCTATCATGGTGAGGCATTTACAGTACTTGTGGTAGTTTATTTGTGGAGAATATGTTAATGTTGTGCCTAATTATTGCTCTGTGCTTGCATGTAGTAGGAAATTCTGGTTTTACTTCCTTTTTAAAGTCTTAACTGCTGGGTTTATGCCATTAACCTTTGCAGTCATTAAAATTAATAAGTTGTGAAGAGTCTAGTTTGCCTTTTTTTTTTTTTTTTTCCTCTTCTTTAAAGTCATCTCCTTGGAGATATCCACGGCTATCTGGGATTATGAAAGGCCTCAATGGTGATCAAGGTTCACTGGTGAGAGCCAGTGAAGAGGACAGTCTTTTATGCTGGGAAGCTGCATATCTCTTCATATTGGCAGAACTGATTTTTTTTCACATTTTATATCATATACCTAATAATCAACATATTCTTTTAACTCATTCTGAAGCTGTGCAGGCTGCAGAGATTGTTATTGTCATGCTAATATTTATGCCATCAGTTCTATTCCATTTTGCATTATATATTCTCATGTGTGTTAGCCGGAATCTCTCTTCCGCCTTGGATGGAGAAAATCTGCAGCACAGGAGTTTATAAGTGGCTTTACAAGGTCAGATCAAAGGCCCATGTAGCCCACTGTGCTGTATCTAAGCACAGACATAGAACTATATCTTTCCTGTGGGGACTGCATTATTTTATAAACAAGATTATGTTTGCTCGAGCACCTGTTTTCAGCTATTGGACTGTCCTCACCAAATGTGTTTTCTTTTTGTTTAAACCTTCAGATTGCTCTACCATGAACTTTTTCAGTCTTTCTCGAGCTCTTAGAAACTTGTTACATATGCAACATCTTTGACAAACAGACTATCAAATAGCTCAACCTCCTCCTTTTTTTAGTTTTGAACCTGGCTTCTGTCATCACTTGCTAAATAACGCTAATTTCAGAATAGCATTCTCTAGCACTAGGGGCAGCCTTGAACTAAATTCAGCTGTTAATAGCTTATACTTCAGTATTTTTATATTCCTAATTCAAAATACTTCAATGACACTTCACAAATTGCTTTGTCCTCTATCTATTGTATTGTCAGAGAATGTGGGGACTCCAACATTGCAAATGCAATTTAAGACAGGTCAGAGAGAAGCTTATTAACTGTGATCATTGACATTCAGACATCATCACACTCTCTACCGCCCTGCATCAGAAGTAGCGTGGTCAGCGTGACTAGGGAAGTGTTTGTCCCTTCATACATGACACTGGTTAGACCACATCTCAAATATTGTGTTCAGTTTTGGGCCCCTTGCTACATGAAAGACATTGACTTGCTTGAGCATGTGCAGAGAAGAACAATGAAGCTGTTGAAGGGACCAGAAAACAAGGCTTATAAAGAGCAACTAAGGAAATTAAGGTTGTTCTGTCTGGAGAAGAGGAGGCTGAGGGGAGATCTCAACACTCTTTGCAATGATCTGAAAGGAGGTTGCAGTGAGGAGAGTGTCAGTCTCTTTTCTCAGGTAACAAGTGATAGGACACGAGGAAATGGTGTAAGGTGCACCAGAGGAAGTTTAGAATGGATATTGGGAAGAACTTCTTCCTGGAGAGGTGATCAAGCTTTGAAACAGGCTGCCTAGGGAAGTGGAGGAGTCCCCATCCCTGGAGGTATTAAAGAGATGTGTGGACATGGCACTAAGGGACATGAGTTAACGATGGGACTCGTTCAGTCTGGTTGGTGGCTGGACTTAATGATCTTAAAGATCTTTTCCCACCTAGATGATTTTATGATTCTATGAAGTTAGATTCTAAATGTCCTAATTGCTTTACTTTTTATTTAGTAATGACTTCACGTTTCCTTAAAGCTTATTTGTTTCAGATTCACCCTGTCCAGTGCATACACTGCACTGTTGACACATACTGGATGTTACATGCTGACCATTGAATGTTTTCTTTTAGCTTGGTTTGGAGAAGACATGGCAAATGAATACATCTTGTGTGGTGGAATGTCCTGTAAACTGCCAGCTCTCTGACTGGTCATCTTGGTCTGAGTGCTCTCAGACATGTGGCCTTACAGGTCTGTATGTATTTACAGAATATTTTAAAAACAGCTTTTTTTTTTTTCCATTTTCTTTTATTTTATTTGTTTTAAGTAAAAGAAGTAATATCTCTTTATGCAGAACTAGAAAATGTAGGTAGTTAGGGTGAATGACGGGGATCTAAATCAACTTTATTCATGGAAATATTGTTTTGATGAGATCATACTCAGGAGAATGAGAATTTGGCCTAAAGTAGTTTCTGACTCCAGGAACAAAGTGAGATATGGTGAATGATATATTGAGACCAAAAGAAACATTGAGGTAAATATTTTTATTTCTCAGGGAGTGGGAGGACAGGGTGTATGATTTCCTCTTGAATTTAACCAGTGGTGATTTTAGAACAACAAAACATGTAGAAGTACATAGTGATTAGAAACGATAACTTCAAGAACCACAAAAAATATCATATTTTTAAACACAAAACAAGAAGCAGGGGAGAGAGTTGCTTTCACAGTGATCACATTAATTTGATTTTTCCCAAATGTTGCTGATTAATATGCAAGTTTTTCAGTATGTATGCAATTCTAGTTATGGAGGAGTCTTGTTATTTATTTGTACTTATATGTATCAGAAGACTTAGGCAACTAAGATATACATACTGCTGAAATAGGAAGGAGGAAGCTCTGCTATGAAACCTCTTTATTCCACAACCTATCTGGAATATGTCACTGTCCTTATTGGACAGTTAGCAGTGTATGGAATGCCATTTCAGCTACTAGGCTCAGAGTAAATCAATCTTCATGGAAGAGCCTGAAGTATAAATATAGATAAGAAAATGGCAGTAGCTGTTATATTTTGTTCTCTTATCTATGCTATATTCCTTAGAAAAGGAAGTGATGTTACTGAGTGGGACTGTCACAGCAATTATTTTTCTGGGGAGCAACTGAGCATCCCCAGGGAGAAAGACATCCAGACTGCAGGAAGAGCTAAGAAAGGCAGGAAAGGAAACAGAAACTCTGGCAAGGAAAGCACCAGCAGTGGAGAGGAGAAAGTGCTTACAGAGACAGGCAGGCATGAGGAAATGCTTCTTTGGAGCAGCAGGGGACAAAGTTTACTTAGTCCTGCTGATGTAGCCTATTATGTTTTTTTTCTTTGGGGTTGAGTGAAGAGTCCTCGAACCGCTGCAAAATCTTCATGGATGGATAGGGAAAGTTGCAAACTGCTCCTTGGTGCTGGGATCCCACAGTTAAAAAACATACAATTAGTATTGTGTTTTAACACAATATGTATTAACTCAGGGAAAAACGGGAGCAAATTCCAGATAAACAGTAAGAATATCCACAGAAGAGCCACAAGCCTTTACCTTCAGAAGTATTTTTCCCAAGGCTTCTGAATTAGGAAATTCCTACTTTTGTTTGCTGTTACAGGAGCAATCTGAAATCCTGATCAGACATCCTTCTTCATGCAGTACTGAATAAAAGGTGTCTGTCTCAGAAAATATAAATCCATGTAACAAGCAAGAGCCAGCACATTTGCTTTACAGTCTGATTTTTCAAATATGAAAAAAAAAAAAAATTACATTATTCAAACACAATGCTTTTCACCAACACAGAACCATCTTGAAGAACAAATCAATCTAATCACTTTGTTGTTATTTATATTATTGTTTCTCATTTACAGGAAAAATGATCAGAAGAAGGACCATAAATCAACCATTTCAGGGTGATGGGAGGCCTTGTCCTTCTCAGATGGAGCAATTCAAACCTTGTCTAGTAAAACCTTGTTATCGATGGCAATATGGTCAATGGTCTGCATGCAAAGTAGAGGTAAAAGCCATAGGGGACTTTGAAGTTACGGAGCTTGTATAACTAGGCTCATTTGTGACAAGCTTGGATATCTGCTTCAAAGCAGTGTAACCAATTTGCTTCCATATCTCTTATACAAAAGGTGAAGGTTTATTCTTAGAGTTCATATTTGTCAACAGATATAACAATGCCCTACAGATATTCAAAGTATGAAGGTAAACTTTGGTAGCTGCACAGCATTTTTACTAGTAATCAAAATCCTTATAGTGTAAAAGTATATCTGTGGAAATAGATAAGCATCCTTAGTGAAAAAGCCTCATACTAGAAGAAAACTCCACTTGAGATACTATTGTTGTTTCAATTTAAAATCATAAGCTAGCTGAGTACTTTAAATAACAGTGGTAGCAGCAGAATATTTTTTTAGTTTCAAAAGTAAAGAACAATGCCTTTTTCCTACTCAAATGAATGTCTGAGTAGTATAGTTAGGCAAAAAAATAATAGGAGATAATGACACACAGACCAGTTTTAGTCTTTTGGTACTGTCTCTGTCCAGTATCCATGTATTTCCTTCCACAGGATGCTCAGTGTGGAGAGGGGACACGAATGAGGAACATTTCCTGCGTGGTTTTTGACGGATCCACTGAAGATGTGGGCAAAGTAGTAGATGAGGAATTCTGTGGAGAAATAGAGCCTATTATAGATGGTAATAAGAAGATGGTGCTTGAGGAAACCTGCACTGTTCCTTGTCCAGGTAAGAAAGCTATTCAAATAAATGTTGCGTTTCAAGACTGGCAGGTATCCTTACTGTTATTGGTGCCTCAGTGAGCAACAGGAAATAAAATCCTTTTCATGTGCTTTACTGATTTGACTAATCCATCAAATGACCAATAGAATTATGGCTTAAAGACAATATATTATTATTTGTTTAAATACCATTTTTTAAATAATATAAAATGCATCTCAGCCACAGTTTGTAACTAATATGAATGTATTTTTTTCATAATAATATTTTGAAATAAAACTCTTGAAGAAAGAATGCTGATAGACAGCTATGTATTTGCTTTAAGCTTATAAGACCACATAACAGCTTTATTAACACTTTTAATGGTTGCTGAGAACACAATGTGTTTCGTGGGTGTCTATGGAAATTAAGCTACGGAGTCTTATTTTTTTTGTTGTTGTTTAAAGGGGCTTTTCCAAATGAAAGCAATATTTTGATCTCTGAGAAAATTTGAGTGTCTCTAGTACTTAAACTCTGCGGACCTGACATTCACTGTACTGCACGTTGACTGAATCCCCTCCTACTGACACTGCTACTGACAAGGTTTAAGAGCCTATAGCACTATTTAATTTCTAGTAAAGCTCTTCCAGTTCATTTCAAATGCTTACTTGTAGAATTTTAAGTATATTTCTCTTGTTCAGCAGAGTCATTAGTGATGTGTCTTCAGAAGTAGTGATTAACTCCTTCAGTATTAATGTAGCTAACATTCTGTTCCAGTACTACATTCTTGTCCTTTTGCAACTCTCTTTTTTCTCAGAACAATTTTCCAATTAATTTCAGATTCATTTTCCAATACAAAGTACTTAAAAATGGAGAAGCTTCATACACTACATAGAATCTTTCATCTAGACTATACACAGCATTCCAACTGCATGATTTTCACATATTTCTACCTTTTAAATAAGAATTGGAAAAATAAAATGCTGTTATGCTTTGTTGTTAGTCAAATATATATACAAAAAAGATGTTGCTTACTGCTTGATTTTAAATTTTGCTGAGCAGTAACCTGTTCTTCAACAATCTCACATTTAGCCAGTACAGATAACCGCCCTGTGGGGATGTGCTAATGATATGTTCCAACTAATGTTTCCAAAAATCACTACTTGCTTTCCTATTATGCATACATCAGTTCTTCAATTATTCATTTCTTCACATGCTTTCCTAATGTTAGCAAATAAAATACCTTCATTAATCAGGCATCTGGTCAACACAGTACTGATTGTATCTGTCGTCAGTGTAATGCAAGGTAGCATGAATTTTTAATAGCTCTTTCACTGAAATAATGAGAACTAAGAGGTTTATTTATGAGTCTGTGTACAGTCTAGTTCCATTTTATACTGCAGTTTTAACAAAATGCTCTTTTTATGTTCTTCCTAAGATCTTCCTTAATGTTCTTTAGCCAAACTCACTAACTTATTTCACCAGTAGAATTTTATTTTTCAGTTTTATGCTATAACATCCTGCATCTCTCCATAGCATGGAATAGGCAGAATAGACACTTTAATTGCTTTCCCTTTTCCTTTTTGTATAAGTCATTTTTAAAAATAGGAATGAAAGCACCTAAAGTGGGAAAATTAATAAAAGGTTTTGAGGATTTGGTCTTTTTTTTTTTTTTTTTTTTTTTTTCTAAGACATACTCATTGCCAAAACCTCTTCACATATTGGTTACTTTTCACCTTATAAAATTACTGCTTGACAGGGGACTGTTATTTGAGAGAGTGGTCAGAATGGAGCCTTTGTCAGCTAACCTGTGTTAATGGTGAGGATCTTGGCTTTGGAGGGATACAAGTCCGGTCTCGAGCAGTCATCATTCAGGAGTTAGAGAATCAGCATCTCTGTCCGGAACAGGCTTTGGAAACAAGACCATGCAATGGTAAGCACCAAAATACACATAAGACCATTACCCTTCCTGTAAGAAAAAAAAAAATACAGAGCTACAGCAAGTTTGTTTTCTTTCTGCTGAGGTTATCAAAATTAGGAAAATATGGGAAATTATGGGAACAGAGAAATGCACTCAATTTTTTTGTTTTCCGAACAGAAAAACTTATGTTAACTATCACATGTTTCCACTTTAACCACTGTTATTTTTAATCCTTTTTTAATAATGAAATATCTTTGTGTGGTTTGGGGAAAAAAAATAATAATTGCCTTATCTTCTTGATAACTTCCTAATAAAAAAAAAGGTCTTTTAAGTTTTGATGCATAACTGAATTTAGAATTCTGTTTACCCTTTGAATTTTTGTTAATCACATGACAATGACTTTAGAAAGTATCCACCATACTGCTGGTTCTGGACAAAGTATCTAAGAAAAATCATTTCCTGTCCATTGAGATGCTAGACATATAGAGCAAAAAGGAATTTTATAAGTGAGCTCAGGTACAGAAAGATTTAAGACTGATTGTTTTATCCCAGAGAGGTATACAGCAGAGCAGAGATGTGAAGCCAGATACAGCCCAGCCTACTTTACTATTCACTGGAGCAGTGACCGAAGCTCAGCTTACCAGGAAAGAAACCTGACTCTTAAATGGCTCTTTCACAACAGATGGGCCACAACCATTACAATGTCTGGAAATGTCTGTTTTGCCCATTAACTGAATTGGGTTTACTCCACATACAGTGTAATGAACATTATAGTTAGTGTCCAGAAGATGTCTGGTCTATCAGGTTATGTATCCACTATGTGCAGACCTCCATGTGTACAGTGTACCTTTCTAAGTTTCTGGGTGAGGGAAGGTCCCCGTAAAAAGCATTAAATTTAACACATCTGGTCTACTGATGAGCGTGGCCAGTGGTAGCCTAAAACCTTATCACCAACTTTCTTGAAAAGTAGATGTTCTCTTTGTAGATGGCCAGTGCTATGAATACAAATGGATGGCTAGCCCATGGAAGGGATCTTCTCGAACTGTGTGGTGCCAAAGATCAGATGGATTAAACGTCACAGGTAACTTCATTTTATATATACACAAAACCCTGGAAAACAAGTGGATAACACTTTTGTTTCCAATGAATGGAAGAAGAATCTGCTAAAAACACTCATTCTTGATATATGAATCAATATACTGTTGTTGAATCGTTATATTTTTGCATACTAAAGATGTCAGTTCTCTTCCAGAATTATACAGCATGTAATGGTAAAAGTAAATACAAATGTTGTTTTCTATATTGGACCTGAAATATTTTGTATTGTATATTTTTACAAGTCATTTGCATGCATCTAAATTTAGGGTTTCACATTTCAAGACCTACAACAAGCAGAACTTTTACACAATGCATATACAAATGCAGAGAGAGAAAGAAAGCTTGATAATATCAGGCATATATCATATACCTCCTTATAATTACAAAATAACAGATTTTAATAAATATGCTGATATAAATGTATTACTTTACATTAATGACATAAATGTTTAGCAGGATAGTTCCATAGACAGCTCTTAGATGTAGTTACTTTTGATACAAGCCAAAGTACAAAACACAATAAATAAAGAATGACTGAGGTCTCTGAATTCAATAAATTCTTCATACACATTTATTTTTCAGAATTAGGGTTTTATTTAATGAGAGTTATGCATTTGTTGTTTAAATAGCTTTGATATCAACCAAGGTGATTGATTGTAAGCTGGAATTGATCCTCAATTCCAGCTATTGTCAGGTCAGTCAAAGAGGCTGAGCTCTAATGGATGGACTGCCAATACCATACTTCTTAATGATGGAATTCACTGCAAAAATCTGTTTTGTCACTGAAATAAAGCATTTGTATTATTTTTACAAGGTATTGAAATAATAGTTGATAGCCAAAAGTCTTTTTTGCAAGTGTCACCTTGTGCTGCAGAAATACTAAATGCATCGCACTGAATGAACAGGGCATTATTTATGTACCTTAATTGCTTCCTGCTTAGCTATGATGCTTATATGGTAAGTTAAACTTTAAGTCAGAATTTTTTTTTGAGAGAGTAATATGTGATATTATCTATTAAATGTCCTATAGAATTTCAGAATAAATAGCATCTTGAAGATTATGGCTCTGAAATGTTAAAAAGCAGAATATATTTATAAATCACAGACAGTCACATATAAATAATAGTTTGTTCTCATGTGACTGAATACAGCCACGTGATAAATTCCAGGAAAGAGAAATGTATGAATTTGTATTACTGACAGATTTTTCATGATTCTCTCCTTTATAAGCATAAATAAATGGGTAAGTGGAACACATTCTTCTGTACTGTAAGTTCCATGAGTTTAGCAGTATTTAATTTAGTATTTAATATAGCCTCGTCATTATTTTCTGATTTAAACATTTTTTTATTCTTCAAAATTCTTTTAATAAAAATGATAACCTGGCATTTATAAAACACAGCCATATGTGAAAAATAGGAATTATAATAATAATAATAACAACAATAATAATAATACATTACTCTTAGTTACCAAAGGAATATTTTTAGACTAACAAGGATATGGAAATAGCCTATTTACTAAGGAAAAGTAGTAGCTTTAGTTTATTTAGAATGTCAGAGAAATACTTGATGAGCTATCCTGTGCATTTATAGTGGTCAGTTTTAAAGAGATGAAATTACAGAACATATAACAAACTATCAGAAAGACAGATTGTAACAGATTAAAACTGAGAAGAGAATGGCTGGTTGTGAGGGTAAGTTAACCTGCTTAGTCCAAAGTCTTACCTTATTAATTTAATTAAATGGCCCAAAGCATAGTTATAAAATATTTGAGAATATGTTCACCCCAGAGGAGGACTATAATATTATATGAAAAAGGTGGAAATACTATAAGAATGAGTAATAAAATAAGCTAAATATTATTAAGAAAAAGTACTAGTTCATATTCTTGCTACCTGCAGTTGGTGGGACCTTTGCAGAATACTATGAATATCTTGATCATCCGTTTTCAGAAAAAGTGTTCAGAGAGAAACAGATGGGAAGAGGGAAAAAGATGGGAAGATCCTCTACTTTGAAACGTACTTCATAGCTTTTTGTGTTAACAATAGGAACAAAAAACTGCCATAACTACATAGATGGAAAAAAGGATCTGAGAACCATACTAAATCCTCACAGGACTTCCTAGGCAGACAAATCTAGGTTCTATATTGTGTTCCTCTTTACTTCTTTTTTTTTTTTTTTTTTTTTTTTTTTTTTTCCTGTATGTTTTTAAAGCTATGGTACCTTTCTGATTTGAAATGAAGACAAGTGGAAAATTCCAGAAACTGTAATCATCTGTTTCCATACAATGCAAAATATATTTCTGTTATATTCTTGATTGTTTTCAAACAAATCACTTAGGTATGATGTTCTGTGAGAACTTTTCTGAATTAAGTATATAATTGTTAAGCAGGTTGTAAATACACGTTTCTGTTTTTTGTTTGTTTGTTTGTTTTTGAAAATGCTTTGTATAAACTGCAATATTTAAGAGATCAAACTAACAGGTACACATACATGATTGATTTAGATAGAAGTTACTTATTTTGATCTTGAATCAACACATTACTTAGATGACTTTACTTTAAGGCAGTTCTTTACTGCCTTATTGTTGTGCATCTGGCTTTAAGATAGTGTATTTTAATGTAGACATTATTATTATGCTGGTATTTTAATGCCTTTATTTATTTATTTTCTTGTATAATATTACTGTGCTGAATAGTTCTTTTTTACTTGAAGGTGTTGTTTCCCATGGGCGATGAAGCAACTCTTTCCTTCTTCAGCTTGCTTGGATGACTGATATTTTATTTCATAGATGCTCACAGGCATGTGATTTGTATGCTAGGATGTACAATTTTCCTTTCTGGGTGTGGGAAAAACTTACGTCAGCCAGCAGTTTACTTTGTTCTTCATCAGCCATCCTGTTAACACTTGGGTCTATGTAACCACATCTAACTGCATCTGCTATGGTTGTGACCTATCTCAGCTATCAGGATTTCATTATCATATCACACCAGTATAAAAAGGCAATTAATTTGGGAGATGCAGAATAAATTGTCCCATTGTAGTATAAATGTTAAAGTACGTAATACATATTCCTCTTCTGAAAGATAGAAGGAAAGCCAGGTACATTCAAACTGATTCTAAATATATTTTTAAGTCATTCTGGCTGAAATGATAGTGAAAGCCTGATTGTGTGCATTGGTCCATAACAATAACTGCACTGTACATAAAGATGTAGCTATGAGAATTAGAATACTATAAAAAGGAAGAAAGTCTGCAAACAGTTATATCAGTACCATAGCATTCAGTGTGTGTTCTTTCTTTCTGAAAAAGCTCTCTTAGACTAGCATGGCTTCATAAGAGGCAAAGCTATAGCATGTGTAAAAGTGAGTAATGAGGAGCATCAGAAAACAGGTATCCATTCATAAACTGGATGAGTATTTTGTTTTCAGTTTGATATGCAAATATATAAATAAAAGATATCCTTTCATTGTGGCACAGTTTTAATATGATAGTTTTAAGGAGGGACCTAGGAAACAAAAATGTTTCCCCGAGCACAAAACATTTAAACTTTTCTGAGCAACAGCAAATGAACAAAGGGAAAAAAAAAAAAGAAAAAAAAAAAAGAAAGAAAAAAAAGTTCAGTTGCCAAATATTAGTTCTCTAAAATGCGCATGAGTGGAAATAAGTAAGCTGTATCCTTACTCTACCAATAAAATATTTCACCTAGAATTAAGAGCAGGACTCTTAAATTCAAATTAGTAATAAAATGGTAATCCATGACATACTGTAGCAAATAATAACATCAGTAATTTCATCAGTGGAGAGGTGTTACCATGTCAAAATATGATTTTCTGTCCTACAGGGGGCTGTTTAGTGATGCGCCAACCAGATGCTGACAGGTCATGTAATCCACCGTGCAGTCAACCCCACGCTTACTGCAGTGAGGTATGTGCTACTGCATTGGAGCATTAAACACCCCCATGAGGGCTTCCCACACCCTGCATTTTAAAGATTGCGCCAATAAAAAGTATTTTCAGAGATTCTGCTAATCGTTATTTGTTAAAATCAACCTCAGACCAATGTCCACCTTTCAATTAAATGTTGAATAATCTCTGTTGATTTGGTGCAATCCTGCATAAAAATATATGAAGAGGTACTCTCCAGGCTAACAGTCATCAAAACAGTCTTCTCTTCCAGTCATCCATGTTGTTATGCCTTATAGCTCACAGGAAACTGTTTTTCTGCTACACAGTGTAAAACACTTGTTCCCTACAGACTAGAACGTGCAGTTGTGAAGATGGATACACTGAAGTAATGTCCTCTGATGGCACACTCGAACAGTGTACTCTCATCCCGGTGGTGGTGATCCCCACCATGGAGGACAAAAAGGGAGATGTGAAAACCAGTCGAGCTGTGAACCCTACCCAGCCCTCCAGTAACCAGTCAGGACGAGGAAGGACCTGGTTTCTACAGCCTTTTGGGCCAGGTGAAGTCATGCAATGAGCAGTTCATAATGCTAACTACTGCTGCAGGGCCTGGCATTTACATTTTTGTGGTGCCAAGGAAGGAAACAAAAATCCTTAAATGTTCATTTAAGAAGACGGGCATCTGCTTTGACTGAAAACAGAGGAAGAGCCATAAGTAAATCCCTACCCTTCTCAATATATTTAATGACATCTTGTATTACAGAACATTTCTTTTAATCTCTGCTACTTAAAATTCACAGAGTCTATTTGAAATTAGAAAGTTGTTGATTTCAAAAGTGCAAGCCATGATACTTGATTATGCTATCATAATAATGCTGTTGAAAAAGGAGTGAGGAGGCGCTGAAATCTGTAGAGGATAAGGGCTGCTTGAAGTTTGCTGTTGCGCCAAGAATTGCAGGGAAACAATCAGTATAGATATGGTAATGCTTTTCTTCCATATCCATATCTAAACTAATTCATGTTAGACAAAAACTGGCCATAATCTTGATATTTAGCATAGACACGCTCTAAATCACTATAGGCAACATTTGCTCATATGGTTGACTATGTTCTTCTGAGCTGAGCAAGCACTTGAGTGGTAAGAAATATATTGACAGTTATCTCACTAAAAAATACTTGATAAAGTCCATCATGTAATCAAATTTCAGTAAATATTTTCTGATACTAACACTGATATAAATAAAACTTTCATAAAATATAAATTACATAGAGCTAAATATCCTTCCACACTTGTGTCTTAGTATTTATTTCTTACTGAAACTTTTGTGAATGTTTGAATTCTGAAGATTGAAAACAGCATCTTTACACGCATAATCCCTAAAATGCTGCAAGTAGAGAACTGCAGCAATACTTCCAATAGGGAGATTAAATCATGTTTGGGTTAGAAGTACTTCAGTTAGGTCCCATTAGTCCTAGTAATATTGACTGCTTTTTGTACTGTGATACTATATTTGATACCTGCGATAAAATGCTCTTTACTCCAACTAGTTAGTACTTTAATCCACAATAAAAAAGAAAACTGAACTTTTCTGGTCCTCCTGTAAAAAAGTAACATCTTACCAAATATGCTATTTTTTTTATTCACTCTAGCTAACTCCACTTAAAAATGCCATAGGGTAGACTGTAGCAGTAGGAGTGCTGACAATAACCAAATGTCAGATAGTTTCCTTTAACTGCATAGAACGAGGATGCTCAAGTCAACTAACACATGTTTTTTGGAACAAGGAATGGTTGACAGATTTCATGAAACCTCACCAATTTTCCAGTAATTCCTGGTTTGAGTTAGGAAGGAGATGAGACATAGCTCAGCTCATATATAAACAACAGTACTAAATAGAACTAATACCTCCAGTGAAGGTATGAGCAAATGTGTAAGACAGTAAACATTTGGCACTTCAGACGAAGTTTTACACTTGATTGTTTCCATTCCAGGATTAGGTAATTATGAAAAGGTTTTGGTTTACTCTACTGTGATTATTCCTCTTCTTGCAGTTACTAAGTCTAGGTTTAGAATAGTCTTAAATAGTTTTAAAGTCTTTCACACTCTTTAACATATTATATTGCAGTTCCAGAAAGGAAGGTATTTAGACTGTCCTTGGTCTGTGCTGATATATTACCCAAAGCAGATGAGTTTGAGACACCCATTCCCTCATATACTTAGAAATAATCCATCCCAGGGGAATTGAGAGTGCCTGGGTTCGATGCATGTGCTTGCATAATATGAATGACCTCATTAACAGAGTTCCCTGTTTTGACAAAATTAAATAAATCTATACACAAAATAATGTCAGTCTTCTTTCAAGGAGATAATACAAGCATACAAACAGAATACATGTTAAAACAAACAAACCCAGAACAACCCCAAACCCATTACATTTACCAATGGAAATAAACCAAGGAGGGAAGAAAATTACCTATTTAGAAGTACTGAAGTCTAAATTCCTCTTATTCCTACTATCATATCATTGGATATATCAGGTCAAATCTATTGTTTAATCCATCTTTAATGGATCAGTTATTTCCATCATATGAGTTATAATGTTATTAGTTTGATGAGTATAATGAAGCTAAAATGTTTTTATATTAATCTTAACCAAGTTGTTCATGACTGTTAGAGAACAGAAAGCCTGAAATTAACTGCACAGCAATAGAGGTGAATACTGAATGAATACCGATGAATACTGTGAATCTGAACAAAGCCAGTCTGCATGACTTTTGTTCTTATTAAACTGCAGAAACATCAGCTGCATTGGTTATGTCTTTTTTGGTTCTACAGAGGTATCAGGAAGCAATAAGTATTTGGTCAGAAAAAGAGTAGCTGTGTTTGCTTACTGTGATGTTGCAAATATACACATGGCTTCATGGAATAATGATTTTGCCCCTTGCAAATGAAATACTTCAGCTTTTAATGGAATTTTCAAGGCAGTGCAACAAGGCTAGCAAGTCCCATGTAAAAGCATATTTTCAAAAAGCAGTTTAGCAGCGTGTAAAATTAGCCATGACAGTAGGGAGTCAAACAGCATGCTCTAACCTTGGGTTGCTCATTTGGGGTTCAGAAAGGGAAACAAAAACAAAAACAAACAAAAAGACAAAGTCACACGATTCTTCCCTTAGATTTCCAAGGATAAGCATCTAGGATCAAGGTAAACAGGAGAGTGGGATGTATACCTCAGCCTGTAGAGACATCATGTCCAAAATACAAACTGCACAGGCAGCACATAAGTACGGTCCTTGTTAGAAACAGACTGTTGCTTTATTTCTGAGCATGGGTTGTCCTTTTTGGTAATGTTTGGCTTGTTCTGTGAGGGGAAGTTGTATAACAACAAAACTTGCATTTGGTATAAGAAGAAATTGAAAAATTGTTACTTTCTGCTTTGGTGAAAATTGTGTATGTGCAGCTAAGATTTTGATGAGGTAAAACAAGCATTAAACATATTTTAAAATGTAAAATTAAGTAGCTACAAGAATGAAAGTAGCAGACAAACTATTTCCAGAGGTAGAATGGAAAGTGTTAAAAGCATAAATGATCTCTAGGCTGACATGCTGCATTGCCATCCTGCTGAAGGAATTGCCTGTTACCACTGGGCCCAGGGACTGGGTTCCTTGGGTCTCTCACTTGCTGCCACACTGCCTCTGCCCCACATCTCAGCTCCGTTTGGATTTTCCAGACTTCAGCTGAAAAGCAGAACAGAAGTACACAGAAAAGCTATTGCTCAGTTGTTTAATAGTATTAAGCTATAATTGCTTGTGAAGACATTTATTTTGGATTATAAAAGTATTTCTATACCATATCAGAACTAATAATTCAACAAGACTAACTCAAACACTACTGACTAACATTCATTCCTTTTAGATGGGAGGCTGAAGACCTGGGTTTATGGTGTAGCTGCTGGTGCATTTGTTTTACTCATCTTTATTGTTTCTATGATCTATCTAGCCTGGTGAGTTCTTTAATTATTTACAAGCAAGCAGTCCCACACAGACTGTAATGCAAACATTTATATATGCAGCTGTAGCAACTGCAGGGTCTTCTGTGAACTGTGATGTTTAAATTCCCATGTTCTTTTGTCCAAGCTGAGGTTCATGAACTCTGATTGTAGCCCAGATGATGGATAAACTGACAGACTGTCTTGAGGTCAGGAGAACTTCTTGCAAATACGTCATATCTTAGTGTATAGCTTATTTTTGCTTAGTTTATCTCTGTTAAGAATGACTGTACTGTGTCCATGATAATTTCATTGTAGCTGTATCAGAAAGTGAAGAGAAAAATAGCAAGAAGGAAATTTAATAACCAGGCAAGTCTGATTTGATATTTGACAGGATATAGAGATATACAACCACAATAAGGCTGGAAGTTTTCTCATGTGTTTTTCATAGATGAAATCATATTCTGTTGAAAATCTTATTGGCTGAGTAAGTGAATTTTTATTTATTTTTTTTTGCAAAAGCAAGTAATTTTTGAGAATGCTCTCCCTGAAGTTTTTTGATCCTGTTTGGAATTTCTGATTCAAATGACTGTGAAGGTAGAAGGTGAGAGAAGTATGGTCTTAGACACCAGGCTCTTGGCTGTACTGCATAGGCAGCATTTGGGGGACTTCTGGATTTGTTATTTTTTTAGTAAATGTTCCCCCAAATCTCACTTATCTGTAAGTAAGGAAGAAAATATTGTATTTTCTGAGGGAAAGAAAATCCATTAGCCTACAGCTCCACTGCAGATTTGTCAGAATGAGGCCACTGCAATCCCATATTTTGGAAACAATGGTTTTGATTTGAGCAGTCTGATTGATATAGCTGAGATAAACTTTTTGGAAAACAATGAGGATACAGAGGCCCAATTTAAAGAAATGCTTGTAGTATTGTCTAAAATAAGTCAAGAACTAAAGCTCACATAATCTAACTAAAGATAAAATGAATATATTACACATTTTTCTTTGGCTTGGTGACTTTTTAAAACTATGGTAAATGTATTGGAAATACTGCTGGATTAAAATCAAATTCAAAGCTAGACAGGGAAGGATTATGGCTCAAAACCATATTCCTTCTATTTGAGAATTGAGATTTTAAAATCTAGAATTACCTTTAGTTACTCTAGAGAGTATAATGACATAAAACTAATTACAAGATGGAACTTTAAGGAGGAAACCCTTGATATGACAAGAGAACTTAAGATTTGAATCACATAATTTATAAGAACCTGATTGCTGCTTTGATACATGACCAAATATTGCTCTGGGCTTTTCTGAAAACTGTCTGATCTTGCACAATTATGTGCCAAGGATTTCACCAAAGTCATGTCAGCACCCTAACAGCCTGTTTCCGGACAACTGAGCTTTGAATTAGGTGTTGCTTTGAGTTGATAAAGAGATAATTGTTGATTCAAGTGAAGGTTTTAGGTATGTAGCTTTTACAAATGAACAACTGAATGCATTATCTTAAAATGACACAGTCATCTTTCATTTAAGAATGAAATCCGTCATTTCTATGTCATCAGTTTCTTGTTCTATTTACAAATTATCTTATCGTTTCAGCAAAAAGCCAAAGAAGCCTCAGAGAAGGCAGAACAACCGACTGAAACCATTAACCTTGGCTTATGATGGAGATGCAGATATGTAGAATATAACTTCTCATGGTGACAAATGGAGTCTTAATTATTGGATTGGAATCAGAAGGTATCCAAAGCCACAGGGATTTTCTATGGAGTGGATTAAGTGTTTTGAATTCTTTTTTTTTTTTTTTTTTTTTTTTTTTTTTTAATTCTTTCTTTTTGGTAACTGCACCACGGAGAAAGACAGGTGGATTTCATAATGTCTATGGATATTCAAGGTATTATTGCTTTACTTTAGACCATCAGCACTGAGAAATCTGGCAGAATCATGTTAATAGACACTGCAGTTGGAGATTTTTGTGGTCTTTCCTCAATCTTACAAGCTATAAGCACCGCTTCTGTCTCCAGAATACTGTAGCTGACATTGTATTAACAGTTGAAAGCCCCTGCAACATTAACCAAGTATAATCAGTACGCATGAAGACTTTGTACCAAGCTGTCTATGACTCTTTATATTCAAGCATAACATATATACTCAGTTGAACCATATGTATTACTCTACCAGATTATATACTTGTTAAAGAGCATTTTAGTGCTTAATACGAAATTAACTTTTAACTGAGACTAACCCACGAGCAAGTTCAACAGTCTGGCAGTTGATGATAACTTGTGTTAACCTGCATTTCAGAGGGCAAAGACTCACTTGCAAAATTCTGTCCTGTTATCACTCCAAAGTATAAAGGCCTCATGTATACATCCAGAAAGGAGGCGTTCTCAGATTTTCTAGCAGTTGCTGTCTGGAAAAAAAGAATACCCATTGTAAATGTTACAATACGTTTCTACTTTCTCTAACTCAAACTGTTGCCTGCATCTTTTTTGCTACATGTAAGGCAATTTTTTGCACTATATTAGTGCAGCATGATATGCACTTAACTAGTATTGCCATAGAAACCGCCTCTTTTCAGAAAGGATGATGATGTATCTTGTGCAAGGAGTGTCAAGTAGACTGGTCTTGAATCCTGAAGAGAGTAGCGTTCAGTTTGGACTGCAACTGGATGGAATCGGCTAAAGACGTGTACTGCATACACCATGTCTCGTCACAGCGGCCATTTGTAGTCTATGTCATGGCAGTAATACAAGTGTCTAGTTTCTTGCCCCATCTACCTGTACAAGTATAGATTGTTCTGCTGGTTTCTAATTGTACTTTGAAGGCTGTTTATGACTAGATTTTTTATATTTGTTAACTTTGTTAGAAAAAAAAAGAAAAAGAAAAGCAGTTGCCCTCTAATCTTGAGTGACATACTTACTGTCTAAAAAGTTATTCTGATTGTTTGTTCAACTAAAAGAAAAAGGTTATGCTTTTTTTTTCTTTCACTAATGACAGCATTTTCACTGTTGCTGACAGTGCAATACTCAGAGCCCTTTTTTTTGTCTTTTCTAATTAGGATAATTGGATAGACTCTTTAATTATTCAGTTAAACTCTTGAGTGTACTGGCAAGTAAACAGTAAGATAGTAGTTTTGCCATTTTAATAGTCATAACTTTTTTTAAAACTCCGGCAGTATAAAAGCTCACTGTTAACCTCTCCCATGCTTATGGCATTTCAGTGTTACGCTTCTGACAGGAAGCTTATTGACTTGCCACTGTATCTACATGCCTCTAACAGATGTGATTCATGACCTGAGAAGGGTTATTCTCATAAAATGGCTTCTGTGTGTAGCCTGACGCAAACATATAAGTGACTGTGCCACTATTAAGCAATACAATTACAAAATTTTATCAGGCAACCTGTCAAAAATAATTGTTATGTAAAGCTCAGTATTAGGTTCTCAGGTCTTTTTTATAACCTAAACCATTTCTGCCTACTCATCGCACTATGTACTCAAGAAGCACCAGTCTTTGCACACTGAATAAAACTGTAGCTTTGCAAACTTTGGCCAGTATTCACTGAAATCAATGACAACTCTCATTTATGTCAACAGATAACATCAATCTTTAAAATTACCTACTTTTATTCCATATAGAACCAATGTTAGTTTTGTGCAATGTCCAAGAAAAAGTATGGCCCTACTTTAACTTAGCTAACTTACATTACCAGTGTGGTGTTACTGTAAAAAGAAAATGATCTTACTGCCACTGCATAAGTACTTGTCTGAATGGGAATAATAAGCAGAGAGGAATGATAGTAAAAATCTTTTGTACATGTTTATTTTCTCATTTTACACCTTGAACCACAGCTGGTGAAGTGCCATGGCCCCCTACCTCAGCAGTGGTTCATTCACATATGTGTTGCAGAACTGGGGGCTTCAGTCTTACATTTCTCTGTAAAGATCCATAGGAAAGAAAAAAAGAAAAACAAATCTTCATGTATTTAATTATTTCAGCATTCCTGAGTAGGAAACAAGAAAAAACTGTTTGATTCCTATTTTATCAGACATGCAAAAAATAAGACAAAAAAGTTGTAAAGTTTTAAAGAATAGTTAAAATGTGGAAACAAAAAGCTTAATCATGATTTCTGTACTTTAAAAGTCTGATTTTGTGTTGTCAAATGGTATTGAACTAATAGTGAATTGAGGAAACAGGGTTTCTTTCATTGGCAATGAGACAACTTTATGCATTATACAGGCTGGTTTTAGCAGAAGCTGTTGTCTAGTTTTTACCTTGAAGATTTCTATGCCCAAAATCTAAGTTAATAAAATGAAGCTAAAGGCATACCTGTTTCTCCCTAAATAGTACTTAAAAATAAAGAAAGGGATAGGAGTTTATTTAAATATGTTTGGCCTTTGCAATCCATGCAAGTATTTTAGTATGCATCACATTTTATATCTGATCAGCGAATTTTGCTGATGCACATCTGCATCATACTAGTGCTGCATTTAAAATATATAGTGCATTTTTTATCTCTATTATTTATGAACAAAGTGCACAGAAACTTGAAGCCAGAATGGCTTCCCTCTTTATCAAGAAAAAAAAAAAAAAGGCTATAAAGAGGGCTGAAATTGTATGTAAAGCTAGAAGTTGCAAAGGTGACTAAGCCCCTTAGCACTGACACAGAAATAAATAATAGGTGAGCTATCAGTACAGAATGAAAAGCAATTTGCTTTAAAAATCAGAGTGTTTCTACAAATCCAGTGCCTAAAGCAGCCACTACCGTAGATTGTTAGTTTGTGAAAGTAACGTTTCCAGTGATCAAATAAATCATTCAGAAAATAGCAAAGTAGACATTTTCCTGTTGATGTGGTGGTTTGTATTTTCCTTTTTAAATCTGTAGTTTCTAGATTGCTGTGTCTGCTTTGAGTCCTGGAGCAGTTCCTTTTTGAAGCTTTGGTGCAACTGCACAAGCTTGTTTATATTTAGTATAAAGTATCCATTTTGAAGCTCCCTTCCTCCTGCCAAAATGTAATAAAGTTTGTTTTCCAGTATTACAATCGGAAGAGACCAATTTAAAAACTCTGTGTATAAATCACTGTAAAATATACCTTGAATTAAATGGAAATCTGTCTTTTTACCTTTATGTAAATTGTGGTCACCCAAAGTTAAGAGTTTATTTTGCCTAACTTAATTTACTTGAATATTTATTTTGTAGAACAAGGAGGCAGCTGTCTGAGGAATGTTTACTTTTTTTTTTTTTTGTTATTGTTGATTTGTAAATTGTGTAATGCATTTTTATTTTTTAAATTATATACATTTCTTTTTTAAAGCACAAAATGTTTACGTACAACTGCAGATTTGTGTATATTGTCACTAAGCTTTATTCAGTTAATACAGATGACATGAAAATGTAACAAGTCTTACATTTTCATCTGGGTTATTTTTACATAACTGATGTATTGCTGACAATAAATATAAACACAAAATCATTTCATGTCTTTTTTTTTTTTTTTTTTTTTTTTTTTTAGTGGATGAAGTATACTGTTCTGGGATAGAGCAACAATAAAAGCTATCCAAAAAGCCAAGATATGACCACCTTTTAAATAGTCTTATTTTTTTGAAAGAAGTTGGTAAAGTACTTTCTTTAAAATAGTATTTGTCTTAAAAAAGAAAGAAAAATACTTTCTGATATACGATCAAAGCCCATTCCTGCAGTCCTTGTTCACATAAAAGTTTACAATGCATATTTACTTGATCAATATATGTATATCCAATAAATCAATAGTATATATTTACATGCCAGTTCTACATGCCAGACTTCAGTCCAATTTTATTAATTACCTCCCCAGTAACTCTTTCATGCTAACCCTAAACAGGTTTCAACCCAACTTTGAGAGCACACAACTCTGATTTTAGAGGCATTTCAGAATTTCCAAAAGTTCCTACTATCTACATTATTTTCTTTTGCTGGAATCTACAGAAGCATTAGAAATTGTCTTTCCATCTGCAATTTAATAAATGAAGATTTTAAGTCATTTAAAGCTGTTCAATTCAGTACAGACAGAATTCTACAAACAGTTAAAAAATAATACTTGGAAGACCAAGAATAAAATTCCCGTTTCAGCTCTGTGGAAGAGAATTACCTATTGTATGCTAAGATCATAAGTTCTTCACATTCGGTAACGACAACTTGTAATAGGACTTTGACAATTGGTTGCAAGACTTCAAAAGTAATGGCTTACGGACTGGGGTTTACAGACTACAGACTGGAATTTTCCTTTATGTAAAAAATAGAATATAATTTTCCAATACAAGCATAATGAAAGAAGATGAATAAATATCTAAGTCAGAATGCTTACATAAGCACTATGCATAATTTAGCCTTCTAGTAATGTAAAGATCAACAGTAATGAGTCAAAAAAATTGTCTCGCTGAAACAGTAATAAGCATAAGCAGCCATTCAGGATCTGTCTGGCATCGGTAATCACAATTTGGCAATGTAAAAGGTTATTTCTGAGTCTTCTAGTTGTTTTATTAGGCATACCAAAGCTGAATATGTATCCAAATAGCAGCTAGTGGTCAGGCAGATGAATGAACAATTTGAATTTTTGGAGTGGGAAAAAATGGGCTTGGGTGGTGGGGTGGGGGTCGGGGGGATCTTTGTTTCTACTTGACTGCTTATGTTTTGACAGAAGGAGTATGTGAGTTATTTTGCTTACCCTCATTTGGGCAGTGCCACTGGCCATGGAGAGTGTTGGTATTTGGTGACATGCTAGTGAAAAATCTCCATGCTTGCAAAAACTGGCATCCTGCCTAAGTCCTGTTTTGATCTAAAAAGCTGAGAGGCTTACTGTGAGGCACACATTGACTGATGTCTTGCGTTCTTAGGTTTTGTCTTGTGTTCTCTGCTGTCAGGCACCTTTGCACTGGGAAAGGGTTGAGTACTGTGAGAGCGCAATGGTCTCTGAGTGGCAGGGGGTTAACACTGGTCTGCTGCTACTCATGCATGGCCATGCCTTAAATTGACCCTTTCAGCCCCATGTGTAGCCATTTCCACTATTAATACCCTGAGCTGCCTTGACAAGCTGATACTGTTGGCTGCTGCCTAATGCCCTTGGCCCTGCTGGGGATGCCTTGGTTAAGGTGTGCTGAAAAGGACCTGGGGGTGGGGGAGGTTTCTGGGGAATAGCACGCTTGACCATGACTCTATTGCTGATCCTGGCAGTGAGGGAGGTAATTGCACATGCGGCTACATTAGCAAGAGCTTGAAAGCTTGAAGGAGATCATTAGTCCCCTCATGTCAGCCCTCAAAAGGCTCTGTGGAGAGCCCTGTGTATAGTTTGGGGTGCCCAGAACAAGGGAGAGACCAGCAAGCTGAAGAGACGGTCAGGGACTAGGGCACGCAGTGCACATGGAATCCCCAAGGGGATGGAAAGGTTTAGCCTGCAGAAGAGACCTAGTTGCAGTCCTCCTCTACACAGAGAGGGTCTTAGAGAAGATGGAGCCAAACTTATCCCAGAGTGGCACACACAGCTTCCAAAAACCTCTCTTCAGATTGTTCTTCCATTTCTGGACATTGCTGTCTTTTGAAGCCACACATTTGTCATTATTGTACTGGAATAGTCTTGAGATGATGTGGAGGCAGGTCATTCATATTATTGACAAAGAAAATTGTGGCTAGACTTCCTAAGTTGATTCAATCATTTCACTTGAGATGTAGTGTCATTTTAATGACACAGACTGATAGACGTAGTGTCATTTTAATGATACAGAATCATTTTAATGGCTCAGAATCATTTTAATAGCCTAAACTAACTCATTTATATAACATTTGGGCCACCAAAGTGGAGTGTTACATAATATATGTTGCTTCCACATTAATAATCCAATTTACTTTAACAGTAACAGCAAGAATTGGGACACAAGTGCTCTTATATCTGAGGACTCTCAATCACTTAGTGCCTCTTGTTTCTGAGTATAGCTCTCTGTGGGATTTCTGAGTGCAGGACTGCTTAGAGGAGATGTCAAGGAGTAGGTGGCCTTTACTCTTTTGTTTGTTGTGGGGCCAGCATGGAGCCAATCTGCCAGGGTATTGCCTCTTCATTGCTTCTACATCTCAGCTGTCCTGGCTTTTGCTGCTAAGTGGTAAATGGTTCTGGTGTGCATCATTTAGCAGTAGTTAATGTTTTCCTGCTGAATATTTGAATGCCTTTATTTAGTATGGTTTCTTTTCACATGTCTTGAAATAGCCCTTGCAGCTGTCCCTGAAGTGTTTTGCCATCTGTGGGTTGCTGTATTTTTAATAATCTTTATCACAGTAGGGTGTTCTTTTGACAGTGAAATGGGTGGATTTCCTGTTAGAAAAAGTAGGAGTGTTTTTCTGTGGAAAATAGTGCAGAATGCACAAATGCTAATAATAGATTTGTCAGTCTGAGTAGACCGTCTTTTCCAAACTGCCTGTCAGCAATTTCAGTGAAGTTTACAGGTGGTGTCATTACAGGGATCATCTTTCCTTAATCACATGGTGACAATGACCAGTGTAGTGACCATCATAGCAAACTTTTCAGATATATTTCTCATTCATGCTACACAAATTAATTCCAAACTGCTGACTGACTTTACTGAAGCACCGCGGTCCACAGGTTTTAAACTAACCATTTCAGCCATAACAACAAAATCAGGTTTATGGCACCTTGATATTTGTAATCATCATCTGAGGGCATATGAGGTAAACAACATGTAGAGTGTGTAAGAAAAAATGCCCTGCACGTCATCACTATAATGAAGCTAAAACTTCAGTGGTCTATGGCTATTACTGTTTTCCATATTCAAAAAAAATCACATTTCAAACAGTTCAAAGTTAAGCTTGTTTAATTATTACTGTGTGTTTATGCATTCACAAATCCTTTATCTTCTCAGAGAAAGTCAAGATTCAGTACTTGTCTATTTGAAGGGTTGGTGGTTCACATGTGTTTTAACATTTAGTGAATTGTATTCAGAACATAGTCCTGAAGTTTATTAGAATTCTATTCTGAAATTGAAATAGATGAATGAGTTTTTGTTTATTTTCAAAAATACCTTTTGTACTATCGTATTTCTTTAAAGTGGCAGAGTATCACTTGTTTTCTTCTCAATTAACTTCAAATATAGTTTGCTAGCTTACAAATAAAAATATTTATAGTCAAAAATTCAGTGTTGAGTTTGAAAGCAAGTCTTATTTTTTTCATTCACTTAACAATTATAAAAACAAAAACCCTTCTTACTTGTACACAGCAAGCTGCGACTTAAATCTCAGCTTTTAATTCTTCCCAGTACTGCTCGCTGAGATGCATACATTGAGATAGGAATGTAATTTGGACCCATGACCAGAGTTAGTTAACAGATCTGTGAATGTACATTCACAGTTTGGTGGCCATCCAGTCTGGACATATTTACATTTATGAGCTGCCTAATGAAGTCCTACAAAACTCCTCCCAGACCAACCACAAACTTATTTAAATAACATGTACTCACAGAAATAATATGGATTCAGGCACAGAAAAACAAAGGATGACAAGTCCCATACTGTATCTTGCTTTCATACTCTAGACCTAATCCCCTTAACTACCTTCTTTCTATGTCCCCATTGTGTCTAGGTGCTTGAAATAAATGAAAGGCTTCATCCTTACCTGGAACTTTTCTGATTTTCACTGATTGCTGTCAAAGCCTTAATTCTCTTTGATGCATCTTCTCACTCTTAAGATCATGGTTAGGGAACAATAGTTACCGGATGACCTCTTACAGGTATGCTACCAAATGCAAAAATATCCACAGTTAAAATGTGATTTCTGAGGCTGAAATCATCTGTTCTTTCTATTATTTCAAACAAATTGGTGGTTACATATTTTGAAACCTAGGGATACCTAATTATACATATTTAAGTTTCAATCACACCATTCTATTGCTCTTATTATACACTTTTTCTTGACTGTTTGGTTGTTATACTTGTTTTATGCTGATTTTCATTGTAAGTTCATAGTAAGGGCTGTCTCTTCTGCATGTACCTATAGTGGGTTTACGTGGCAAGGTTTTGGTAGCAGGGGGCCATAGGGGTGGTTTCTGTGAGAAAGATCTAGAAGCTGCCCCATGTTTGGGAAGGGCCCCATTGTTTTCCAGAGCTGAGCCAATAAGCGATGTTGTTTGCGCCTCTGTGAGAGCATATTTAAGACAGGGAAAAAAACGCTGCACCACACAGCAGCCGGGAGAGTCAAGGGAGTGAGAAAACAGCCTTGCAGGTGCCAAGGTCAGTGTAGAGGGAGGGGGAGAGGTGCTCCAGGTGCCGGAGCAGAAGTCCCCTGCGGCCTGTGGAGAGGACCATGGTGAAGCAGGATGTCCCCCTGCAGTCCATGGAGTACCATGGTGGAGCAGGGTTCCATGCTGCAGCCCGTGGAGGAGACCACGGTGGAGCAGGTGGCCCTGCACCGACGGAGGCTGCCGCCTGTGGAAGACCGTTGCCGGAGCAGATTCTGGGCTGGACCTGTAGCCCGTGGAGAGGAGCCCACGCAGGAGCAGGTGATCTGGCAGGAGCTGCTGCCTGTGGGGGAGCCAGGTTGGAGCAGTTTTCTCCTGAGGGATGGACCCATATCTGGAGCAGTTCTGGAAGAGCTGCTGCCTGTGGGAAGCCCACGCCAGATCAGTTCATCAAGGACTGTATCCCGTGGGTGGGACCCCACAGCACAGGGGACGAGAGTGACCGAGAAGGAGCGGCAGAGAAGAAGTGCTGTAGACTGACCATAACCCCCATTCCCCCGTTCCCCTGCGCCACTCGGGGGGAGGAGGTGGAAGAGGGTGGATGGGGGGGAAGGTGCTTTTGGTTTGTTTTTTTCCTTTGTTTTCTCACTTCTCTTGCTTGTTAGTAATAGGCAATAAATCGTACTATCTCCTTATGCCGAGTCTGTTTTGCCCGTTACAATAATTATTGCGTGATTTTCTCGTCCTTATCTCAACCCTTGAGCCCCTTTTCACATATTTTCTCCCCATTCCTCTTTGAGGAGGGGGAGTGAGAGAGCGGCTGTGGTGGAGGTCGGCTGCCCACTCGAGCGGAACCACGACAGTACCCTTTTAGTAGAATGGAGAACACCTTTGGAAACCTGACTGTGATATGACAATAAACATTCATTAATAGCAGCACACTCAATATCTATTATTTTTCTGATAATTCTGGGTTGAAAGCATGGTGGATTAGCTTGGAAATGTTACATATTTGTGAAGTCCCTGAAGACTACATCAACTGCAGAACTTCAATCAAGGCGACTGTTGCCATGAGCAGTTCCATAGCAGGAGGATTTGTACTCACATTTCATGTTTCTGAATGTTACCCTAAACACAAATTGATTATTTGTTTTTAGTTAATTTCTCTATAAATTATAACAACAACTTAAAATTGCACATAGCACAGATGATCTCAAGGGATATTTAAAACAATATCTCAGAAGTGCATATCATCCTACATGTGATAACACATTGCTCAGTTCAGGCAAATACTCTGTACTTAAGGTCAGTACAGGAATCTCTACATGTGTGTATTTAAACTTTTGATTTGGATTTATATCATTGATATTCCACAAAAGGAAAGAGATTGTTGTAATTTAATTTGATCTGAACCAAGATAATAGAGACTAAAACACTCCAGCTATTTGAAGAACATTGAAGAACATTAATTCTGAGTTGTAGACCTACTCATTTTGAACCAGAGAGCTGACCTCACATCTCTAGGAGGCTGAGGAGGCCATGCAAACGCTGCCCTCTCTTCTTTCCATCACTGACTTCTGCAAGGACCAGTTCTTGCTGAAATCATTGTCTTCACGCAGACTCAGCTGGGCACAGAGAGCTAGCATGACTAGTTATTAGTCCCCAAGCCATAAAATACTAGTTATTAATGTTACCTACTAGCAAGGAAACAATGTCCTATACAAAGCAAATGTAGTCCCATATTAGTCTGACAACTTGAGAGAAAATAAAGTTTCTTCAGCTCAAAGCTAACTGCTATTTTAAGGAATATATTGCTGTCTTCCTTGGTGCTCTGCTTTTTCACTCTCCAAGAATGAAGAGTTCTCTAGCTGCATTTTACAAGTGGAAATTGGTGACACAAGGTTTCACTCAGCAAAAGAAAGAAAAAATAATTAGCTGGCAGTTTTGTGACTGCCTGAAGTTGAATTTAATGAACTGCAGCAAAAGCTTTCTGCAACATTAGAACAGCAGCTGGAGCTAAACTCTACATTTCTGCTTTAAATGGCCTCCACTTGCTAGCTGATAAGCAAAACATTAGTAGCAGTGTTTTGCTCAGTTTTACAGAAATATAAAAGGAAGCTCTGCCAGCACAAACAAGAACTTAATTGTCAATCTCAAACTGGCTCTCTAGTCTCTCATTGCAGAATAATAGTGCTAAAAAAGCTGGGGCAAAAGTCTAATAGCCTCAAAATTGTAAATGGGCCCTTTCAGAAACACAAAACATTATTTACATTACAAATTACTATATACCACTCCCGTTAATGCATTCTCTTTGAAACGACGTGGTACTGAAGATGACAAGACTTACACCTGCCACCTTAGATTAATGAAATGGCAATGCAATTTGTTTCTCCAGAATACTTCATGTACCTCATCAAAAAAAGCCTGACAACCAATTCTTAAAAACTGTATTTATGTTTAACAAGTTCTTATAGTGTATAAAGATTTCTGCTATTACTTAAGGCTTTATATAACTATAATAATACTAAGAGATCACAAGAAAATGATATGTTATAATAACATTTATTATTATTTTGTTGCTTAAAGCTTTTAAGTCCTACTCCAGCAGCTGCCAATTACCATGCAAAACACCCACATTAACTATATTAAACTATGTATATAAGAAACACATTTGCAACAAGACTGATGATTTTTCCAGCAGATTCACTATACTTTAATCACACATTAATTTGCTTTCAAACAAGAAAAAAAAAAAAAACACTATTAAAATATTTACATGTATATATTAGACTGCTTCAATTTCAGTTATACTAACAATAAATTCTTAGTTTTACTTAGATAAGAAGGTGTACAACCTCTTTGCCCATAAGCAAGGTTTTAAGTGTAACAAAACTGCTGCAGCAGAGAAGACAGAAGGATGAGAAAAAAAAAATAAAAAAGGATGCATTAATTCTTCAAACAGTTTTATGTTATATGAACATCAATGTGCACTCTTAGCACATCAAATTTAAATATGAAACGGAAGAGCATATAGAGCATATAGAATAGCAAATAGAAGCACTCTGACTTCAAGTCATTAGAAAAAAATGTAAAAGGAAAGCAAAGATTGTTATTACCTTAAGGACACATCTTGTTGGTTTTTGTTTTTTTTTTTTTTTTTTACTGGAGAAATTTAATATAGTTTATTAAGATCGTTTCATTTGAAAAAAAAAAAAAAATCCTAAGTTGACCAAATCTATACTGTACATAAAACAATGTGATGATAAAAAAAAAAAAATCAACAATGATATTTGATGTAGGAAATATTTAAAATATGCATTACCATAAGCAACGGTTTTTATCTATATCAAGATGGCAGATGGTGTGTCACCTGGATAACCAACTGAACTAATCTTGTTCACTTAACACACCACACTAGAAATATGTTCAATAAGGACACATTAATAAAGAACTTGCTATAATGCTATTAAAATTATACATATATACTGAGCAGGCATGGTAAAGGATCCTGTAGGCTAGATACTGAAAGTAGTAAAATTCTGACCAACTGGAACAAAGAAGTGCCTGGAGTGAGCTAAAGAGTGACTAGGAGTCACTGTAAAAAACTGCAGGATAGCAATGGGGGACAAATAAGAGCAAAGAAAAATATGTCATAAAGCAATGAACCACAGCAAGATCTGATATGATCAAAGGCATATCAAAGCATGTGCTGTGAGGCTTCTCTGCCCCAAGAGCAGAGCAGATTTCAAAATAATTTATATTTGCAATAATAAATAGTCAAATAGTGCCTTGAACTATAAAACCAAACAGCTGGGGAAGACAGGGACAGCATAAGCAAAGCATTACTTGCCAAGTAGGAGCACAGCATCTCCTTTTAGGAAACAGCTGACTAGCAAAAGATTCTAATGGGTGGGAAATTTGAAATGAATATTTGCACAACAACAACAAAAATGCCTCTTTTTGTAACATCCAGGAGGGATTTCTTGCATTTACACTATCAAGTCAAGTATCATTTGGCTCAGCACTTGCCGGGCAAGCAGTTGTATGTCAGCCACTGTATCTAGTGGACTTAGATGGCTTTTTCTTCCATGAAAGCGACCAATTTGCTTTTGAATTTATGTTGCCTCCTCGCATCCACTAATCTTCTAATAATTCCAGTGTGCATGAGTAGGAAGCAGATCTAAGGTATGTCTAGAGCAGGTACCTTTGCTGTATGTTCACAAATGGCAAGAAGCAGAAGCTGCTGCCTTTTCTTTCCTCACAGCGTGGCTCTTCCTCGAGCAGCACAGTGCACAGATGAAACGTCTGCCCACCAACAGCACGGTTGAAAGAGTTTTCTGAGCTGAAGACAGCTAACAACAGTCTTTTGAAAGGAGGATTTTGAAGGAATGAGAAATAAGAACAGAAGTAAATCCCAACACATTCAAATACTCAGTGTACATGGAGAATAAGGTAAGCAAAAACATGCAATACACATGCATGAAGAGAAAAAAGACTTTGATATATAACCTTGAAAAAGCACCAGGGCAAGAATACCTGTATCAGAGGAGCATGTCTGAGACAGGCAATCCTGCTAGCCAGGGGAAAGCACTCAAGTCTCTGTCACTAGGCAGTGCCACACTGCTGAGTCCAGGCTGTGCAATATTTGCCATTATACCAACTTGTTTCAGTTACTTCTACCTTCTTTAACCTTTATAATTTATTTATTTTTTTGAAAGTTTCAGGTAAAATTGGATAACATAGACTTTGTCATTAAAAAAAAAAAAAAAAAAAGAGAGAAAAAAAAAAAAAGAAGAAAAAAAAAAAAAAGGACAATCCTTTTCTTACAAAGTCTTACTGCTTCTTCACTTTGGAGAAGAACTCAGAACAGGGGAACTGTGTGAGGAGGAACTGACCGTAACATCAAAACCAGCCTTTCTTCAATCTTTCAAATCAGGAAAAATGACAGAGGTTTCATTCTCTTCATTTCCTGCTTGTCTAAGAGACTTATTTGAACATTGGAAGCTGAACTCCCTCAAGATTTCTTTGGCATTGTACATTAAAGAGACAGAAGAAGGTTAAGAGGACATAATGGCAAGAGGAAAGATAAATGTAAGGAGGAGGATAAAAACTGAGAAGCAGAAGCAGAGAAGGGAACTGTAACTGTCAACTATCTGAAGTGACCAAAGGTTGGATTCTATAAGAAAACAATGCTATGAGATTATATAATTCATAGTATTTTAAAATATGTACATTTTTTGCCTCCATGTATGACTGCATTTTGTTCAGATGTTGAGGCAGATAGGATTCATGTAAGTCTTAGTGAGATTAACAGAGATCATAAGTTTTGTTTTACAGGTCATAATACTCCCAGGTGTAAACATGAGCAATATCATCATTTCTCAGACCCATGAGTAAGCTAGGTTGTACTCTCCTCGGGTCTGGAAAATATTCAAAATTGTTGTACAAAATTAATGAATTAATCATAGAAAGTTAAGAAAGACACCCTTGCTTTACAACTAGTGATCTCTGGGAGGAAAAATATTAAATTAAAAGGAGAAAAATAAAATAATTTTATCATCTACTTTTCCAAATTTTAAAAGCCAACATGTGTCTTAGTAAGGGCTTTCTCTCTCATAGCTTATCTGTGTGGGGTATATCAAACAGTATGATCATAGAGTCTTTTTCTTTGTGTCTTTAGTACATTTCTTTAGACAGGAGTTTCGTATCAAAACATGAGGGAAAAGAAAAGAAAAGAAAAAAGAAAAGAAAAGAAAAGAAAAGAAAAGAAAAGAAAAGAAAAGAAAAGAAAAGAAAAGAAAAGAAAAGAAAAGAAAAGAAAAGAAAAGAAAAGAAAAGAAAAGAAAAGAAAAGAAAAGAAAAGCTGTTAGAAAGGAATCTTTAAAATGAAAGGACAAGGTTTTAGCAACCTTTTAGCAAAACTTGCTACATACAGTGCCAAATGCATTGGATGCATTGGGTCAAGACAGAGTTCTTCAGAGGAGAATTCAGGAGTCCTAAATCAGAAAGTCCGGCCTAGTATGCAATGGGACAGCAGAGCAACCAAGGAACACAGCTGCAAACTGCCCAAATTTTTGCATGATCTATTTTTTTTTATTTTATTTATTTATTTATTTATTAATATATTTTATATAGCCTTTGTATCTGTCCATTTGCCAGATTCTCAATTAACCAGAGAGGTCAACTTCTTTCATACACTGTTTAGTATAGAAGCATATTTATTCACTGCCTACAAAATGGACCTAAAGTATAGTGAAAATACAACCTAAAGGTGTTATAGCTTAACAACTGTAGATTTTTAGACACCAAAATGAAATAGGATTGCAAAATAATTACATTCTGTTGCTGCAGATTTTGGGCTTCGCTTTTACAAGATTTGCTTCCTGTGAGCTAAATGCTGTCCAAGTTGGCATCACCACATCAGTATATCAAATTAAGGTGACTTTTCAAATGAGCTTCTAATTTCTTGGCTGAAAGAAGAAAAAAAAAAAAAAAAAAAAAAAAAAGCATGATCTTGCCACATAATATTTCCCTTGTTGCCAGTCTGCATCCAAGCAATTCTATCTCACGGCATATACTGCCACGTTAGATGACTTAATAGTAAGTTATCTGAATTATCTCCAATTTCCCGGCATTGTCTAGATTATAATTAGCGTAGGTTATTTCACGCACTGTACACTGGTTTTATAACAAACATATGTGAGACTTCTGGGATGGAGAATCTGATGCATTAATAAGCTAACAAATTCAGCCAACACTTTGATAGTTTTCCAGTCTTGGCCTTTATCTTCATCTAAGAGGGCAATATAAATTTTCTGGAGATTTCAGTAGAAGAGTATGTAGCTACATCAGAATGATGTCTTTGGGGGAAAAAAAAAAAATATATATATATATATATAAATAAATTTCATGATATTAGAATAGTGAATGCTCAGAGGCTTGTATCTGTTTCTTCTATTCTCTACCATAATGCTGCAAGATAAACTGTTAAATTACTGGTTTGGTTTCACTCAGACCACCTGTAACAATGGCTGGTGTGGCTGTCTCAAGCCCTCTTTAATACTCTGCATTCTCATGCCTTGGTGTGCCAGGCAAAGTAAATAGTACCTTGAGGTAAAATAAAGTCTGAAGCTACAGAATGGGTCCACACAACTTTGTCTCTGATAGAAATTTCCCTGTGGTCTGGTGAACACAGGGCAAAGACACAATGGTTGGGTAACAAGATCTAAGTCCAGGTGTACAGTGAAATGGAGCATAACTGTGTAAACCTACAGAAAATAAATCTAGAGCCACAACACTGGAATGATTTGTAAGCTATCATACAAGTAGAAAAAGAGTAAAAATTTAGGGGAAAACTGCTTTGCTTATGGTATTGAGTTTACATGGTAAGGCCAGGAGGAAGGGAGAGTAGGGAGAAAAGGCCTGCAGGGGTGGCCTCTGTGAGCAGAGCGCAGTAGCTGCCCCATATCAGATCAGAGAAAGCTCCAGCTAGCTCCAAAAGGGACCCACTGCTGGCCAGAGCCGAGCCAGGGAGTGATGTTGGTTGGGCCTCTGGGAGAGCAGAGTTAAGGAAGGGGGAAAAAAAATGATGTGCAACGTGAGCTGGGAGAGAGGCGTGAGAACCAGCCCTGCAGCCCCCAAGGTTAGTGCAGCAGGAGAGCAGGAGGTGCTCCAGGAATGCAGCAGCAGTTCCCCTGTGGCCTTTGGAGAGGCCCCTGGTGGAACAGGCTGTCCCCCTGCAACCCATATGTCTCACATGGAGCAGATCTCCACACTGCAGCCCATGGAGGAGCCCCCGGTGGAGCAGGTGGATGTGGGCTGGAGGAGGCTGCAGCCCATGGAGAGCCCCCACAGGAGCAGGCCCCGGGCAGGAGCTACAGCCCATGGAGAGGAGCCCACGCAGGAGCAGGAGGCCTGGGGAGAGCTGCCGCCTGTGCTGGAGCAGTTTGCTCCTGGGGGATGGACCCCATGGTACAGAACCATGTGGGAGCAGTTCTTGAAGAGATGCTGCCTGTGGGCAGCCCCAAAAGGCTCAGTTTGGGAAGGATGGCATCCTGTGGGAGGGACCCCACGTGGAGCAGGGACAGAGAGTGACCGTGAAGGAGAGGCAGTGATGAAGCATTAGGGACTGACCGCAGCCCTCAAGTTCCCCACAACCACTTGGGGGGAAGAGCTAGAAGAAGGTGAATGAGAGATAGGTGTTTTTAGTTTGCTGTTTGTTTCTCATTGTTCTAGTCCACTAGTGATAGGCAATAAATTACATTAATCTCCCTGTGCTGAGTCCCATGGTAGAAACTGGTGAGCAATCTCCCTGTCCTTATCTCAAGCCTTGAGCCCATTCCATCATATTTTTTGCCCCAGTTCCTTTGAGGAGTGGGAGAGAGAGAGCAGTTGTGGTGGTGTTTACCTGTCCATTAGGATGAAAACATCACACTTAGTAGCACAGCAGAGGATGGATCATCAATACAAATATGTAGGAAGCATGTAATAGCTAATGACTCAAAGGGTGAAAAAGAGGCCAGCTTCACTGAATTAAGGATGAACAAAACTCACTGTTCAGCCTGACTCCAACTAAACTAGCAGAGAAGACACCTAGGTAACCATAGAAACTTCACAAAACCTTCTAGCACCAAACTCACTAATGATTGCAGATCTCTTCTGTTTCATAAATAAAAGTAACAAATGATGGTGCCTGGTTACATGGCAAAACAACAGAAATTACCAAAGCAATGCGTGTTGGGTCTGTCTGAGCTGGAGTCATCTTTTCCACACAATGGCCATCACCACCACACAATGCCAGGTTGAGAAGAGCTTAAATGATTCAGGATTCAGGAGATGAGCTGACAGATGATATGAGAAATGAAAGAACAGGCAAGCAACTTGTTCATAATATCGGCTTTGTTCTTACAGCATGCACTAGAAATTGCAGTTGAAGTGAACACTGAATCTCTCTAGCCTTCAGAGCACAATAGCATTATGAGATCCTGAAGCAACAGTAGAAAAAGCCAGCCAGGCAAAAAGCCTGACACAGAGAACTCTCAAAATAGCATGTTTTTCTTGTCCAACACTAGTGATTTTTCAAGAAGAAATGTAAGAAACAGTAAGAACATGGACAGACTAGTGCAAAAACCTCAACCATCTCCTCCCAGAGGCAATACCAGAGAATATCAGATTCATTAGTTATGATTCCAACATAGAGTCTGCAGAGAATACTATGGTATCTTAACTGTTTAATTTAGAGGGGAATAAATGAAGCATTTATTTCAATTACAAAGTGTCTTGGTTTCAGCTGGGATAGAGTTAATTTTCTTCCTAGTAGCTGGTATGGCACTGTGTTTTGGATTTAGGATGAGAATAATGCTGGTAACACACCAATACATGTATTTTGATTGTTGCAAAGCAGTGCTTGCACTAAGTCAAGGACATTTCAGCTTTTCGTGCTGCCCTGCCAGTGAGGAGGCTGGGGGTGCACAAGTTGCTGGGAGGGGACACAGACAGGACAGCTGGCTCAGACCTGCCAAAGGGATGTCCCACACCATATGGCATCATGCTGAGCAATAAATACCGGGGATTGGCCAGGGGCGTGGCTGCTGCTGCTTGGGGACAGGCTGTACATTGGTTAGTGGGTGGTAAGCAATTGCATTGTGCATCACTTGTTCTGCATACATTTTTATCATTATTATTATTTTCCCTTTGTTTTCTGTTGTATTAAACTCTTTCTCTCAACCCACAAGTTCTGATTCTCTCCCCCCTCACACTGGGGGGGAATGAGTGCTGTTTGGTGCTGAGCTGCCTGCCTGGTTAAACCACAATGCAAGGGAAGAAATAGTCATTAAAAAAAATCAGTGCTGTGCCTGATTCCATGACACCGCTAATTTCAACTCTTAAAAGATTTTTAGTAAAGAATGTGTGCCTCTTGACTCAAAATTATATACTGTAAATATCCTTGTGCTCCTGCTCTGTCTCGTGCCAAGGTACCCTAGCTGTGTACCGCAGAGGTTCACACTCCACTTTCTATGTGCAGGGGCCGTGCACTGCCTGTCAAGGATGACTCACCCTGTGGCAGTCAGCATTTTCCCAGGCAGTGCTGAGGCATACATGGAGGCACAGCACAGCCATTACAAGGCAGCACGCACAAAGTCTTTCTGGGACCTGATGGCTTTCTTGGTGGTTGCTTAAAGGAGAGACAATGGGGAAAATGCAACTCTGTCAGTGCAAGATATGCCATGCTACTTATTCTCAGTCTTGAAGGAGACACCTTAGATGTCCATCATCATCTTAGATGGATCCTCAAAGTTTCTAGAGGGTCTATTATTGACTCAGGTACTCTCAGAAATGCAGATGCTCTTCCAGGTGTCACCGTCGTACTGGTAAGTTTGCAAAATACCATGTAGAGAGAATCTGTGAATGCCCTCTTAGACCTCTTACATACATGTATGTCCTATCGGACTAATTAACATTTTGACAATTAATGTATTTATACTTCTAGATGCTTTTTCAAGTATATAGTGTATGGGATTGCTTAGCATCCTTTTAACCAGTTCAGTAAACTGTTACTGCCCAGTACCCAGGCATTTTTCATTAATGTGAAGGCAATAAGCCCAGTTATTAAATCCCAGTTATGTGGACTGTTTGTGCCTTGTAAAAAGAACAAAGATTCAACAGTTTCAAACATTTTTCCCTTTTCTATTAAAACCCCCTGTAGTCTGAGGTAAAAACAATTTAATAAGGCCTTCTTCTGATGTCTAAGCTCTTAAAAACAAACAAACAAAAACTTTTTTTTTTTTTTTTTTAAGACAACTTTACTAGAACACTAAAACAAATTAAGGACACACTTTTTCTGTCACTTTTTGGTGTCTACTAGCCACTTTTACATTTCATAGGGCCAATTAGCCAAAAGGAGACCTAGCACTGAATAAACTGAACCAGAATGACTTCATCATTTAAGAGGAATAGCACCTTCTCAAACATTACCATCCAAGTTTCATTTCTTTGAATCAAAGCAGGACATCAAAGATGTTAAATTAAGAGCAAAGTACTATAACTAATGAAAAAGAAAACAAACAAACAAAAAAAAAGTGATGGTCCAAGAAAAATAATGATTAATCAAGTAGAGGTGCAAATGAAAGCAATGAGTCTCTCGCATGGCATTTAGCATAAACATTAGGATTTACACATCAAAACATGAATTGTGAAAAACTTTGTGGAATTTTCCAAGTGCTAATTATTAAGATCTTTGGGCTGTTGAAAAAAAAGTTTGCTTATCTTTTAGACATGATCTGCTAGGATAAAAACATCTTGAGACACTGGAACTACTAATGTGTTATAATTGGTACAAGAGCATGGGGAAAGAAGAAAGGGTTTTAATCAGAACCCTCTCTACTTATATAAGCTATTTTCAGTCTGCATATGTCCAACAGCTGTTTCTAGGGGACTAGCTATGGAAACTCTACTAACAACACCATTAATAAAAGGAACTGCAAACAGTACCACCAGCTGTCTAAGCTAGTGAGCTGATATTAGTGAGGTAAGAAGCTCCCAAGCCCAAGACATCAAGCAATTTTTGAGATACGTGGAGGACAATGCTTTTTCAAAGACATTTTGCTTCCTCTTTGAATACTTAACTATAACAACAGCCACATTTTCACTCTGTGCAGAGTAAAAGAAGCACCCAATACCTGAGAGCCTCCAGGTGGCGGCCTGGCATTCCTTGGCTCTGCCTGGCTTAAATTGTGGGCTTACGAAGTAGTTACACCTGCAGGAAAAGCTGCTGGCCATTTGTTGAAACAGCAGAAAGATCATTACTTATTTTTAAGCTTCACCTTACCAGTGAGGATCTCTGTCTGCTTTTACAGTCATCTTTCTCTTATCTTAAAAATCAAATAATCTCTCTCAGGAATAAAACTGTAATGACTACCAAGCAAAGGAACATCTCTTTTTACTACCACTAGTAAGCACTATCCAACTCAGAGTGAAAGCCACAACGACTAAACTGGTCTAATTCAAAAGCCTCACGTGTACCATGTGCCAAATTAAAGTTAAGACCAAGGAACAGCCTCCCTTGGAGCAAGGGGTGAGAGGTGGGGTGGTCACTGTCCTGCCAGGACAGGATAAACCTACCTTTGCAAGAGGTTAGACCTAGGAAAATAAGCCTGCAGCAGAGAAACATGAGTGGGACATTTATTTTGACAACTTATTTAGAGAACTGAAAGTCATGAACTGTTTTTACATATAAAATCTACAGTTATTAACACTATTTGCAGAGTTTTGTTACCCTTTCCTTGTGCCAGAATCATCCCAAAGCACAACAGCTATTTCCAGTTCCTTACTCAGTACCAGATGGGTCTGAGACCTCCTGTACTGGGCACACAAATAATGGACAGGGCACATGCTTGGATGGAAGCTACGCAACTGAAGCGTCTGTCCTGTTCCCTGCCTCGTTCTGTAGCCCGTGCTATTCCCACTGTATAAGAGTGAAAGTGCTTTTTCTAGCAAGGACACAGGAATTAAATTATGCCTCTACTTTTGATCGACTGCAAAGCAGCTGTCAAAAAACCTGAAGACTCTCCAATCTTCATGACAAATTACAGTGAATAGGTGCTAAGGTAAACTTCACCGAGCTAGTTGTGCCATCACAGCACTGACACTGAAATGTGCGCTAGATTTAAATAGAAGGAGAGAAGAGCAGGTAATAAAAACAAGAGACAGAGTTCATAAGACTCTGGGCAGTATGTGCTTTGGTGTTTTGAGAAGAGAAAAATGTGAAAATTGAGAGCTGAAATGAACACAAGGGTAACGAAAATATTCCACAGTTGTGTGAAGATTTATATCAGAGGGCATCATTATCATCTGAAAAGTATTGAAGTTTCCATCATGAAAACACCTTGGCTGTATCTGAAAAACTTCCTTCCCAGTATTCATCACCAACCCTAGGTGATGAATATTTTGGAAGCGATAAAATATTTTAATAGTATTCTTAGAAATGTGTTGTCGTGTTGTGTCCCCCCGTCACCTCCTCCCCCCCCCCAACCTTACCTGTCCTCCCCACCTAACTGCAATACCTGAGTTTTTATGACCCTGAGCTTTAATGTAAATGGCATGCTGGGGGTCTGGCGTGAACAGATCACTGCCTTTGTCTGGCTCTCCTGGAAACTGTCCCCTCAGTGCTACAGAAGTACCCTCTGCTACAGCAAGGTGGTAATCTACAGTGTTAATTAACTATGGAAAGCAAGACAGAGAGAAACAGGGAAAAGGGAAGGGAAGGGAAGGGAAGGGAAGGGAAGGGAAGGGAAGGGAAGGGAAGGGAAGGGAAGGGAAGGGAAGGGAAGGGAAGGGAAGGGAAGGGAAGGGAAGGGAAGGGAAGGGTAGTATTGAGCAAGTTTAAGAAATATAAGTAGGTATCACGTAGCAAATTCAGAAGTCCTACTTTTTGCAAAATCCTATGAAATCTGACTTTAAATAATTCTAGTCTTTATTATTATTATTACTATTGTTGTTATATTAATATTATATTGTGAAAGAATAATTAGATAGATAGATAGATAGATAGATAGATAGATAGATAGATAGATAGATAGATAGATAGATAGATAGATGAATTGCCGGGTTTCGGTGCCTCCCTGTCCCCACGGCAGCGCCCGGCGGTGCAGCGCGTTGCTGTCGCGGTGCCTCCCCGCCTGGTGTCGCTGCTGCCCCGCCGCTGGCCGCGGGCAGGGCCGCTCCGGGAACTGGGAAGTCCTAGCAGAGACCGAGATTTCCATTTTTTATATTTTATTTTATTTTATTTTATTTTATTTTATTTTATTTTATTTTATTTTATTTTATTTTATTTTATTTTATTTTATTTTATTTTATTTTATTTTATTTTATTTTATTTTATTATTTTATTCTTGCTTCCTTTCACATGGCTTTGAACACAGAGCTGCGCTGCCCGCTGCGGTGCACCGGGCACATCCCTGCTCTTGCCCTGCTCTTGTTGTGTCTGGGTTTAGCTGTCCCCACTGCCGCCTCCTCTTTTGCTGATGCAGCACCCCTACAAACACTGACGTGTAAATCATCAGCATGTGTGTACATCTCCCATCCAAAATCAGATTGGCACACATGGTAAGAGCCTAGTTAACACACAGGAATTTCAAGGAGAAGTCTCAGTCCTATTAATGTGCTCTAAAAAGACAGAAGGATAATGTATTGGCTGTGCATATGCATTGGCAATAGTGACTCCTCATGGAAGACAGTCCTAATGTGCTTTAAAATGACAGACGGAAACAGAATCCAATGCAATTTTCTGGCAAAATGGTACAAAGCACAGCACAGCTCAGGCTGCTGATGAAGCGCAGGTTCAATCATATGCACTACTGAGTAGTTTCTGTAAATAAATGGAAGAAAGCAATAAGGACCAGAAATATGCTCATGAAAATGTGCTCATATCCATTATTCTGCTGAAACCTCACCTGCAGTCATTGCACCACCTTTGCCTGCCCATTTCATGATAAACAGCACCACAGAGAGATCACTATTGTGTTTGCTGATTTTTGTTTTAAAATGGTGGGCTGGTACTACCATAGGGTACTTGGGACAAGCCTTTAGCTATCTTCAACTGATCTATAAACAAAACAAATTAATAAAACCTTCAAGACAGTTTATATTAATGTTAAGTAATATTTTCATACAAGTTACTGTTCTGGATTTATATCTCTTCAACATGGTCAGAATTAGAACCAAAAGTATTACATAAGCATGTTTCCTCTTTCTTTAATAGTAATAAAACAAACTACATGGAGTGAAATGATGAGTGCAAACAGTGTTGTTTGTTCTCTACATTAGGTAATTATCACATTCTCTTTACTTGTTGTAAAGGGCTGCAATTCGAAATATTTTATTCAAACTGATAAGCAATAATGTTTATAAAGAAAATTTATGTTTATAAAGAAAATCCTGCAAGGCTCTGGAGCATAATTTTGATATTTTTATTTACATCCTTAAATATGCTTTCAGAAAGTGCACAGAATGCAATACAGCCATGTTAATCCTGATGCTAGAAAAGCTGATTCTTCCATGATTCTTCCATGATTCTTATCAATATTATGGTTACGGATACCAGTTCTACCCCTGAGCCTTCTCTGGACACACTTTCTTCTGGGAAGGGCAAGAAAAACCCTCTCCATGGCACATGTATGCCATCTTACCTTGCCCTTCCTTTCTTCCCCCTCCTCTCACATACTACTTCATTTTTTCCTTTAAAAGCCCTTGAAAATACACTGAAAAGTGCTGAAAAGCCATCTAAAAAGGAATGAGCAGTCATTTTGGTAAAAACACGCAACTTCTCTATACTGTTAAACCACCTGGAGCTCCAAGGACAAAGAAGCTGTTCTGATGGTCGGCTTGTCAGCTCCTATCCATCCTGCGAACAAATAGCACTTTGGGAAACTATTCCTTTGGCACTGGCTTAGCTTCTCTCTAAAGAGGAGACATAATAGAATATCGTAAAAACACCCTCTCCCAATCTCTCTTGAAATATTGTACACTCAGATTCTACTTGCTTTTCCTTTGTAACCCTCACTCTATTACACAGGGCTCACAAAAGCACACTGATTATGATTTCATTCTTCAGACACCCTCTTTTCACCAAAGAATACCCAGTCTACAAGCAAAAGAATACAAGGCTTGTCTACACAGAGAAGCTGGTGTGCAGGAAGCTCAGGGCTGCATTTACAGTGTGTTGGCTATTGCAGTGATGCCTCATGGAAGCACAGTTTGAACTAAAGATACCTCCAGGGCCTTACGTGCTTCCTTTTGAATATGGTCTGTATTCCTCCAAGGGTGAGAGCAGAGCAAACGTCGAATTCATACCAGGCTTATTGAAAAAGGCTTACTTCGTAAGAGTAAATTCAGCCTGCTTAAAACTGCTGGTGTGACTTTCAGGACTGTGATGCTCTTACATAACTTGCCCTAAAAATCATTGCTGCTCGTGGGGATAAGTACATGGACTAAGGAGAATTGTTTTCTCAGCAGCAAGAATTTGTATCAGGGGAATTAAGTGTTTCTATGTAGCCATGTTTTTCTGTGAATGTGTTGCACACATGAGCTCAAGTAGCCTTTCCAGAAACAGATGGGGATAAAGGTTTGCAGTCAATTCTCCAGGTGAGCCAGAAGGGGGAAGTTTGGTCTCCTGCTGGATAAAATGTGCCATGTGATATGTGTCATGTGAACATGTTCAGGCACAAATAGATTCATATTATGTTTTCTTTATAAACAAGGTAATAAAACTGCTCTGCTGCCCTAGCCCTCAATCACAATTAACATTTTTGGCCATATCTGGCAGAAGACAACAACCTCAACTATTTCTGTCTGAAAAATGGATGGCAAGATAGCAAGATGCTCCTAATAATGGAGCAGCTGCCCTGTAAACTCAAGAACGTATATTCTTAGGCAAGCAGGGATTTCATTTAGGATAAATTGTCAGGGAAACAGTCATTAGTTCCCCTGCCCTGTGGAGCTCGGCCAGGGACAGTGGATATGTGACCAGACCTCCTCTTCTCTTTGACTGGACAATGATGCATTTTGCAGAGTTCATCTAAAAATTGCACTCAGCACTTGGTTTCCTAACATTTTAGAGTCTAAAATTAGAACAACACACCTATAAACAATCATAAAGCCAAATACACAGTTTTTATGCCATTTTAAGCCATTAGTTTTCTTGCTGAGCTGAATTAAAAGAGCAAACCGGAGAAAGCTACAGTTGTATTTCAGTGTCACCTAAAGAAAGGGCAATTTCCCAATACTAACAAATGTGGTTTTTTGTTGTTGTTGTTTTGTTTTCTTTAGCAAAACAGCACAGATCTGTTATAATTCCAAAAGCAGCACACAGACCTGTGTCAAAAATATATGTTGACTGTCAAAGAAAAAATACAATAAAGTATTTTAATAGGAAAGATTGGCATTAATATCAGAGTTTGGGAAAAAACAAAAACAAACAAACAAAAATCCTGCTACATCATATGCACTATATATCCCTTACTAGTATTCAATGGAACAAGATAAAACAGAAGAAAGTCAAGGGCATCTTTATCGAGTGCTGGTAACTACCTCCCAAGTTCCACAAGAGAGCAGTATACACTTGACTTTGAGAAATAAATGACGTGGATCTGCTTGTTTCTCATCCTTTTTCCTCTTCTGTTCTCGTTTCTCCGAATATACTCCAAATATACTCAAAAAAGGTAATGAATGCAAAACAAGCCCAGGCGGTTGGTAAAAGAGCAGTTCCAGGATGCCAGGGAGGCTGCTATGTCACTCCAAGCTGACAACGCAGAAAGCAGCTACTTGAAGCATATGATAACTATTAGGGAAGGTTACATAAAAAAATATGAAACATGTTTTACCACGCAGCTACTTAGGAAAATATTCATTTGGAAAAGGATGTATTTTTCTTACCAGTATCACAGATATGTTACGGAACACCTAAATCCATGGTTAGGCATTTAAATATGTCAAAATACATTTAGATAGAACAGCTCAGTAATTATTTCAAGAGCACTTGAAAAATTAAACGTGTAGGGAAAAGAAGTTCATACATAAAGTTGTTTTTGCCATTTTAATATGCTTTTATTAAGTTTTTCATCAGTAGCCCATAAAAATATGAGCATTTTTATAAGTTTGTATAGAAATACAAAAAGAAAAGGGATTTAACATCCCTTAGACATAGAGGAGGTTTTTTATTTCTTTGCTTGGTTGGTTGCTTACTTTTTTTTTTTCTAAAAATTCCAGCAACCAAACCCAAACAAAACAAACCCAAACAAAACAAAAAAGTTCTTCAGTCATGGAAAACTGGAGTTTCACATATGCCATCAGCTGAATGCTTTCTGCACTTTCATAAATCCTGTAATTCAGGTGAGAGCTTTACAGGTTGGCACAGGAACAATTATGACAACTCTAATGCCAAAGCAAAACAGAACTACACAAGAAATCCTAATGCATCACCCTGGAAAAAGGGAGAATAGAATTCACCATGTGAAGAAAAAAATAAACAAATACCTACACCCTAATAGTTGCAACAGCACTGAGGAAGAAAAAAAAAAAAAAAAAAAAAAAAAAAAAGTGAACATGGTTCTTTCTTTAGATTAAAAAGTCAGATTAAACATTAAATCAATTCCTGTCACTGAGTTGAAAAGTCTGTGTCTAACATAGATACTTTGATTTAGCTGATCCTGTGTAAGGAGCCATGACAAGCATTAGGCTGAAATTCTTTCAATTTATGCTGAAGCAGACGAAATGTCTGACTGCTTCCATTAGCATTTTTTAGCTAATGAACTGCTGTACTGAAAGCTGGGTTTTTACCACTGTCCTGTTCTGTGAAAGACAGGCCCAGTACAGCAGAAATTTAGAAAGATGCTGGGAGGCAGAAAGAACAAAAAAACTGTCAAACAAATATTTAAATACTAGAAGTGCTTGGAGAACTAGGAGATTTGTTCCATTTTCTAAGTGATTTAGAAAAGTTAGCTATCATGCATGTCAATTAACCTCAAATCAGTTGTAAAACATCTGCAGATGAAACATGGGCTCTTCTTTCGCTCACTGAATTAGGAAATCATAGTATTTATCACTGCTAGAGCATGATGCTTGCACTCACTCCCCTGCCCCCGTACCTGTAGAGACAAACTTGTTATATGTCTTTCAGATTTCCTCTTTGATACCAACTTCCAGAATAATCAAAAGAACAGTTAAGGGAGAACCAGACAGGAAACTAAACAGTCATTGCTGACCTTTTCTTTTCCAAAAGCAGCAGAATTGTGTTAAAAAAGTGTGTCATCAATAAAGAAGCCATCTGAACAGCTCTAGTGGTTGACCAGTGCTTTGTCATTTCAAGACTAAGTCTCAAAGCCTCAGCACAACCTCAGCACAGAACTCTGGGGTGAGATCGATGCTCCAGCAGAAATCTTGTCACATAATTTTTTTGAAGAAACCAGTGATGCAAACAACAGCAATTTGCATCTTCCAGTCTAAAGATAGGTTTTAGAAGAAGCCAGAAAAGTCTTTTAAATGGACAAATTAAGGAAAATAAATAAATTAATTAAAAAAACAAAAACAAACCAAAACATATATGCTATTTTTTTCTTGCTATATGCATTTTTATTTTATTTTATTTTAAACTTGACACTCACTGAAATACCAGAACTTCATCATGCTAGGATCACTAGCATGGTCTGGAAGATTTATTGCAGCTGTGTGGGTGTTTGGGCCACGTGGTCCCACCACAGATAAGCAGTAGAAAAAATATTTCCCAACAAGGCCTTTGGGTACAGCTCAATGGGTGATTGTGATTTATTTATTTGTTTGTTTATTTATTTATTTATTTAGCCATAATCACAGGATATTTAAAACAATGATATAGATACAACAGCGATTCATGTGACCCCTCTCTCCATTCCTAAATCAATTTAAACATGTAAAATTCAGGTGTTATCAAATGTAAAGCAATAGGGTACCATACATTCTTTTCAGTATGTTTGTAAATGCAGTTTGCAAAATATCTGATAAAGAAGTTCCATGTTGTATCGCCATCATGTAGATGTCCCTTTGAGCTAAAATGATTTATCTGCAAATGTATGCTACTTCTTTCGGACATTTTGTGATTGGTAAGTGTTTCTGCTCTTCATAATCCTTCTTTTTAGGGGGGAGGAGTGAGAAAATTCCCTTACAAATTCTAGGGAACTTTGTATTGTGGGTTATCATGGTTTTGCAGTCGTTAATAGTTTATTTCACTACCCTATTGTCTGTGACAGGCTGCAAGCATTTGCAAAAGACAGAAGTGCAAGAGAACATTGATACTTAGGAGATATATTGGACTGGTGGATAGACACTCACTTGGGACAATATATGAGCTAACCAGAGGATTGTAGGGTAGTTGCCTATGTTTGACACTTATGAAATTGCATTTTAGGTAATGATACACTTCCCACCTGCCTACTATCTATTTTCCAATCAATTCCAATCTGCTTCCCAGGAAAGTAAAACGGTTTGCTTCTGTTTAACACATACCATACCAGTTAATGGCTTCCTTTGTTGCAGATAATAGGCTGAATATATATTAGTAGCCATAATTTAACGATAAATGTGATCAAATTTATTTTTCCTTGAAAAGAAAAGTAAGGAAAAGGAAAAGGAAAAGGAAAAGGAAAAAGGAAAAAGGAAAAGGAAAGAGTATATTCTCCACTACTTACAGATAGTCTTTGATACTATATGGAAAACTAAAAAAAAAAAAAAAAAAAAAACTACCACCAGAATTCATTATTTTCTGGACCATCCACGTATAGGACTATTCATTTGGTAATGGAAAGTTTTCATGGCTGCATATTACATTTTATTAGTTCTAACTTACAATGACATTCAAATAATAGCTTCTCAAATAATAGAGATACTACTACTTTGTATAAGAGAGATACTGCATCAAACTTTTTCGAAGTGGGTCTCAGCTGAGCCGTTTAATTTTGTGGCACTTTTGAAAGATGAGGATTTGAGGACACTAATTTTGCTTCTGTTATATTTCACACATTTTAGCCATTCTTCTAGAGGAGATAAAAGAAATGTACCACGCTGTGTAACAAAGCATGGTATACTCCTAGGTTTGGACAGAAATGACATGGCATATTTTACTTGCTGTTCATGCATCATTTGCTTTATTTTGAGAAACTCTGTCCTTTCCCTTGATGCAGGATAGCTATGTTATATGAACTGTAAAGAGAAACTTTAGTTATCATTCAAATATGCTTGCTGTCTTACTAAGTGGAGAATGTTCTCTCCCTCTCAGATATTTTGGCTTCTGAAGGTTAAGGTCCTGGGGATTCTGCCAGAAGGCAGATGCTGGGCTGGCAGACGGCATATCCTTTCAGTCATGGGGGTGTTGTCCTTCACTTCTGCAAAGAAAATCTTTTGAATAGCTGTACCACAAAAATTGCCCTTTTCTGGCTCGTTTGGGATGTATTTCCCACCCCAGCTAGGATGTTCATGATCTTACAACTATCATCTACTTAGGCTTTGCTTTTTCTGTATGAGGAATAGCAATGACTGTGCTATATTCTTCAGTTCATTCTTCCAACAGAGCAAAGCATTCTCCCATTTGATCTACTGTGGTGGTTTTACCATGCTGGGCAGCTAAACCCCACAACCGCTCTCTCACTCCCCCTCTTTTTAGATGAGGAGGGGGATAAGTAAAGCAAAGAACAACTCACAGGTTGAGATAAGGATAATTTAATTAAAGGGAAATAATAATAATAATTAAATAAAGATTATTATGAACTAAACAATTTAACTAAAGGGAAATAAAAAGGGAAAGGGGAAAAGGGAGGGGGAAAGGGAAAATAAAAAGAAGGGAGGAAAATAAACAAAATAAATGAAGGCTATGTGGAAGTGCAGAGGAAAGAAATTACTCTCTACTTCCCACAAATGAGCGATGATTGACCACGTCCTTGAAGCAGGGCCTCAACACATGTAGCCGGTGTTCAGGAGGAGGACCGATGTTTTCACAATGAGAGCCCACCCCTCCCCTCTTCTTCCTGTTTCCACCTTTTATTGCTGAGTGTGACATCACATGGTATGGAATATCCCTTTGGTTGGTTTAGGTCAGCTGCCCTAGTGATGTTTCTCTTCTCACTTTTTGCCCACCCCCTAGGAGGGTTAGAGAGAGGCCCGATGCTGTGCCACTGCTGCTCAGCAGTAGACACAACACTGGTGTGATATCAGTGCTGTTCCAACTACAAGTGCAGAGTACAGCACTGTATGGGCTGCTGCCGGGAAAGTTAACATTCCAGCCAGACCCAGTACATCTACCACACTACCAGCTTACCTGTTTCCTTACCTCCCATGCCACACTCCTGATCCATGTATCCAACATCTAATCCTAGCAGAGGGCAAAAAATGTCAAGTCTGTAAGAAACTGGATTATCAGCAGAGCTCTGAGCTCAGTTTACTAGGAGAGGCTGCCAAACTGCATTTGTCAGTTTCTTTGTCCTTATTCATTTTGTGATTGTGGGACTTGGAAATTAAAAAAAATAATAATAATAATTAAAAAAAAAAAAAAAGAGTGACCTACACTGGAAGAAAGGGAGGGGATGTTATAGCCAGAATCATCTGCTCCATGAATGCAAAAATTGATTTCTTTAAAACAGAAAAATAATATGAAGACATTGATTTTAAAATATTTTAAAATAACAATAAATCACTTTTTCTCTTCTGAGTATTGAATTTCAATGTCTAATGTGTCTGTTAAGTTCCTGTGGGGCAGGGAACATGTGGCCTGAAAAAGGTAAGAGGAATTAGATGAAATAGCTAGTCCTCAAAGGGCCATACTCTAAGAAAAGTTGTCCATTTACACACATCGGAGACTATTGTAAAATGGGAAAACAAGGGGTACTCACTAAAGTTTCATCTACTATTTCTTTTATCATGGATTTTCTTTACTTTCATGGTGCTACATCTAAGGGAAGGAAAAATTCACACTGGATTACTACCAGCTGGAGTTACTTCTACTTGCAAAAGTGTGCACTTTAGAAGCGTCTCTCTCTGATTTTCCCATTACATCCACCATTTGAGTCCAACAGATTCTGTCTGCTGCAACTAGACTTCCTGTTAATGTGACAAGTAGCCTGAGAGCAATTTTTGTCTCTTTCCCACTATCTGTTCTCACCTCACTGACTTCTGCTTAAGGCAACATCACTATCTCAGCTATTAAAGACAGATGCTCAAATAATCAAATACCTAACCAGTCACACAAACTAATTTCAGCTAAATGCAAGCATAATTTCAACCTCCTTTTTCAGAAACAATAGAAATAAACCATATTTTCAAAATGAAAATGAAATTGCCTAATCATGTGCACTTTCACTTTCCAAAAAGTAATTATTAAACTGCTTCCTTATAAACTCTGGCAATTTAAAACCTCCTTCTGTGGGAAGCAGGTATAGAAAAAAAGCATGATAAAGAAAACAACTCAGTCCTTGGTACCTGTAAGGACTGGCTTCAAGCAAATACTGACTATGGAAAGCCACATTCCTGGCTGTGCTTAGAGTCATGCTAGCCATGAGCCCTGATATGGCTGCCTTTGGCCCAATTGGTATCCTCCAGAGATGCTGATGGTGAGGGACTGAGTTCTTGAGAGGGACAGCACAAAGTCCTGGAAGAAGCAGAACACTTTACCTCCTGTTCACTGCTTGCTTAGTGAGAGGTTCAGGAGTTAAATAAAGAAATGCTACTGAACAGGGCAAGAGTGGTTTCTGCTATTTTGGAACAAAATAAGTCAGCGGTTTCTATTTGATAAGAATATTGTGAACACAAATTATTATAAATAATATGATCAAAACTTCAGTATAAGTCCTCAGTTTCTCTCTGATGAATTATCATCAATCAGTAGCAAAAGTGAGCATTGTTCAATTACAACATACTTGATCCAAGGCCTCTAAGAGTCTGTAGGCATTTCTTTCACAATCTCTAAAATACAGCAGCATATATTCCTTACTTAAGGGTTGGAAGACTGAGGTAATAAGGAGTAAATGACTTGCCTTAGGAAACATCTTAGGAAGATTGTCCATAGTCTAAGAAAAGCCTACAGCATTCCTACTGTCTCAGAGGTTTGGTGCTGTTGTTTTGTTTTGATGACATTTTCCCTCTTCATGTTGCATCATTTTTAGGAATTCTAATTACCATCTTTTTACAATTACTATATTTAGCCAAATTAAAATGAAGTTAGATTGGACCTAATATTTTTCTTACCCTTTCCTCCAAAACAAAAAGGTAATTAGTAAGATACAAACACTGAAAAAGATAGGAAAGGATAAGTAGCATGCATTTCTTACTCCTCTCGGAAGAAAAATAACATAAAATATCAATGAAATGCTTGATTTTATTTTACAAAATATGTTTCGCTAAAAATATATGTTTTATATTTACAGATTTAACTTTCAAACACTAATTTTAACGTGCTTTCAATATTCCCTGTTGATTTGCACAGGACAGTAAGAATTAGAGCCAAAGAACCTCTTTAAAGTTAGCATTTTGGCTTATACATTGGCCAGCTTCTGTTCTAAGTCCTTTGTGTATAGTAAATCAAGTGAATAGCATAATAAAAATAATACTTCCTTTGGAAGAATTTGTATACTGCATTTTCTTTGAAAGAAAAATTAGTTTCCCCTTTGCGAACCTGGTAAAATAAAGAAAAATACTTTATATTTCTCCCTATTTCCACATGCTTTAAGACTGTTTGTTTTAATTTTCAGATTTGATCACTGCAAATATTTTAATGCAAAGGAGCTTAATTTTTAGAAGAATTATTTTGAAGATAGGCAACATACAGCAGAATGAGCAATACAGCAGAATGAGAACATTCTGCTGTAATCACAAAGGCAATGACTATACATAACTGTTTTTAAAATTGTTGTTAAAGTGGAATTAAAAGAATAGCAGTGATCTCCCAGATATTTTGTTGAGAAAGCTCAGTAGTACATTGTCAGCATAATAAATATCTACCCAATATACAATGGTGGGGCAGGAGGAAGGTAAAAAAATCCAGATGATATAATCAAGGTTGGATGAAGGAAGGACTTCATATAAATGCATACACACACACACATATGTACATATATGTATTTATATTTAAAATTTAGATGCATAATGCATATTTATGCTGTAATATTATTCTTGTAGATACTGAAAAAATATATATTTTGCACAAAAAAATATCAAAAGCATTTAAAGTTGATGTATTGTTAATATCATTATATTTACATATTATATTATATTATATCTTATATAAATATATTGGAGTTGAACATTTTTAAAGCAAAACCTGAAATACTTAAATACTAAAAATGATTCTTCAACATCCAGGTTAAACTTGCCTGAAATTTGTAGCCTAATACCTGATGAGACTGTTGGGTTTTGTTTGCTTGTTTTTGCTTTAATTACTATTCACCCAGCATTTGTACCATTCAGAGCTGAAGAGTTATGTGAGATTTCTTTTTCTAAATATGGAAGGAGCTGTGGTCTAGAGAACTGCATGGAGGGGCGTTCAATGCATTGTACAAAGAATACAGAAGAAGGCAAAACAACTAGAAACATGGAAAAGCTCACCTAAATGCAAATGAAAATCTTGATTGCTTATAACAGAAAATGGATAAGGATATCAATGGGTAATGGATATCATGCTGGACACCAGGAGAGGAAAGGGGATGGTGTAAGCTCCCATTATGTTGTCATGGAATAACAATTTGTTGCTGAAGTTTACATCTGTATTAGTGAAATATCATGCATAGTTTCTATAAGAAACTAGTTAAAAAAAAAAAAAATCAAAGTGATAAAAAAGTACTTATAACTGATGTTTCTTGCCATATTTAAAATGAGGTGCAAGCAGCCTTACAAAAAGGGTGAAAATTAATATATTGTATGAGAAACAGTTGGTTGTCTCATTAGCTGTGTGACAGAATAGGAAGTCACTTATGAATAACCAATGGATCTGGCTTCAAGAACAGGCCACCAAGTTCACGTTTTGAAATGACAATATAGATGTGACATGTAATTCATCAACATTGTCTACAGTTTTGAGCAAGAATCCAGGCTACTATAAACAGGGAAGTGTAGAGAGAGGACGGAGTTAAAACCCCACGGACTCTCATGAGAAGTTAAACAACTGGACTACAGAATTGTGTTTTCTATTTCCAATCCTGGCAATTGATAATTAGACTTTTAGACCTGAAAAACTATTTTTTTCTTACTGATTAAGTCTGCCTGGTGTTAGAGACAGTGGGGTAAGGTTGAAACCTGTGAACATGAAGTATTTCATATAGATGAGTGTTTAAAACCACTTATGAAGGCATGTGGACTCTGTAGAGTGCTTACTTCTCAATAGAAAAGGCTTACTTCTCAATAGAAAAGAAAGAGCAAGAATGATGACCAGGAACAAGTGCACTCCAGCAAACATAAAAACTCACACAATGATCAGAGATCTGAGCTAAACCCAATAGCTTCTAGGAAACCCCAAGCCATCAGGTCAACAGGGACAACCAAGATGATAATGAGAAGGGTAGATGCAGATCAATAACACATAAGTCAGGGGAGAGTCAACAAAAGTGAAGCATGACAAAATTAAAATCTAAAAGAAAATTATTTTGTCTCCACATTGTGTGCAGTTAGGCAAACCTGTAGTGGTGGCCAACCCGTGTCATGGATTTTTGGCATTAAATATGGAAAGGATTGACTTAGAGGAATTGTGGTAGATCATATCATAACCACAGCAATAAGTTAATGTTAAGAAAAAGAATTGATTTGTCAATTACTTATTAGGTTTTCTATTATTTCTGTTTATTTTGTTTATTTATGCTTTTCTTTTTTACTATTAGAGCTTGGTAAATTAAATTTTAATTCATCAAGAAATAATTTTTCCTATCCATAGTAACCAAGTCAATTAGAAAGGGCAATAAGGGAAGATATCAAGTCAAAAATAATCTGGTAGGAGCAAATTCAATCAACACAAGACAGGACCTTGGCTGAGCTCACCTGAAAATTGCAGTTTGTTCTTGGTCTGTACCAAGAAGGCTGTATAGCCTTCAACTGGTAGATTTAGATTTATTTTTAGGAGTATAATAAAGTGACTTACATCTCTTACTCCATATGTGTTATGCTCAGACTCAGAGGATTCATAGTTTTGGAGTTATTTAGGGAAAAGGATAAGGCATAAAAGGAAAAGTAAGATGCACTCGTAAGTGCATCTTACGGTCTGTGCATTTCACTTTCATGTAGCCAAATGACTACACCTCTTTTTCTAGAAATACAAGTCTCACAATACAACTTATGCATTTGTCATCTCAATGCTAAACTAACATGGATTAACTTATTTTATTAATATTAAGAAGTAGTGACATTTCATTCATGTACTAAGTACATTTCATTATATACTTAGTATCCATTTCATGTCAGTTTTCTGTAATTAAAGATGATTCATCATTGTCTTTATGTATCCATGAGGCACATATCTTTCTATGCTAGCTATGTTTATTTTAACATTATGTACTGATGATGTCCATAATAAAACTCAACAAAAAAAGAGATGTCCTGTCCACATGAAGGTAAGATTCAAGACTTAGGACATTCTGGTGCTTTACCAGAAGTGGGTGTGAAGGTTGTCCTTAGACAAATCAATCAAATCAATCTAACTTACTGTCCTTTTTAGTTGGACTTCCATTTATAAATGTTCTAGAGATGCCCCATGTATTTTTACAATAAACATCTGTACCTTTCTTATGAAAAACAGTAATAAAAGCTCCCCACAATTAAGTTACTTTATCACATGGACATATTTTCTGTGAACGGCGGTGAAAAAAGGTAATCAACAGAACTCTTCACAGGAAAATGATTATATGATGTGAGGAAAATAAGCTGTCTTTTAGAAAAAGAATGACATAAGCTGTCTTTAAAGATCAGATCGTCCACAGCTCTTTATCCATGTAGCATTTAATATATCCTGTTGAGTGTTTGATAAAGGGCGGCAGCAGTTAAGTTCAGCTTACAGTTTGGTAGAAATAGGTTTCTCAGGCAGGCACAGTAACTTTCCCTCTGTCATCAAGAGGTGATAATGGGAACATAGCACCTACAAATGCATAATGAGTCCAGACAGCATTACAATAGATGTTTTGAAAAATACATAATATGAAACTTTAACCATTAACAATAAAACTGGGAAACATAGTTTGTTTTACCTCCATTTATGGTTCCTAGGCTCTTGAAAACAAAGGAGATACAGTACAAGTTGGGTTTTATATATTTTATATTAAGTTTGGCACATTTTGGGGTCTTTGCAACAGTTATGACACTGTACATAAAATCAAAGCTCATATTAATGGTATTTAACTAATGCTGATTACTTCAAATAGGAAAAGAGAATTCTGCAAACAAGAAAGTATTAAAATAATCTGTTTGAGCAGACATATTTGTGGTTCTTCAGAGACTAAATATGTAAAAGATGAAAACAATAAGTCTCAAAAAGCTAAAATACAGAAAGAAATTTGCTGAATAACCAAAATGCTTCTATTACATAAAAATTAAAAAAAGTTGGATAGACAGTAAAAAGAAATCTCGTTATGACACATAGACAGTCAATTAAATGACTTCCAAGAAAGGAGAAATAAGCTTAAGAGATATATAGCCCTGGACAATGTGGAACAAAAAGACTATGAAATAAATGAAGAAAATGTGATTTGTGAACTAAAATGTGCTAAATATCAAAAGAAAGACAAAAATTTTGAAAGAGTGACAGATGGCAGAATTATGGTGTTCAAGGAAAATCACATGAAAATGCTTTAGTTCACTGAGATTTTGAAAAAATAAAAGTTTTAGAATTAAATCTAGATAAGACTGGGAGATGGTTTAAAAAAAAAAAAAAAGAAAGATACTGTGTATATTTATGAAGCTGTAGAAACTTCTGTCAAAAAAAAAAAAAAAAAGTATTAAGGAAGTCAGAAGCTATCTGAAGTTTAAAAACCTTAAGAAACAGCAGCTTAATTTGGAACAGGAATGGCTCAGCTAAATTAGTGCAGTTGTGTTCATATATCATTCCTGAACAATGAATACTGAGAATAAAAAAGTGAATAAATAAACGTGAATTCTTTATCCTTATCCTTCAACTGAATTCCAAAAAACTCACAGTCTTCAGCTCCCTCAGGCAGTGCCTACTAAGCAAACATGGACAGAAATATAAAACTAGCCAAACAACAGAAAAAGTTTACAGCCACAAACACCAAATCCATTTCAGTTTTGCTATTTGGGAGCTTTGTTATTAAAATACCTGAGAGGAATTTGTCCTGTTAATAAAGTTGGTTATATATTGTGAAACACACAAAACAGCCTCCAGTTGCAATAACAAATGATGTAATGTCATTTGTCTACTCAAGCTACTTTTCACTGGCTATTCTTAACTTGCATACTTAGCTTCAGTGCCCTAAGTTAAAAAGGAGTGGAAAATGCGCACACTTGGCCTAACCTCAGAGTTACTAAGACTCCAAAAGAAGCTGGAGATGCCATGTTGAGAAGCCAGGAAAGAATATGAACCCAAATGTCCCACTTCAAGTCTAACAGAGCTCTTCCAATCTGTAGTGCTTCTGCCAAAAGTGATATATATATATATTAAACAAACAAACTAACAAACTAACAAAAAACAATTCCAAGTGAGGGGCTACCAGATATAAAGCTAGAGGCTGTCATTACCAGTGGCAGCACCCAACAATGCTATTTCTGGTTGTTAGTGATTGTTCTATCAGACCAAAAGAACAGCCTGAATTTGACTGCAAGAAGCTAGAAGCAGCTTTTCCTCTTTCGGATACATTTTAAAGAGGCAAGCCTATTCAAGGTGATTTTTTTTTGTTTGTTTGTTTGATTGATTGATTTTTTTTTTATGTCTGGTTGGTTGTTTGGTTAATTTTGGTGTTTTGTTTGTTTTGTTTTGTTTTGTTTTTGATAGGTTTTGTTGTTAATATATACATATATATGAGAAAGGAAACGTTATATAAACAATTATATACTAAGGATGCTAAGTAGGGAGAAGTACTCCCAACCAATCCTGATCTTGAGTCTAAGTTTTGCAGAGATGATCAGGAATTCGGATGCTCCTTGCAATCTCTCTTGCTTGTTAGTTATAGGATGGCAGTTCCCATTTCAGTTCCCATTCCTAATCCTTCTTGGACATCTAAATCAGTCTGGATTCTGCCCCAGGACCAGGTACACACTCATTATGCACCCAAGTAGCATGTAGACATCATTCTACTACATGTAGCACTTATTTCTCCATATCTTATCTCCTTGTTCTTAAAATATGACTTCACAGATACAGTGTGAGAAAAAGCTATTACTATTTAAAAGGCATTAATTTGTTAATGAAATCTAAATGTACAGATAAGTTCAGCTGAGGCAAATTTAGGGGCAAATTAATACTCATTTCCTTATTTTCTTTGATGATGCAAAACCTTGACTATTACGCAAAAGATTGCATATATAAAAATAAATCAATTTATTGATATTAAATCATATTTTAATTCTGAAGCATAAAGCAACCAGTAAGATTAAAATTGCAGTTAGATCCTATGCATGTACATGAGACATCTTGCATTATTTTTCTTAAAAGAGATATTATTAGAATTGCAGCTCTTTGTGAGTGAGTGTGGCAGATGGTGCATAGGAGTAAGTGGTGAGCACTTTACAGTAAACAAATTCTTTATCTCTGACGGGTCATGGGGAGAACTAACATGGTCCCCATTTCAATCAGGGAGTCATCTAGGAAACAATGGCATTCAAATATACTAATGATGGTGAAACACGAAAAAGAAGAAGAAGAAGAAGAAGAAGAAGAAGAAGAAGAAGAAGAAGAAGAAGAAGAAGAAGAAGGAGGAAGAAAAAGGAAAAGAAAAAGAAAAGGAAAAAGAAAAAGGAAAAGGAAAAGAAAAAGAAAAAGAAAAAGAAAAAGAAAAAGAAAAAGAAAAAGAAAAAGAAAAAGAAAAAGAAAAAGAAAAAGAAAAAGAAAAAGAAAAAGAAAAAGAAAAAGAAAAAAAGAAAGTAGAAAAAGAAAAAAAAAAAAAGAAGAAAAAACACAAAGACTGTAAATTATGGAACTGAGAAAACCTTTTCCTGTAGGAATTTTAAGACTTGCCTTCTGGGCTTGATTGAATGATTCAACTTGTGAAGGTCACCCAGCATGCTCAACATTTAGTATTGAGAGTACTACTGCAGGTTTAGCACCACTGAACTGGTCAAATTTAATCTAGGTGTTTACTGACACTCTATGACTCTTGTTAGTTACTTTCTTTATATATGGGCTATTATATACAAATAAGACTTCATAACTACTTTAACCATTTGTCTTACAAGACATTTTATCTGGGAATATTTAGCAGGTTTTCCTCATCATCTGAGTGCATTCCAATCTGCATCAGAAACACATGAATCCCTTTGAATAAAACAATCCAAAATAGTGGGAGTAACACTCTTAAGGGAGTTTTCATGCACTGTTCAGACACAGTATCAGTATATTCACAAGAAATTTAGTTCTGCTCATATTAATAATGTTTATATGTAGTAGTACCATGAACTATTAGTAGCAGAACAAGAGTTTCCAAACATATTTTCTCTACTTTTTGAATTTCAATTTAAACAGCTGCCTGTGCTTTATGGATAATTAAAACCACTAGCAACAGATGGAATATACTTCTCATGTAGATTATGCAGATGATTAGCCAATCAGGTTACACATAATACACTATCATGTCTGCCCCCTTAAATTAAACTTTAATCAATTTTGCATGGAAAAATTGTTTTGAGATTCTTGTTTTTAGTTTTTATTTTTTAATCAGGTTAGATAGAAACACTCTGGGAATTATTTTAGTTTGAAAGATAAATTGGTAATTAAGTCATTTATATTTGCTGTAATTCAGTATATTTATATGAAAGTACAAATTCTTGCATTCTTTGCACAGACAATAACAAACTACTAAATACTGTTTTCCTTGTTTCAGCACCAAAACTCCGCCAGACTACAACTTCTGTCTGAAACCTGTCTCTCTGCTTCTTCAGTAATTTCTTTTATCTCTTTCCCATACACACATAGCCCAGTGGTGTCAAGGGCATGTACCTTGATGTACACATTACTTCCCAAAATACCTAGGAAAAGCACATTGGTCCCTGAAACTCCGTATTTTCCATGTTTTGTTTACATTTCTAAGATTAATTGACCCATCATAATTGACCCATTTAGCCTAGATTATAGCTCATAATCTCTACACCTTCTGCACGTATCCCTTTTTCTTCTTTAACTAGCAAATAGCTCTGTTCTCTCAGCCATTCATATTCCTTGTTGCTTACGTATTCTTCCTGAAGCCTCTTCCTGAAGTATCCCAGTCACGCACTGAAACAAAAGCCTCTGCAGATATACCTGTGTGTTCTGTTGCTTACAACATGTAACTAGCATTTGCCTATGGAGACGGGGGGGGGGGTGGAGAGGTTGGAGATGACTTCCTGAGAACAACGACTTGCAGAAATAAATAGTAATAAACCCGTTTTTTTTAATTTTATTTATTATTTTTTTTAATGAAGTTCTGAACATATTACTTCTCAGTTTCTTATCTCATACTGCTTTTGAAAGCCTCAAATCTTCCCTTGCTTGGCATTAAAAGCTTTCAGAGAACCTATTTAGTCATTTCCCTGAGGAAATTGCAGTGCCTATCACTACAACATCAGAACCAACAAAATTACTTCTTTTCCCTCCCCACCACATTCAGCAATGAAAAGATAACAATTGGGTTTAAATAAATAAATATTCCTCTGCAGTACTTGAAATCCAGAAATGAAAAGAAACACAATCATCACTGATTTTCACTATGTACAACCATAACTGACAGGAGAAATCAACAACAGGGCTGAATAAGAATTACTATTTTTTGTTGTTGCTGTTCTAAATCCTTTGCTTTTCAAATAGGATGCTGTAAAACTCATTGGAAACAGTTCTCATTTATATTGGTGATTTTTGAATCTGAGCTATCCTGTAAGGTATCAGCCTGAATAATCTGTGTTGTTCTCTGACATAATATAACATAGGCTTTACACTTCTAGCACTCCTTATCCATTCCAGATAGTCCGCCAATTAAGTCAGTTTGGGCAAACTACATGAAACCTACGCACCTACATCTGTGCTCAAGATGAAGACAATCTTTATCATGGTTAATGATGGTTGGTTCATTGACTGTTTGAGACAGAGGACAGAGGGCTGACATACAGAGATGTAACTCTATGAAATTCAACATCTCCCACGGCTTATCACAGTGTTACTGTGATGTATACTACTGGGAAGCAGAAGTTGTGGCATGTTCTCATTTAATCTAGAAGACCATGATTTCTTCTTGTTCATGTATGCACAGGGCATTGAAAATGCTGTCTTCAGAGGGGTCTTCCTATTTTAATGAAAGTTTAAAGGCAAGTTTTAGATAAATGGTTACCCTTTAAGTTACCTAGTCAAGATAACATTACTCTACATGTTTTTTGGGGGTGTTCAATATTTCGCCATGAAAATTAACTTAATCTGTTTTGAGTTCACTTAATCTGTTTTAAGTTTTCTCAGTCTTCTGTCAGGTGCCTGATTTGGTACTTACTGATAGTGTGAATTACAAAATAAACATTTTAAAAATAAGTGAACAATGCAGCTAATTTTTACTGTAATAATAAATTAATTGTTAATTTGAATTAATTATCTAGTTGGATCCTGAAGGGCTTGTTTTTGGCTAGAAAGTACTAAATGACTTCAGGCAGTTAACTAGAAGACATGGAAAATCATTGCTTATTGAAGCTGGAGATGAGAACAAAACATTGGGCTGGGAAACAACAGTAGAAGTTCATTTAGATGAACAGCCACTACTGATATACAGATTCAATCAATCAGCTACTGTTTGAGTCCATGAAAATTCTAGGCAAGAGATGAAACCTCTTTTAAGACCTATGCATTCAATAAAATCACTTTAATTGTTGTGAAGGAAATTTCTCCCTACCAATCTTCAGAGCAATATCTCTATAAAGTGATTGTGTGTGCACAGCTTGAAGAAGACAGGTGGGCGAACATTTTATTATCAGCATTTTGTTACATAATATACATCCATGTAGTAATGGAAGTACTGTTTGTACTGTAATGTACAGATTATATTTGTTCTGCATAAATATATTTACTCTAAGAGTTGTAATTACTGAAATGCTATTTGAAATGAGATTTCCATGTACTTTAACTTCTGTAATTCAGCAAAAGCTTCTAAACTATACGGTAAGAATGAAAGAAGGTTAGCTGTACTTCAGATAATAGCTCTTGAATGCACAAGTGTTACACAATATCAGGTCTTTGTATACTATTCTGTACAAGCTTTATTAGTCACCATGGACATCTATGCCTCTTCTTTTGCAGCCAACATGATACAATTGCAGGCTCAAGAATGTGGATTTCAAGCTTTTCTCCTCTGGACTCTTTTTGTTTATCAGGTATGAGCACTTAATTATGTGCCAGTCAGATTTGGTGATACAGAAGCCAGGAATCTCTGACCCCCCTTTAGTAAATTATCACGGCCTTTAAAGATGTTGCCAGCTGGGTGCCAAAGAGAAATGGAAGTATCCAGGTTATTTCTGAAAACCTTGATCATGACATTTCTCCACTTTATATTATAGTAAATCAATTATTTTTTTTTTCAAATGGTCTGTTTACTGAACACCAAGTCATTTTAATTAGATTTAGTTGCTTGTTGTTATTCTATTTTGGAGATGACGGTCATAAAATCCCTATAAGTAAGTCTATTAAAATGAATTTCTGATCCTGTCTTTCTAGTTGTATATTCTAGCTCAGTATGCAAATCAATTCTTCTTCTCTCACATGCAAAAACTCATACAGATATTACTGCATTTCTCAACAACCAGTGCCCCATGGTATAAAAAAAAAAAAGGAATGCTGAATTGACTTGTTATCTAAAGCCATCAAATGAACATATTAATATTATTTATAATTGCTACATTGTTGCCTAAGGAGCCAGTTGCCAAGGGAATCATTAAACCCACTGATTTTGACTTTTATAGAGGATTTGAGAAAATTGCTTTTAAAAGAAAAGTCTTTCATTTTACCCACAAAGTAGGAAAAAGCTAAACTAGCCAGAACAAATAGAACTTCTTTGAGATGTCTGATAGAAAATTCCCCTGGGTGGAAACTTCAGTAATAAATCTAGAGTTTTGTACGTATAATATTTTTTGGTACAATATACTTCAAAGGAAGAACAGTGAGGGGTTTGAACAATATTCTTGCAAACGATGCATCTAAAACAGAGTATGAACAACAAGAAGACATTGTAATTGCCTGTTTGGAAGGAATAATTAAAAAAATGTCATTATAAATATTTTAATTCAGTATTGATACACATACATTCAGAGATATTAAAGATAAAACATATCATACTGTCATCCTTTAATGTTCCTGTATTTTTGCCTATGCATCTTCTATGCTGCCCTTTAAACTGTCCCAGTGTACTACACAATTTATTCTATCACTTTCTTTAGACTTTCTGAAGGCACAGAAATACTGGTTTACATCAAGATTAATTTCTCCCAATATACTAAGTGGCAAAATAGCAGAGGAGCTTCTGAAAATACCTTTCTGTCAAAACAGCAGTCCTATCTGTAATCGCTTTTAGTCACCCTTTTCTCTTTATTTTATCTAGTTGCATTAAACAATCTCACCTAATCTTTTTCTCATTTCCATTCTTGATACCAGTGTTAATCCTGAGAAGACACTATCAGACTGGGATCAGTGCATTTGGTAGCAAACTCTCTGGGACTGACATAATACCAGTTTCATTTATTTAGTGCCACATTTCATTCATTTCATTTTGAAATACCTGCCCATTACTACTAAACAATGTCACAAAAAGCAAACACGTAGTTTCAGCACATTGTAACATTCACCTTTGTATGAAGCTAAATCCCAAGAACAATTGACTTCAAAGCACCAGATATTTTGAAAACAGTAAAAAAAAAGAAAGGAAGGAAGGAAGGAAGGAAGGAAGGAAGGAAGGAAGGAAGGAGGGAAGGAAGGAAGGAAGGAAGGAAGGAAGAGAGAGAGAGAGAGAGAGAAAGAAAGAGAGAAAGAGAGAGAGAAAGAGAGAAAGAGAGAAAGAGAGAAAGAGAGAAAGAGGAGAAAGAGAGAAAGAGAGAAAGAGAGAAAGAGAGAAAGAAAGAAAGAAAGAAAGAAAGAAAGAAAGAAAGAAAGAAAGAAAGAAAGAAAGAAAGAAAGAAAGAAAGAAAGAAAGGAAGAGAGGAAGAGAGGAAGAGAGGAAGAGAGGAAGAGAAGAGAGGAAGAGAGGAAGAGAGGAAGAGAGGAAGAGAGGAAGAGAGGAAGAGAGGAAGAGAGGAAGAGAGGAAGAGAGGAAGAGAGGAAGAGAGAAAGAGAGAGAAGAGAGAAAGAAGAGAAAGAGAGAAAGAGAGAAAGAGAGAAAGAGAGAAAGAGAGAAAGAGAGAAAGAAAGAAAGAAAGAAAGAAAGAAAGAAAGAAAGAAAGAAAGAAAGAAAGAAAGAAAGAAAGAAAGAAAGAAAGAAAGAAAGAAAGAAAGAAGAAAATTACAGACATAATTGGTGGTCTGAAAATTACTGAGGAGGTTGAATCCCATGTACTTTGTCAATACATTCAACGGAAACAAGCAGAGGAAGGCAACCTGTTTCTCTACTGTACCATTTCTTCTCCTTTTCAGCATTCTAGACTGGTTTCCTATGTCCTTTTCAAGTCTCTGGTTGTGTTTCACTTCAGATCACTTTTCCTGCTTCAAAATGCTAACGTAAAGAGCTTTTTTTTTTTTTGTATTTTGGAAAGTTTTGTTTATAAGCAGACTCTGATTTCATTCTAGATTCTAGATTATAATTTTTTATATCCTAATTATGTTGTGACCTTGTGACCAGTAATTGTTCTTCCTGAGAGGATGTGAGGATATTTCACTTTGCACCTCACATACTAAAACATACTCTCAGTCTCCAAACTGAAACATTTGAACCTCTCCTCCTCCCCCCAACCCCCCCCCAAAAAAAAATTCCATACATTAAAATGGTAAAATTCCTGTCTGGAAGCTCTTCTCTCACAGTGTCTTAGCAGCAAACATGTAAAATAAGCTACAAGTATCTTTTCTTTAAATAATATACTACACACTACTGTGTAACTAGTCATATAATTAATAACTGTATAATTTTAATCCTATCAGACCATTGCCATTGAAACCTACTAAACTATTTCAGACAGGTTTGGACATGCATACTTTCTTTATCTAGTTACTAGTTTTCAAAGAGTAATAATGATATATAACAATAATTTAATTATGGTAAAACTGTTTGCAGTAAGTAGTGGCAACATATGAGAACATGTTACTCAGAGCTATCCCTGATGAGTGTCATATTAATCTACAAATACTTCTTGTCTTGTTCTATAACAAGGATTGGATTCTTCAGAAGATGTTGGTAGGACCATTTAGTGTTATGGTAAATTACAGAATATTTTGAAATAAAGAAAAAATAATGATTTTTTGCCCAACAAATTATTTGAATTCCAGATGCTAACGAGGTTACGGAAGAAAAATGATATTTTGCTTGCATGGAATTTGCAGTACCAGCATAGGAGAAAACAGTATGAGAGTATGCTTGACTCTAAATAGGAAACTTAAAATAATTTCACAAAGACTTGTTAGCAAGGCTATGAGACAAACACCAATATCATTTGTCCTTGTATAAATTACCATAACTGTTAAAGATGTATTTATTTACATTCTTATCCTTTTCCTCATATCAGCATCTCCAAAGCATAATATAAAATCTTTGTTCCATATTATGAAGCATTAAGCATTAAAAGGATATGAAACCTTGTTCTTCCTTCTACAATTTACATAAAGAACATTTGTACCAAAGGATAAGTTCATATTAGTCCTAAGACAGATCATAACAGAGCAACCGTGCTGAAGCATGGATAAAAGCCATCTATAAAGACTAGAGGTAAACATTAGCAGAAAATAATTTCTGAAACCTTCAAGACTCTCCAGACTTTCTGAGATCAATTTGACTATGTCCTAGCTTGGACTTAAGGGCTGCAAAAAATTTTTGTTATTGTCCTGACATGGGGCTCAGCAGTTTGCAACATCTAAAAGCTTTCTAGTTTTTTAACTGTAAAAGTTTGGTGGTTTTTTTGTTGGTGGTGGTGGTGGTGGATTTTTATTATTACTTTTCTCATGATTTAATGGCAAAAGTTTGTCCTTGGTTGCTGAGGAACTTCAAAGAATATCCTGTGTATGTGCTGAACTGTCTTGTCCCTTTTTCCTTTCCTTTCCTTTCCTTTCCTTTCCTTTCCTTTCCTTTCCTTTCCTTTCCTTTCCTTTCCTTTCCTTTCCTTTCCTTTCCTTTCCTTTCCTTTCCTTTCCTTTCCTTTTCCTTTCCTTTTCCTTTCCTTTCCCTTTCCTTTCCTTTCCTTTCCTCTCCTCTCCTCTCCTCTCCTCTCCTCCCTCTCCTCTCCTCTCCTCTCCTCTCCTCTCTCCTCTCCTCCTCTCCTCTCCTCTTCTTTTCGTTGAAATTGAAACATCATTAAGAAAAGACATTTTACATCCTTTGTAAAGACAAATGTTAAATCAACATAATTTCCTCTCAGAATTTCCTATTGGCACAGCTATGATCTCTGATGTTTCCAGATGTTTCCCAGTTGGATGGGGGGTAGGCACAAAGCAGAGTTTTATGTGCTTAATTCATCTGAACAGAAAGTTTCTAGATCTTCCAAAATGTTAAAAGAACAATTTCAACATTTGTTATTTCAATAATTTCTTCTTTGAAACAACCCCTATCTTTGGCTATGCCTTCTCTATAATATTTTACTTGTTTTATACAACTATTCCTCCATTTTCAGGAACATTCTAGGTATTTATTTTTGTCAGTATAGGATAAAATACATAACTCATCAAAATACCATGAGTTAGCTAGATACGATTCACGTCACCAGATGTGTTTTTTTCCTATTTTAGATTAGAGATAGTTCCTGGAGCTGAACAGAGGTGTTGCCTGGGAATTTTTGGTTGGTTAATTTTTTCCTCTGGTTGAAAATGTCAAATCATCTAGAAAAAACACTCCAAATGAAACACCACTGTTTTTTAACAAGAGTGAATAGGGGACACTTTCAGAGAGCATAGACTGGTGACAAAAAGCAGACTTGGGATACTCACAAATTTCATATTTTTTCTCTGAGTTAGCAGAGAAATGATTTAAATCTTTCACACCTCCGGTAAGTATTCAGATGGCTTACTTCTGCTTTAACTTCTCTGAACTTTGAATGAAATTCCCTTACCACCTCCTGAAATAGAAAAAGAATTTTACTCTATCGTGGAACAGAATCAAAGCCTATAATGATTACTGCTGAATACTTTTTCAAGGTGAAACTTCTGTTTTCAAGTTGTTCTTAAAAATCATTCCTAATATTAAGTAATAATAATTTTCTTTTTATCACTGTGGGAGTATGCTGAATGCTTGACCTTTTCTCCCAAAACATGCAGCATTCTTTGCCAGGTTTCTAGAAAATAACCCATTGACTCTCTCATTCTGAAGCAATTTTGTGGAGCCAAGGAAAGTTTTTGTTTTCTACTTCCATCTGTCTAGAAAGATTCATGAATTATTCATGTGACAGAACTTTGTTTCAAAGGAAGACTACCTGCCTAATTTCTGAGTTACTAATGTTAGTAGGAGCTGGAGTGCTATAAATGAAGTCCTGTGTGAACAAAAGCTCTGCTTTAAGAGTATGCCCTTTGAGAGTGTCATCTTTGTTAATACAAAATGAAAAGCAGGGATACCCCTTCCACTTATAAATTTATAAATTGGAATTTCCCTTATTGCCTATAATTTCTTTTTGTGTTATTAACCCACAAAGGGAAAAAAAAACAAAAACAAACAAAAAAACCCAGCAATATTTAAAAACAATTTAGCTGAACCAGCTCTTTGTTAGAAAAATGCGTAATTTTAAATAAAAAAAAAACTCTCTCTTTTTTTTTTTTTTTTTGTTTCTGTTGAGTCTTTCAGTGTATGCTAGTGTGAAAAACAAAGGAGAAGGGATGATTTCACTGTATTTACTGCTTACACACACTTAAAAATGTTTCCTCTATAACAGAGCTTTTATAAAAGTTTAATTCTGCTAAACTTCCTATATTTATTTCACATATAGTGTAATCAAGGTTTGGATAGGTTAGGGATGTTACTTCTTCAATTACTTACAGGTCATACTGGTAACAATGGGTAAGATGCCAAAGACCAAAAGCAACACAGATGGGCAGAAGGCTTTTCAGACTAGAAAGGTCTGTTTTCTGGAACCAGCTAAGACAAAATTGTCTTGATCATTTTTTATTTCATTTCAGATTTGTTAGAGAATGAGAGAGGAGGAAATGAAAACACTTCTAAATATTTTAAAATATTAACAGAACATAAGCAAAACATTACAGTATCTATAATAATGGCAATCTACAGACCCTCATATCTTCCAACATTTCTCATAAATTCATTACATCTTTTACACTGACATTTCTGTGATTTTTTGTACTTCCTCTACACTCTTAAAAGGCACATTTTTCTTGAAAAAAAAAAAAACATACAAACACATCAGCTTTTTAGAACATATTGTATCACCACCCTCAGTCACCATTAAAACAAGTCTGACCGTACTTATTTTAGCAAAAATGCAAAACCATCTGTCTCTTACAATGTATTGTTTATGATTTCTATCAATGTAGTCCAAGTAGATGTTGTTAAAGTACAGGTCAGAACTTGTTAGTCATAACCACTTGCGCCACGCCTTCTATAAACACAGAAAAAAACACATTCAGAAGAAATGTGACACTTTACCACATTATATGCCATGCTACATTGTTTGATTTGAAAGAAACACAGTGAATAATTTAAATCTACATGTTCAGACTGCTCAGAATATGTTTTTCAATGCAAAATTAAAGGGTAGGTGATGTTACCAAAATAAAGATATTCTGCAAGCATCTCCTCCTAAAATGTGTCTTTTTAACTGTGAGTGTATGAAGACACAACTGATGGTTTTGTACACATGTGATGTCCTGCATACCAGACTCTGCGGGCTCTTCTAATGCCTTTTGACATTGATGATGCCCCTGGCAAGCAAGTTCCAGGGCTGCTGATCCAGTGGCATGGAAAAGAAGACACGTTTTCTGTTGTTCCAGTTGTTTCAGCAAGGTTGTGGAGAAGAGAGAAATTCATCTGCCAATTTGTGGAAACATGCCCAACACTTGAACTGTGGCAGGAATAGCCAGCAGCACAGCTTTTGCTGGTATGCTCCCATAATTTTGGGGGATGAGGAGAAGTCTCTGATGACTTTCTGAGTAAGAGAAAGAGCCTATAAATCAGTAAAATCCTTTGCAAATCTCCTTAAACATTGAAAAGCTTTAATTACCCCCATTCTATATGGCTTCATTCCCTAAGAGAAAAAAGAGGGCCAAATATGTTAGGAGACTGCCTGTGAGGATAATGGCGTTGTTTTCTCCTGTGCGTGATATAAACTTGCAGCATCTCTCCAGCCTGTGCACTGCAGGTCCTTCTGTTTAATATGATTGCTCTTAACTGCCTCACACTGCAGCAGCGAGCTTTTCTAAAATCTATACACAAAAGTGATCTTACACAGTACTTTCTTTGAATGCTTGTCTCTTTGTAGAGGGTCACTGCTCTCAGATAAAACATACATACACAAATTCCTGTTGCTCCAGTTTGACACCATGTTGTGCATCTTCTGTTCCTGCTAATTCTTTGTGATGTCTTTGTGAAATACCATAAATGGAATAGTTTATCAAATTATATCAGACATTAAAGAAAAAAAAAAAAAAAAGAAAAGAAAAGAAAAACAAAACCCAAGCCAACCATAGAGCTCAATTACAGTGACCTAAAAAGTCTCCTACTATGTAGTTCCTGCATTAAGATGCAACTTTGCAAAAATCTTTCCTGCTGTGTTATAATGTGCTTATTTTTTATTATTATTCTTTAAATCTCCCACTTGTCAGACAAAAGCCATGATGTGCATGTTGTAACATTATGAAAATGAATTCATAAGCCAAGTCTATCTGCCAGAGTATTCTTGCTAAATGCTGCAATGAGTGAGAAACTCAGTATGTGGCCAACCAATATTCTGTTGTGAAATAAAAGAAAAAAATATCAAGGGAACGAGGGACCAAAAACGTTTTTGACATCTATTTAATGATCATGCAGTTACATACATGTGAAGTCCCTGGGCTCAGAAAAGATCTCTTGATTCAAATCAGTAACCAGTCTGGTAAAGCCAAGAGAAAAGAATTAATTTTAGTCCCATGGTACCCCCACCACACACATCAGATGAGATTGGGCCTGTGAAACATGTAGTCCAGAAAGCCATTCATTTGGTGTGCTCATAGCCAATACCCATGACTCTTATAGCAGTGCAAAGGTAGGAAAGTTAAGATCAAAGAATCACGGAATCACAGAATGGTTAAGGTTGAAAGGGACACCTGGAGGTCATCTGGTCCAACCCCCCAGCTCTAGAACATCTAGAGTATATCCAGATGGCCTTTGAAGGTATCCAAGGAGGAAGACTCTCTGGGCACCCTGTTCCAGTGTCCTGTCACCTGCTCAGCAAAGTGCTTCCTGATGTTCACATGGAACATCTTGTGTTCTAGTTTGTGCCCATTGTGTCATGACACTGGGCACAACTGAAAATACCATGGCTCCATTCTCTTTGTTCCTTTCCTTCAGGAACCTAAACAACCTAAAAGCTGACGGCTCCAAACCATGACCGAAAACCAAACCCCCCAAAAAAGTTTTTTATACAGATGTTGATAAGATTCCCCTTGAACCTCTTCTCCAGGCTGAACAGTCCCAGCTCTCTCAGCCTTTCCTCAGAGGAGAGGTGTTCCAGTCACAGTTGGACTCATCAGAATCAGTTAGGTTCCAGAAGACCTTGCACCAAATGTAAAATCAGAGCGAGAATATCTTCTCTCTTAAAATGAATCTGCACACTTTTGTTTCATTTATTATGGGGATGTCCGCATATGGCCATCCACACACAGTCCACTTCTCCTGTAACATTCTTTGTCAATTTAATACCTCCCCAAAACATTATCAAGGTGATTAGTAATTTCTCTTATACCTACTTCCAATAAAGGCCTGGGAATTATTGCATCATCTCATCTTGAGTGAAATACTGGTCTTATTCCCACCATAAATAGTATTTCACTCTTGGTTTTGAAACTTTTCAAAAATGTCACTTTAAAATGAAGCGCGAACAATTTGTCAACACTTTACCCCTAAATAATTAAGTAGCCCTGTAAAACATAACAGTGCAATTATAAGTAGACTTTTAAGTCAGTCTTATATAATTAACAACAAATTAAAATGTGAAATTGAACCTAGCTTGAAAAACACACTGAAGATTGAAACTGGACAAAGGAGTAGGCAAAAATTCAACATAAATGTCCATAAGATTAATTTAGAGGACACTGACATGTGCATAGTAAGATTTATAATGCCTACAATATAATGTGGCTTAATTAATAAATTATATCGTTGTTAATAATAATAATAATAAATAGTTAAGGAAAAGCCACCCCCTTGCAATTAGGTTGGAAATCAAATGTATAATACACTAAGAACCGCAGAGCACACATCCAAGCACAAATCTAACAAAGATAAGGTGAGAACGAGCTTCACAATATATTTGATCATTATATCTCAGCAAAATGTAATTAGGCAATCTTTGTTCTACATATTCTGTTCTTTTTGTCCTTAAGTGGTATGCAGCCTTTTAGTAGTTTTTTGGGATATCTTTCTCTTGATGTATATTCTTCCTTGCTCATAACCCTAATTTCTCCATAAAATGAAAACCAATCACTGATGTTTTTATCTGCAGTGTCACGGAATTGCCCATTAGCCATCTTCCTCAGTGTTACATCAATTGTTATAAATGTTAAAAACATTAAAATGTTACAAGCATTACAAAATATCACCCAGTTGTAAATCAGTCCTTTATCAAACTCACTTTTGTTTCCTGAAGACTTTTGATAGGGGCACTGTCAACTCATTTCACATTCTCAGCTATTACTCTGCAGTATGCTGCGGCAGGCTGTCCCGCTCCTTACATCCCTGCATGCAAGATACAAGTATTAGTGAAATCTGCTCTCCATCAGCCTGCTGTGTCTGTTTGGTGGAAACATGGTGCCCTGAGTGGGAAAGACCTCTTTTTCACAGGATGTTATCCTCAGAGACACCCTGTTGAAAGACACTTAAATATGGACTTATGTTCTGTGCTTCTTCCTGTCATGTTATTCTACTGCACTCCAACACATGAACACATCAAGTGGTCTTTTAGATTATGTGCCATTGCACTTCCAGTAAGTTTTAAAACACCTCTATGCTATGTGCATGTACACTGACACAAAATACTACAAGTCTTATTAATGTCCTTAAACATTTTCCACAGTCCTCTGACAACAGTTTTCACAGCAAGAAGACACAGCCCAATGATCTGCCACAGAAGAGGTACACCAAAGAAGCATCTATTTTTCTTTTCTTTTATTGCACATGGGGTCAGGCTTATCAAGCCTGTATTACCATTGAGAGATGGACAATGAACCCAGTTTGCCTGATTGACAGTCACACTCCACCAGGCTGCTCCAACTAATTCTATCAACCATCAGCTCAGTGACAAGCCAGAGAGTGCATCTCCCTCCTTCAGATAATCACCACTAGTTTATCCAGCTCCATGCTGGGACTCCATCAAAGATGGCAAACATGACTGGAGTGCCTCTCCTGGGTCTCATGAATCTGGTTTTGTGCAACTTGATATTCTAAAATGGGCCAGAATGCCCACTAATATTTTTCGTTCTACATTAACAAAGTGAATGTTTGTCATCTCGGCCTAGACCTTTGGGGTTCTTTTTGTCTGTTCAATATATTATGCATTTTTTCCGACTAGACAGACTTTTTAATCTTCATATTATGTCTCATCATGATTTCACACATTATGTTATTACATCCTAAAAAGTAAGTTGTCCATTTTTAATATTTTTAATGTCCATTAACAAAACTTTTATATATATATTAATTATGATTGAGTATTCAGAGTTCCTTCATGTCATCTTAAGCTAAGGGCCCTGAGCAGAACTACTTATACAGGATATTTTGCATTGAGGGCAGAGATGAGGTCATTAAAGCAGCATAAACTAATCCAAGAACTCAGAAGTTAGAGGAAAATGCTTGTGATGACCTTTCATTTTGTACAATAATTTATCTAAAACAAATGTTCCTTTAATTTGTTTTATAATGGTAATCACAGGAAATGACTGGCCAGCTCTCAGAGGTTTATCTGCAGTAATTAAGCATTTTCTTCTCCAGAATTTCTCTTCCCATTGATCAGACTAGAAGTGCAATTCACTCCAGCAGGGAAAACACTTCTAGAAGGTCAAAAAATAAACCTGTGCCATTTCTTTCACCTTCTATTAAAGATGTATCAAACTACCCATGAACATTCATACTATATATCATTGAACATGAATGGGCTCAATGACCTGTACAGAACAAGGGTATTGAGCAACCTATTAGACATGCTGACAAAAATACAATATTTGGGTCACATTATACAACATAAAAATAATTACCTCAGAGTTACACTAAAAGATACAGCTTACTCAAAACTGGAGACAATTTTTATTCTTCACAAGTCATTTTTCTAACAGAGGATAAATATATTTTTGTTGTGGATTACCATTATGTTTAAATGCAGTCTTGAAGTCTGTCTTATAGCATTGTATAGTCCCTGGCTGTATTTAGAATCTAAAACCAAGAGTGCATACAACAAATATTTTGGGTTTTGTTTTGTTTAAATTTGCCCCTTTTTTCCGCTGAAGAAAAACATTATGACCATTTAAATCCTCCAATAAAGCCTTATTTTTCTTCCTTCATTCTGTATTTGCAGAATAAATAGCAATCTGATATCAGGAAAAATCTAGTTTTCTCATCATAAATGACAGAAACATTGTGAGGGAAAAGATAAAAAAGAAGCCAAAAAAGGTTCTCCACTATAATCAGATTAGGTTTGGGGTATGAACTATACATGAATTCTGCATTTAAGGAACTCTTTCTTGCCAAACTATTTCAGCCTTTACCAATCTGACTGCTAAAGGACATACTTGAATGAATGAAAGCAAAACAGGAAATCTCATTAAATGTTGCCAGCAGCTTCAAATCATTATGAATTTTCCAATACAGCATCCAATAATTATATTAGTTTCCCAATAATATAGTTAAATGTCTCTCATTATAACTAATTGAGAAAGTACAACAGATTACCCAATCTCACCATTTTATGAAAAGAAAATTATGTTTGGTCAGCTCTGTTAACAGTTGAATTGATGGGTGTGCATGAAAAATAAAAATTTCATCACTTACCTTTCTGTGGGGTTATTTACATCATCCCTTTGTCAGATACTTCTCTCTGTGTCAACTTTCAAAACTGACCTACCAAAAGTTAAGAGAGGCTTTATATCCACAATAGTTCTTTGCTTATGACCATAAGTATTTCTAGCTACCAAACCTCAGTAGGTTGTTAACTTTCCATTAGCATTGAACTCCAAAGCATTCCTGGTACTCCTGAGGTTTAAACCATCTCAGACCTTCAGAATCACTGTTCTGAGGACATCTTTACACAAATAGTTCTCTGGATATAACCTACCAGCATCAAGATAATAATTTATCATAATAAATTAATAAATTTATAATACAATAAATTTATGCATAATTTGAGATGCAAAGCCTTCGCTACTGAAAATGAGGAACATGTTGGAGGAAATCTGGACAAAACTTCTAGGATTAGCAACCAGGCTGGTCCTCCTCCTACAGAATAACTTCCACGTTTTTATTGTTATAGTTGGTTATAGTGTGGATATCCATCTAAATAGAGCTATAGCTGGCAGAGCTATCTGTGTTTTGCTCCAGCCTGCTAAGACAGCCCATATAGACTCCACTAAGCCAGGTGGGGCAGAAATGTTCTTTCAGTCTGGGCAAATGGTGTCTCTCAGCCTTGGCATTGTGGAATCACAAAATCAGAACTAGTAAAGCTATTTGGAGATTAAAAAAAAAAAAAAAAAAAAAAAAAGGAAAAGATAACTATTCAGTTCTAAATGAACTCCAGTATAGTCCCTGACAACTTACTTATAATAAAATAAATAAATTATTATATAAATAAATAAATAGATAATAAAAAAGCTGAGGCAGTAAAAGAATGTGCATTTTTAATGTGTCCAAGATATTCTTTTACCCAGGGGATCCAAATTCATAATTATCACCTGGAATGGGATGACAAAAGGGAAATGCAACTCTGAGTGAGATTCACTTATTCATGATAGCATTTGGAGTCACAAGTGTGATACCAAAGACCTGCAACCGGAAACGATATGCAAATATTGCTCTAGCCCTGTTTCAGCACAGTCTCCTTTGTGTCACCCTTATGCTTCAGAGACCTCAGAGCTGGAGGCCATAAGGAGCATATGCTTTCTGTTGTTTTACTCATTTGCACCTACAGACAAGAGCAACAATGTCACTGCACAGCTATTTGGTAATTGTGTCCCAACCCTCATTTCCAGGGCAACAGAAGGTACCCTTGTCTCAATGCCACAGAAGGTCTCTGTTTCTCCTCTCAAAAGGAGAAACTACCACTGGTAAGTAAAATAGTAATTAGGAAGACATAGGAACACCTCTATGCAGCTAAGCCCAAATACATCTCTGCATTTCACACACTTGGCAAAAAAAAAAAAAAAAACACTGTAGAAACTTTGTCTGCACTTATGAAACAGGCTTCCATCTAAAAAGCACAAGGTTACAACAATACAATGCCTATAGTAATATCAATAATAATTATGTTGATAAAGGAGACAGTTGTATAATAAATATTATGGTGATTTATTTTCCAGAACTTTGACATAGCTATTTCAGACCAGTGTCTTCAAATATTATGAATGTGGCATATACATGTATGTCATCATTGATTTTTTTAACTTAGAGCTTTTGAAATATTTATGGCTCAAATCAGCAACACAGACAAAATATGCATAAAAAAAAGCACAGGGGACAAACATTTGAGAAGTGCTGCATAGAAAGAGGGACAATTATTAAAAAGAGTGGCAAGACATGAAGATGCTATGAAGGTGGTACGAGAGAAAAAATTATTTTGAAAAATATCTAAAGGGATTAATTTGGTATACTAAATTAAGCTTTCCTTTCTTTTACATAACATTCATTTCTGCCCTGATAGCAGTTTTTCTGATTAGCAAATAACCTACCTGGAGCAACAAATTTATTTAGAAAGATAGGCAATGGGAATGGATAACAGTGCTCTGCAATGAGCCAATAAATTATAGTTGTGTCATGCCTCCCTGTTCAGGAACCACTAGCTATCGTACTGGCTGCTTCCATACAAAAACTACTTGGTAGTATCAAGTACAAATTTATCACCCAGCAGGAATCTTTCTCCTCAGAAACTTAAACATGGGGATGGTCTATCCTAGAATGTCAGAATAGATTATTAAAAGTCCTTCTTTTGTAACTGCATCCAATATAAACATTTTACAGAGAGATTAAGAGAAAGTGGCCATTATTTAAAGGTTAGTTTGGGAGAAAATTAATGAATATATTTAAAAGTCCTGAAAACCATTTAAAACAAACCTGAGTAGAAAAGATGGAGTGTTAGAGCCAGAGAAGGAACACAGTTAAGATCCACTGCTGAATACAAATGCTTACTGGGTCCCCCAGCAGCCATTTTAAATAATTCAAACCATTTGCAGCCCTTCAAATGACCAAAATCACTTTTCAGAGTGACAGCATGGTGACTGTGTGTGTGTATGTGTGTGTGTGCATGTGTGAGTTTCTGGGGGAGAAGAAAAGCTTCAAATCACAGAATTGAGATTAATGTATTCTGCTCTCATTTAATTTGGCATTTTATAAGTGGGGCAGACAGTGCCCCAGGGACAGAACAGAACCTGCAACCCATAAAATTTCCACTAATTCAAAAGAAAATCTAAACTCTCTTTATCATGAAAACAACAGTGATTTAACTGTCTGCAAATAGAATTAATCAACAGTTGCATGTCCTCACAGAATGGAATCCAATTCAATGCTATTCTCAAAGAAACCATATCGTTTTCTTTAAAGCAAAGATGTAAATGAAAATGAGTACTGTACGGACTGATAAAGGGGAGCTATTGCTTTCCAATAAGGTAAATGGCACAATCCTGATCTCAGAGTAATTTGGCATAAAACTGGTTTTTCTGGTAACATGAAAAGGACATTGTGTGTGGAGTCTCTTCCTATTGATTCATTCCCCCTTTTCAGGCTCTGGTGCTGCTGGAACAGATTGTCTCCTCATGCGTAAACCCAAGTGACATCTGATTCACCCACTGGCAGCCATTCAAGCCTATCTGGACAAGCAGGCTTCTGTGAACTGGGGACTGCAGGTTTGTTCCATGGTTTTTATCAGCCATTTTCATACTATTGAAATGATCTTGGCAATACCACTCACAGTAATCCCTCAACCCTTTGTGCCAGTGTTGTTTTGAAACACGTCTCTCCTTGCTTCTAGGTGTTATCTCAGAAGGCTTGCACCTAGAAATGCTGTGCAAGTGATCAGTTAAATTGGACTCCTCAGACAATTCTGATGATGTGCAAAATCAATGTTCTGTAAAAACTAATATAATTTTTCAAAATGCAATTAAGTTAACTAGCTGCCTATTTAACTTTAGCGTTTAAATCCCTGAAAGACTTGGAGCCTGCAAATGGCAAAGCACTCCATACATTAACTAAATACTTTTCCACTGAACCCTAGTCATGTCCTCAGGTGCCAAGAGCCACTTTGGGGGTTCAACTATCCAATGAAACCCAATACATCAAATTCATGTAAGACAAGCTACACACTTGAACACCCATAGAGTCTGGGTTGACAGTCTGTGGAATAACGGAACAATTTTTTTGTATACATGTGGGGAGAAATTTAACAGATTTGTACCTACAATCATATCCAAGAGCTAAATTTAAAAAGATACCAAAACAAAACAAAATAAAATAAAATTGTGATAGCCTCAATATGTCTATGAGAAATCCCTATTTTACCACTTACTCCCTGAGGGAAGAAAATATGTATATATCCATACCTATATATAACCATTAGCACACGGTACAGTGTTTTGTATCATGAATTAGATATTATCCAGTGAAGCTTCCAAAGAATAAAGCAAATTAAGACCAAAACCAGGAACTCTGGGGAGTCTTCAAAATAACTAAAGATGAAAGTATAGCCTATTCTAGGCATTTAATAAAGCATCTATCTATTTGATATATAAGCAGCCATTCTTCAAAGCCACCCTGAATCACTGCAACAAGGAAGCTTAAACAATACCAGACAAACCCATTCAAAATTACAAAGGCTGAATAAAATAAAATAAAATAAAATAAAATAAAATAAAATAAAATAAAATAAAATAAAATAAAATAAAATAAAATCATGAAATCACCATGGGTCAGTTCAATGTCAGCAGCAGAGAAAAGATTTGATCTGACTGCACTGACTGACATGACCTGCTTAACACACATTCAAAAATACCTTCACAATTCAGCAGTTTATATAGAAGATGACCAAAGACCAAGAATGAAACTTGAACAAGATTTCTCTAGCTGCTCCTGAAATTGCATATTAACCATCTTTTTGATCACATTAATGGTGAAATAGCTGAAATAAAAATGGTACATAAAGTCCAGTCCTCAAAGTAGAAAATGCCTATTTGTTAAACAGTAGATAGGCAATGCATACAAAAGCTCTCCTTCAAAATAACCCTTAAACTCATTAATATGGTGTCATTTCAGGATCAGTGAAACAAGCAGAAAGGTGATGGAAATGTTCTAGTGATGGGAGGAATTAAGTAGTAAAATTCTATTTACTTTTCAATAAGGAATAATTTATTGCCAAGATTAAATAACAGGCAGAAAATAAAAAATTTACCTACTAGGAAAATTCTCATAACCATTCAAACATGATATACAGTTATTTAGGTAGTACTCCAAGCAAGAGATCAAAAGATCTCTCCTACTATCATTCACTAAGGACACATCAACAGGTCTCTCCATCTTTTGAGAAGATAAAGATATAGCTCTGATGCTGCAACAGCTGAAGAAAGGTTCATCCTTTCTTCAGTGAAGTGCATCCAAAGCACTTTTCCTCAGGGTACAGTTCTTGTAATTCATGTAATTTCATCACATCATTTTAAAAGAAGAATCCAGTTGGTATCTCCTGATACCTGATATCAGCTAGTCCACGGATCTAACCTGCCTGCAGAAGCTTCCTTAATTTTCTACCTGTTTTATGATAGAACAGAAGTTCTTCAAAACCACAACAATCATAATGAGAAAACCTCATTTCATAAGGTAAGTCTAAATGCCAAGACCCTATAAAATTACAGGGGACATATAATTTTGCCTTCCGGAAGGAAGGCATCTAAGAGGACAAAACAAAATGGCAGAGAGGTTGCAGCTAACCATCTACAACTAGCAGGAGAAATACAAAAAAATACAGTGAGGAGAGCAAGGAAAACTCAGTGGAAGAAACGGTGCCAGCAGATATACTCTCCTTGTCAAATCCTTGTTTTGGAATGTGATAGGATGCAACCATATTAGTAAATGTTTCAGAAACACCCTGGGCCAGAGCTGTGTTTTGTGACTTTCTGACTTGACTTGCACAGGGAGCAGAACAAAGGGGACTGCTGAAGACCCCAGGTCTTCAGTAAAGCTTCTTAGGTTAAAATAACTTACTTTGTGAATTACTAAGTACGCCCAGTAGCACATTCTAGTATACGGTCCAGGAACAATTTCTAACTCTTAGATTTCTAAGAGAAATACATGTATCCTAACCAAACTGAACAGTAGGAACAGCTATTATCCAACATTTGTAGTGAATATACTGTAAAACCTATTCCCCTCTGTTCCTGCCAGCAATTCACATGGTCTGAACTTTTGGGTAGACCTGTGCGGTGTCAAGAGTTGGACTTGATGATCCTTAAGGGTCCCTTCCAACTCAGGATATTCTATGATTCTATGATTCTAATTACAAATAAAGGACCATGAGTCCTGGAGCTCTCTTATGTCAGTTAAATAAAACTGACGGCTGATTTTCAGCAATGCCAGTTTACAACATGTTGTTTCTGGACTCATTGTACTTTGTGACACTCAGTAACTTTCAGAATTTGGAAAATTTTAATTTTGGTGATTAAGCAGAGATCAACCTGCTGCATGGAAAATCAGGTCTATAAAGAGAAAGCATTAAACGTATTCCTGGGAAGACATTTTTCACATTGTCTAAATTATATATACTATTATTAAATTAAATATTATGTTTTAAAATTAAAATCCTGAATATATGATGCTTAAATTCCTAAAAAACTATTAGGAGAAAACCCCAAACCTTTATCTCTGCATGTAAAATGTACATGGTAAAGCAGAAAACATTTTGGGGATGAATCTGAGAGATGTTAAAATCAACATTTCATATTATCTACTAAATATAATGAAACATATACCTAAATGTTGCATATTATAAATAAAGATGAATAGCCGATAAATAGTCATGTCTGGTCTGCTCTTGCCTTACATAATCCCCTAAAATACCTACCACATGACTTAAAAAAATAAAAATAAAAATAAAAATAAAAATAAAAATAAAAATAAAAATAAAAATAAAAATAAAAATAAAAATAAAAATAAAAATAAAAATAAAACTGTCTATGATTTTTATAAAAGAGCTTAAGCTCTAAGGTGCAACCACAGTCCAAATATGACATATTTAAAATAATATCCCCATAATGTATATAACTTAACAATATATATTAAATATATGACCCCATGTAACAGCTTTAACCAATTAATAATCTTCACAGCTTAACTTTATGCTTGTTTGGATTTCTTACGTTACCGACATAAAAATAGAATGCCCTGTCATATATTCAAATACAAGGATATATTTTCATCCTTTGATATTCAAGACCTGACTGTACAGTTTTTATATGCCCCTTAATGTGGCTGTTCATGCTACACCATTAAACAAACAGCCAAATAGTAAGTGAGAAAACATCACCAGAATGCATAACTTCTTTTGCATTTTCAGATGTAACTACAGCATGTGTGCCCATCGTTGCATATTTACAGGATAACAGGCATTCTGAGATTGTGGTCTATAATTTACCAGGTTTTACTGGAAAACATCCTTTATTTGAGCTTTCCCTTAGAATCAACCTCTCTACCAGAAACTTAGATCTTAGTCAAGATAAGCTTCAGGGAAACGGTACAGCAATTAGCAAGTACAAGAGCTAGTTCCATGGGAAATTCAGTAATAAAAGCTTTCCTGCTGGGATAAATAGTGGTAGTATGGAAATCAAAATGTTTTGGTTTAAAACTTGATGCTATTAAAATCAGTCTCTGCTGAATTATCTCACAAGGGAATGAAAAATCTTTTGTGTAGTGACTGGCATAGTTAAGAAATGTCTAAAGTCAAAATAGATGCTTCAAGTAATTTTTTAGATTAGAACTTAAAAAAAAAAATCAGAATCACACTAAGAAACATGTTGTTTCCCCAACTTCCTAAGCATGCAAAATTCTCATTTTAATCTCTCCATGTAAACAAACTGGATATTTATCATATGCAGCAAACAACTTCATGCCATTTCTCATAGCTGTGGCCCTATTATTCTGTAGAGTTGCTATGGATAAGCATAATAAATATAAGGAAATTAGCCAGAGAATGACAGTATATTCTGTCCTTAATTATATGCACCTCTCTGGTCACACTGTATAATTAGCATAAAAAAAACTTTGTTGTCAGTTTTTTTAATCACTTGGTTTTCTATAAATATAAGTTGAATTAATATGATGGATTGTGTATTACATAAGAAAATAAACAAAAGAGTTAGTCTTAAATTGCCGAATAACTATTTCTGCTGTTTGTCCTTTAACAGCCATTACACACTACTTTATAACTGTCTTGAAAAACTTGATTTGGCAATACAAATGTGCTTTGTATGTCCTATAAAGGACATACGAACCATTTCCTTCAATTAACAAAGTTAAGTTGATAAACAACAAGAGTTTGAAATTTTTTTTTTGCCAAATGGAAATAATTGTGATTTGATTATAGCTCTATCATAGTACAACTTCTTTATGACATAAATGTAATTTGACCACATTCTAAATGTTTTCATTGTGAGTACTCACTAGCTAGGATGTTATGAAGTATGTTAGTTTTTATCACTTTGGGAAGACGGTATTAGCAACTCTACAAAAACAATACTTTTCCCTAAGCTCTTATTTTCTCATGAAGACAACCGTATAAATAAACCAAGAAGTTTTTCAAAGTAGAAATTAAAATTCTAGCTCCCACTACAAATTAAATCACTCTGTAATATAGTTTAAAAACAAAACATAATATTTCTCGTGGCATGCAGTTAAGCAAAAATTAAGGAAATGGTCACATACACACATATTTTTGTGTATTTCTGTGTGTGTAGGCCCATGCACACTCACATTGTGGACCAGAGCAAATCTAACTCTGTATAGAGACTTGTCAGCATTGGAAACCGATTCCGATTTATGGAAATTTTGGAAATGAAATTCAGAAATTAAAGCAACGTTTGTCTCTGCTTCAGAGTAGTCTATGGCAGAAAAGGCTTTGCAGATCTAGATTCAGAAGCAGGAGCAGTGATGGGTAACACTGTATTACAGATCTAAGAAAAGCTGTCAATGAATAAAGAATTTATGACTATACAAGGATTTTTGACTAGATTATTGACAGAATTGTTTTCTTCAAACATGAAAAGCTTTTAGGGAAAGCTTGCAGCCTCTACTGAATCAGAGCCAACATACTTCATCTAACCAATGTTACTTAGCATAGGTTAATACAATAAATTAACTGGAGCTGAAAAATGTTGCCCATAACTGTCAGCTCAGTGTTGTTTCATGTGATGACAAAACAAATATTTTGATTCAGAAGAAATAAGCACTATCAAGAACAGACCCAGCTGATGTGGGGAGAGGAGGCAGAGTGGTAAGAGGATGAGGGCAGAGGGAATGGATTTTAGTGATGTTCTACCTCAGGCCCAGCTGCTTTAGCATGCCTAATGCAACTGTAGCATACACATGCCGCTAGCAGTATAGCAGGAGCCAGCATGTGATCTTGGTTCTATGGTTGATGTACCAGGGTTGAAAGCTGTACCATGTGACTGGAGCCTCATGGTCACATGGTAGGGAGGATTACCCCTGATTATGGTATTTACATGCTAAGAGAGGTGAATGGGAGGCAGGATGCCCGGTTTCCTAATGATGCTGTTGCTTGGCATGTTGTGATATGGCAGCCATTTGCCATGTAAAACTTGCAAAAAGACATACAAGCCACAGGTCTTTAGAGTCACTCTGCCATGGTGATACAATGTCAGAGCAAACAGGCTTTCTCTCAGGGCATGGTTATAGAATAATTTAGTAAGGCAAAAAAAGATAGTTTATATAATAATCTGTCATATGAATGGCTCCACTGCTTGACATGCTAGCATAGTTTGAACTCCAAAGAATTCTTGGCAGCTTTGATTGTTCCCCTTTTTATCACAGCACCTTTCTTGACATCAGTGCCTGTGGTACTTGACTTCATCCATAGCTCTGTTTTTCCCCAAATTCATCACTTCCATTACCTGTGCCCACATAACTTACCTTGTGTTGGCAGAAGGGGAAGAATATACAGCCTTCTCCTCATGAGGTAATCAATAGCGCTTCAAAGATAAGCCAGCCACCAAAGGCCTGTAAATAAATGTCACATCTGTCTTCAACAGCCCTCCATATGTGACATTTGCAATGTTTTTAGTCTCAATTGACCTGACCCAAGGGAAAGATGTCAGGAAGCCTCAGCTGAATCAGAGCTGCCGAGGTTACAGCTTCGCTGGAGAATTACCACCTTATGCTACACTGCTCTTCTTTAACAAATACTAAAACCTCAGGCTTTATTAAGATGCTATACACATCATGGACGAACTCTCAAATGATCATAAAAAGGTGAATACATCTTAGTTTAAAAGGAGACTATGCAAGATATACCCTAAAGCAGAAACACACATACAATTTTATAATGATAACTTTTACTTCCTTCCTAGAAAAAAAATAGGTCACAAGTCTTCGTAGAAACACTGTAGATTATATTTTGGGATGACTATATTTCTAACAGAGTATTTGGCTTACATAGGTTTAATGAAACACTGACCCAAAGCATCTGCAGAATCACAGAACGGGGTAGCTACTAGAAGAGCTTTGCAGCCACGGTTTCAATGAGGCATGAACACAGTATCTCCATTCTCAGGGTGAGACAGGCAGGTCTTTACAGAACAAAAACTTACAGTCATCCTTCTGAAGAAAAAGAGTAAGCAAGTTAAATGCTACAGCTGATGTTGCCTAACAGATTAAAACACTGGTTTAAAACATTATTTCTATAGCTCTTTTTATTGGTAATTATCATAATTTTCATCTATGGTGAGAGATAAAGAAATGTAAAAATAATTATCTTGATAAGTGAAAGTACAACAACAAAAGTGCAATACAAGAAAAATACAACCTTATCAGTGCTCTATTGCACACTGGTCATAAACTCAAAAATATGATTCCTTTCCGAAGTATATATAAGAGACTTCATTATGTTTTAGAAATACTGTGTATGTATCATCTTGCAAGTTTAAGCTTGTGTTGTTTGTGATAAAGTCTAGAGGTCAGTCAATTTCCTAAGGTTCAAAACTGATTGTCAGTAGAGAAGTACTTGTGCACAGCGGAATAGGGAAAAGATCCTGAACTTCTTTTTCACTGCCAGAACTCAATGACATTTAATTGTGTCAGCTTGGGTAAGACAAGGGATATAATAAAGAGAAGAAATAAGTGAAATTAAACCATAATACATAATTTGTCTGAAAAAAGTGGGTTATCGTTCATTGTAATGGAGATGTAATCATCAAGTAATGGAGTCATCAAAGTGAGACTCAAAATTATGGTCTGGGTAAGGAGGATTTCCAAACCACAGGATTTCTGACAAACAGAAATTTTGTTGACAGAAGTGCCAGCTGGAATAAAAAGAGGGTGTCAGAGAATATTCCTTATTTCAGGAGAAAAGCCATGATAAAAGTAGTTCTCAATCCTAGGATGAAATTTTAAATGGCTAGAACTAAATTTCTGAGAAACACGCCAATGGGAAAATGCATAGTGTTGAGGAAGTGCTGCATGGATCCTTCATCATATCATTTAAGTCTGTATATGTTTAAGTTGTTGAAAATTTTAGAAGAGAAAAAAAAGCAGGGTCAGCCTGAGATCAAGTGAGGTTGCTTGGGGCTTTATCTTTGAAGGATGGAGACTGTATACACTATGTATCTATGTAAGTAAAACAGCCATATTTCAGATTTACATACATATATAAGTAGTATATTCCATTGATATATAGTGTTAGAAAAGCAGCTTATCGTGTTCACAGGTTTGGATATCAGGTATTAGGGGATAGACATTAGGGCTGTGATCTAAAACTAGAATTATTTGTAAAAGAGGCAAATAAAGGTCAGATGTGTTTCCCCATGCCATAGATTTGACAGTATGAGAAAACAAGTTTACCTAAACATCAAGGTCTTTGGAATGTAATGGTACAAGCTCAAAGGTAATGATACCAGAAGTGTTATTTAATTGCTATAATTGCTGTATTTCTCTAACTCATCACTGCCAACATTGGCAAAAAAAGGCAAATAGGCCATTCCATTATTAGGGGCTGAGATCATGAGACACAGTGGTAGTTCTACTGGTACGATGGAATGTTTGGTGTTTTTTATCTGGTCCTTGAGATTTCAAAAATAGCAAAGCTGAGATGTGGTATTAGAGATCTATATTCAACTCACTGCATATACTTAATGAATTACACGAACTTCAATATCTGAAAAACACCATTCTTCTGTCCACTAAACTGAATGTTCAGACTGTATTCAGATATCCATATAAATACTACAAATACCTGGAAGTGCAACATGCTAATGGTGTTTATGATTTTTCTATCAACACTACCAGCAGAACCTTGATGTACATCAACCATTATTCTTCTATTTTTACCATCCGTGCTAGAAACAGGAGGCTACTTTTTCTAAGAAAGCTATACGAATAAAAAATAATTGCATTTTTTTCCTTTTTTTAAAATAGCATGCCTGAGATATGTTTGTTTTCCTTCACATTCCTTGATGACTTCAAGAGTAAACCATTCATACTCTATAAATCTGTTCAACACAGAATAAATATGGGGAGGTAGCAGTTGTATTTTTTTTCCTTCCATATGTTAGAAACTTTTTAACATTCTTAGGCATTGAAGTTTTGAATAGTGTGTTAAACACTGGCATGGTTAATGGTGAGCTTTGTCATTAGAATTTGGTGAGCCACTGTATTGTGAACAAACAGTTTAAATGCTAAAAATAAAATGCTAAAATTCAAAATTACATCTAACCTGATCACTTCTCAAAGGTAAATGGTCACTGTTGTCACGGTTTTATTCAAATCATTTAAGGTCTGATCCTTCCACAAACATTTTAAAGCTAATTATGAGCATTTCTAAGGTTTTGCAAGGTACTTCCACCAAAAAAAAAAAAAAGAAATCTACCCACATTGTCAGGAAACATCCCATAGTCTGGAGCCAAATCTTTGCTGGGCACATTTAAGTTTAAGTCAGAATAGAATGAAGACTGACTCATTCATTTTTACTACAAACAACAACAGCAAGTACAATAACAGCAAATACGTCTAAATCATTGTGAATATAACAGTAAAGGGAATAGGCATTGAAATACATTGTACTGTGCTCTACCCAAGATTCTAACTGCTCGAACAGGAACTTAAACTGCTCAAACAAGAACAGATTTCATTGATAAAATTTCTTTGTAATTAACTATTCCAATAAAATTTATTTTCATTTTTATAAGAGTTACACCTTCAGCTTTACCTCAAGCTCTAATGAAGATGGGTTTTGCCCTACTGCAAAACTCAACTGCTCTTTAGGTTAACAGTCATTGGACCTTAAGAAGGTAGGAAATTAAATCAGTCTTGGTGTCTTCTAAGAAAACACTTGAAACTGTCATCTTTACTACACTAAAGGAATCTATATCAAGTGGGACAACATGATTCAGTGGTGGCAGCATGCGAAAGCAAGAGGAAATCTTTGGAGAAAGGACAGTCACAGTCTACAGGGCAAAAGTGAAATGGTTGGTCATAAATTTGTATTTAAATATGTTCAAAGACCGACAAGTAGGCAATGAATGAGAGCTTTGTGTACTTTTCTTTCTTTAGGAAGGCACTACCTTTAGCTGAGACTCTAGGCGTTTTCAGGGACTAATGTTGCACAAACTTTCAGTCTTGAAGAAATGTGAAAAGGAAACAGGCCTGATGTCTACATCAAACAAGCTTTAACTTTCTACCCAGGTGTGAATGGCAAAATCTGACCAGATTACAAATGCAATAATGAGATGACCAGAAAATGTGGATCCAAAGACCTAGTTGACAATTACATTTTTTTAATGGAATAACTTGTCCAATCTAAAGCACTATTGCTACTTCTGCCAACTCACTTGATGACCCCAAACATTCCTCAATATTATCTCAGTCTTGTCTTGGTATAGCTAATTCACTCTTGTTCATGCTCCAAATTTGGTCAAACTCTGTCAAGTGCTGATACACAGATCAAGCAGGCTGCATTGCAGTTGCCCTATACCAACCATTCTGGTCCCCAAATACTCACTGATATGGGATAACAAAGTTGTAGATGGGACAGATTGGCACTCTGTGGCATGCTTCACTAGGCAGATCCTTAGAAATGGTAGGTGTTCCTGGGAGAGTGAGCATCAAATCAACCTCAGAAACCACTTGCAAAACAATGCTTGCAGGTGAGTGGTTCTGAAGCTGCTTAATATAATGGACTGCTTCTGAAAATATAGAATAATGGAATCATAGACTATCCTGAGTTGGAAGGGACTCAAAAGGGTCATCAAGTTCAGCCCCTGGCTTCACACAGAACCACCCCAAAATTAAACCACGTCTGAGATTGTTGTCCAAATGTTTCTTGAAATTTGACAGACTTGCTGTTGTGACGACTGCCCTGGGCACCCTACTCCAGTGCCTGACCATCTTCTCAGTGAAGAGCCTTTTCCTAACATCTAGCCTGAACCTCTGCCATCACAGCTTCATGACATTCCCTTGGGTCCTGTCACTGTCATCAGAGAGAAGAGATCAGCACCTGCCCTTCCACTCCCCCTTGAGAGGAAGTTGCAGGCTGCCTTGAGGCCTCTCCTCAGTCTCTTCTTCTCTAGGCTGAACAAACCAAGGCACTTCATCTGCTTCCTATACATCTTCCCCTCTAGGCCTTTTGTCATCTTCATAGCCCTCGTTTGGACACTCTTTAATAGTTTTATGTCCTTCTTATGCTGTGACACCTAAAACTGCACATGCTACTCAAGATGAGGCCACACCAGCACAGAGCAGAGCAGGACAATCATTTCCCTCAACGAGCTAGCAGTACTATGCCTGATGCACGCCAGCATATGGTTGGCACTTTTGGCTACCAGGGCACACCACTGACTCATATTCATCTTGCCATCGACCAAAAGCCCCAGATCCCTTTCTGTGGGGCTACTCTCCAGCCTCTGGTCCCCCAATATATCTAGGGTTGCCCTATGCTAGCTGCAGAATCTGGCACTTGCTCTTGTTAAACTTCATATTGCTGGTGATTGCCCAGCCCTCTGATTTGTCAAGATGTCTGCATGGCCAACAGCTCCTCCCAACTTTGTGTTGGCAACAAACTTATTTGTATACCATCAAGTCCTATGTCCCAGTTATTTATGAAAACATTAAAGAGAACTGTCGCTAAAATGGAGCCCTGCAGAACCCCACTAGTGACTGGGTGCCAACCTGATATAACCCCAATTGTGATAACCTGACCTGTCAATTATTCACCCATTCTATTATGCATTTGTCTGTTTGTATGCTGGACATTTTGTCCAGAAGGATACTGTGAGAGAAAATATTGAAAGCTTTGCTGAAATCAAAATAAATTTACATCAACTGTCTTCCCTTAGTCAACTAGGTGGGTGACCTTGTCATAAAAGGAAATTGAGTTCATTAAACAGGACTTTCCCCTCATGAACCCATGTTGGCCATGACCAATAACTGCATTGTCTTTCAGGTGTTTTTCAATAACTCCCAAAATAATCGTCTCCATAATTTTACCAGGCACTGATGTGAGACTGACAGGCCTGTAATTACCAGGGTCTTCTTTCTTGACCTTCTTGAAAATTGGAACAATGTTTGCCAGCTTCCAGTCAACTGAGATCTTTCCAGATTCCCAAGACTTGAAAAATAATTGAGAGAGGTCTCACGATGACATCAGGCAGCTCTCTGAGTACCCTGGGATGAATGCAGCTGGAGCAGCAAATCCTCCGTAAGTTTGGGCTTGGCTGGAAGTTTATCATTAATGCAGTCATGGTCCTCCAACTCAGGGCTCCAGAAGTCCCAGAGCCCATCATCAGTGTTGAAGACAAAGGCAAAGAAGGCGCTAAATGTCTCTGCTTTGGCTATGTTCCTATTTGTGAACTGAGCGCTTTCATCAAGTGATGGAGCAATGTTTTCTCTGGTCCTTCTTTTGCTGTTAGCATATTTGAAAAAGCCTTTTATATGGCCCCAACAGTAAAGGATAGCTTCAACTCTAATTGAGCTTTGGCTGCACAAATTTTCTTCCTACAATGGTGAACAGCATCACTGTAGTTCTCCCAAGTTGCCTAACCTTTCTTCCAGTGGCTGTGTACTTTCTTTTTCTATCTAAGCTCTAGAAGGAGATCCCTGTTCATCCAATCCAATCTTCTGCCCTACGTGCTTGTATTTTGACATTTTTGAATCGCCTGTTCCTGTACTCTTAAGATTTGGTACTTGTATATCTCTCATTAAGATTAATTGGGTGGGGGGAACCTGTGAAACAGTACAAGATTATTTAAATAATCTTTTCTTCACTGCATGGTTTTTTGGAAGGCAATAAAAAATGTTCATCAATCCCTGTGGGTAGCACAAGCAGAGCAAGATCTACAAGCTTCCTCATGGGAGATGGACTAGTAAGAAGAAAATACTTAAATGCTTGGATTCAAGGATTATATTCATTCAGATTAGGTCTGCCATTATTTGCTCCAGTATGAAGCATTCAGCCTTAAGAATCTGCATTGCAGTCTTCCATTCCTTTGGCTCAACAAAAGCCCAGTAAACACAGAAAATTTAAGGATGTCCTAAAACACATGATCCAAACTATACCTCTTCCTCAGTCTCTATTTCCAGGCTTTTGGCATCTGCAATGGAATGAAGCTGTGGGGAATGTTTTCCCTGTCCTCCTGTCCTGATGCTGGTAGCAGCCTCAATGTGCTGGATAACATTGCACTGATATCTCTGGAAGGTAAGAATTCCCCTGGCTGGTCTAAAAAGAGGCCCATACATTACAATCAATGTTTTCCTTGATTTTGCTGAACACGGCAGTACAAAATGCTCTTCATTTGAAAGTACATTTAGTTACTTACCTTTCAGAAGAAATGAAGGGAAATGGTCCAATGAAAAGGAAAGGTCTTTACCGAGGGTTTATCCGCAAGGAAGAAAGGGTAGTCTCAGTTTTGACTCCAAATCCTAAAATTGTGAATCAATAATTGAATTTTACAACAAAATGTAATTCTTTAAATACATACCAAGATTTACATAAGTAAGCTTATGAACAATTAAATACATATCCATAATGTTAACAACGCAGGTTAAAGGGTGTGTTTAACAATGCCATTATCTGGATTATCCTTGGACTCAAAATAGGGCAGGAGACTTCTGGGAATCAAATGATGGCCAAAAGAATTTTCCACCTAATCCCTTGGCTTGATGTTTATAAATAAGAATGACCATAGCATTCCTCTTCAAGGACAAATATCTCATAATACCACATCTGATTCAATATTTGAAAGAGAGGTAGAGGACTTAAGAAATAAAGATATTTAAAAAGTTTAACTGATTATTAAAATATTAAAGGAAATAAAATATTTCATGAGATTATTTCATAATATATCTTTTGTAGCAAAATGATCAAAATAAAACATCCAGTGTTAAGAAAAATCAGATAATCATGACTGAAACAATGATCCTTAAAATAAATACTAAGCATTGATGCTGGACGCACTCTTTAGACAATTAAAAAATAAATAAATCCCCAAATATTTCTTGTGGGTAACACTACTGTTATATTCTAGATTTTATAAATCCCATTTCCTCAGCAGCTAGTTAGTGTTTCATATTCCTCAAGGGTTTTAAGCATTTGTAATCATTGTATCACGTAGCCTTTAAAACCTTTACAACAGACTGATGATTAAAGATTGAAGTTGTCTCTGCATATTTTTCTTTCCACATCACTGGAATTGGCTTGTTTTGAGTCAATTTATGCCATGGCCCCAACTTGCAAACTATCTCTAGCCACAAATCCTATGGGTATGACCTCCCATCTATAGAAATGAAAGGCAGAAGGTTTTCAGATCACAGTAATAAGGAATTTGTCTATAAGCCACAAGTTTCTATACTTTATATACCAGTGCTTCACCAAGCTTTTTCACTCCATTATGAGAATAAAGTTGTTTCTCCCAAACTTTACACACCTGTTCAGTTACATGGCAGAAAGCAAACTGATTCTATCAGTAGCTCACTCTGCAAATCTCATTTGGTAGAAATGATAAGATATTCACAGTAAAATCTGGTGGCAATGTTATGTTGTAAAAGGGCTTAATTTTTTTCCAACAAAAACTATCAGAAGTATGCAGCAGATTGGTAACATTAATTGCTTTCTGTAGTGATTCCTCCTTTGTTTAACTTTTAACCCCAGACGCCTCTCTAGGATGCTACAGACTGCACCACTTTACCTGAAGGAATATAGGCACAGACATGCTGTTGGCTTGTTATAATACATTTCTCTTCTACCATAAAATGGCAGACATAAACTTTCAACAATATACTGAAATGTTTAATTATTAGATCAATATGTGTATGATGTTCGCTACTGTCCTTAACCAGAAAAACTAACCAGAAAAAAATAGTCTCACTGTATCATTATTTGTGACTACATTCATGTTGTGCTACTAGTTCATCATTACAGCTCTTTCAAAACAACATGATTTGGCAAGAACAAAATTAATAAAAATTTGATCAGGCATAAAATGACTGCATTTTGGTTAAAGTGCAGAACAATAGCACAATATAGGTACGGTATAGCTTTTGTTTTTATTCAGCTGTTTAGTATGCTGTAGGTATAAATGAGAGACTTAAACCAAGCATCAACACTGAACCTTTTAGATGTTAATGTGATGATAGCTGTGTTATTATGAGCCTAATGATATCTAGTGCACACAAGAATACATAGGTGTCATGCTGGGAAACCAATGATCTGGCTCTCATTTTGACTGCAGGCAAAGAATATCTCATCAAAGCTATAAATTTCATGAGTCTGTTCCCAAATTTAAAACCCGTAAGGAAATGGCTTTCATGGTTCAACAATTTTAAAGGGTTGCTCTTACTTGGCTTTGTAACAAGGAAATTAATAGTTCTTCTAAAACAAATCAGAATTATGCCATAGCTGCATGTATTTTCATGCTGTTGCCTTCAGCATTTTACTTCCTTTTCCAGATAACATCACTGTGGAATCCATATTGAACTCACTGTGGGGAAACATTTATTACCTGCTATGATTTCACACTACAACCTTAGATAGGTGATAGAAGTCATTTATTCATTGCTATGTAAAAATTGTTTTCTTTAGATCATGTGAAATAACGTCAGTTTCTAATCAACCTTCACTTTCCACAGAGTAAAACCTATCCAGCCTAATGTCAGGGAGAGTTAGCTTCTGTAGTGTGATACAGAGCAACCATCCCAGAGGTAGAAGGCTTACAGGACTACAATAACAAAGAAGTAGTAAAATGATATACTTCTCTTTCAGTGTCTTTTTCCCTTTAAAAACTGTTTGCACAAATATTGATTCTCCTGAGAACAAATACTCATGTTTAAATCATTTTCTTAATGTAAAAGAATGACAATGCTCTCTAATGAGCAGAAAAATAAATATTGTGTTAGGATTAGCTTATCATATGTCATATTTCATATTAAAATACCAAAATATATTTCATTTTTGGAGAGTCTTTATGAATGCACAACATTTAAGAGCCAACAGAATTCATTTTCTATGAACAAAAATTACATTGATAGAGAAATTTGCTCTTATCTGAGGATGAAGTGATTGTGTGTAACAGGAAATCAAAAGAAAAACAAAACAAAAACAAACAAAAAAACAACAAACAATCAGTGTTGGAGTCCACAAAATCCTGGATAGACCACTGTTCCACAGAGGAGAATGAGCAAACATGGAGCACTGAACAAAAACCAACAGCAATCCATCACGAACTGTACAAAAACTGGTAAATTTGCTTTAGTATGAGGAAAAGGACAGTTTATTTTCAAGCATGGAAAACATGATTATGCTCTAAGCCACCCTAAAATACCTATTACTGGAGTAAATGAGGAAACTGCTGTTCCCAACTGGAGACCACCATCACTGTCATACTTGACAGGGATGGAGTGGGAAACAAATAGCTCTTGATCTAGACTTTCAGCATGTGACTTTCATTATTCAAGGACTGCATGGGAGAGGGTGAATAAAATAAAAAGGACATTAAAATTGGCTGGTCTGGCACACATATATATGTGTCTGTGTACATTTACATTCAAGGAACATGTTGCTCCATAAATATGGCTTTAGCCAGCTGAATTAAAGCTGTGTAAACTTTTGCTCATCCCATCTCTCTAAGCCTTTGAACATATTCAGATATTATTTAAGCTTCACCCTACAGGAGCTAGACTGCTTTTGGTACCCAAGCTGGCTTCTGTTTGAGTACAGCATAGACATACCTTTGATAAAAGCCACAGTATTCTGTATCAGGTTTTCAACTTAATTCTGCTGAGGCACAGCACTGAGCAACATCATGTGAAAGCTTTGTAGGCCAGTTGCACCCATCTGCTTTTCGCAGTGCATTGTGTCCAAAACATTTTTAGACACTGAGAAAAAAATATATGATGAAATTCACATCGTTAGTCTGAACACTCAAGAATAATAATTAAAAAAAAGTCTGTTCAGCAGCAAATTTTAATTTGATCAGAATCAAGATAATGGAAATGAAGTCACCTATTTTGTATAGTCTTTATGTGACCTTTATAAGAAAAAAAAAAAAATCTCTCTTTAGTAAAATTAGCTATACTCAAGGCAACAAACAGGTTTCCTTCATTTTTGTGAAAGGGATGAATTTAGATTGGTATTTTTGATTCAGTAAAATTTGTTTCACTTCATTCTCAGATTCAGCTGGTTATAACAGTGATCATTTTTATTATTTTGCAGATGAAAACTCTAATTTCTGTCATGCTACAACTTTTTGAATTAAATAAATTAACCTAGGGACAGATTTATATTTATCAGCTCTGACTGTGGACTTCTGGTGACATATGTTATGTGGCTGTTCTTTCTTTATGAAGTTGATATCTTAAGAATTTAAGATACAGGTGTAGTCATTTTAAGCTCATAGGCATTATGAATCAAATGGAACCTTCTGCATCTTTCAACATCTGTACTGTCTTTCTAACTGAGGTGTTTGAATGCCAAGTAATATATTTTCATACAAATACCGAACACCAAATATCTACCCTTCTCATCTTATGCACCTTTACAGTCCCAGTCTGCCACAGAGTTTAGACTCATGGCAAAAGAACAAACTTGGTGCCATGAACTGAAAAGCAATAGATCATTCGGTATGACAGGGAACATATCTGCTAATTTTGGAAAGACAGTTTGGGTGGAGAACCCCAAACATTGACTGCCTTATAGGTGGGGACAGGCAGAGAGTCCAGGACACAGTCATAATCCATCCCAGTAAATAACTTACCCCCATGCTATGCTACCTTTGTCTAAGCCTTTTGCCATAATTTCTACATAAACCCCACCCTCTGTGGTGGTTTTACCGTGCTGGGCAGCTAAACCCCACAACCGCTCTCTCACTCCCCCTCCTTTAGATAAGGAGGGGGAGAAGTAAAGCAAAGAACAACTCACGGGTTGAGATAAGGATAATTTAATTCAAGGGAAATAATTATAATAATTAAATAAAGACTACCATGAACTAAACAATTTAACTAAGGGGAAATAAAAAGGAAAGGGGAAAAAGGGAGGAAAACAAACAAAATAAATGAAAGCTATATGGAAGTGCAGAGGAAAGAAATTACTCTCTACTTCCCACAAATGAGCGATGATTGACCACGTCCTTGAAGCAAGGCCTCAACGCACGCAGCCGGTGTTTGAGAGGAGGACCGACGTCTTCTCAACGAGAGCCCACCCCTCCCCTCTTCTTCCTGTTTCCACCTTTTATTGCTGAGTGTGACACCACATGGTATGGAATACCCCTTTGATTGGTTTAGGTCAGCTGCCCTAGTGATGTTTCTCTCCTCACTTTTTTGCCCACCCCCTAGGAGGGTTAGAGAAAGGCCCAATGCTGTGCCACTGCTGCTCAGCAGTAGACACAACACTGGTGTGATAACACTGCTGTTCCAGCTACAAGTACAGAGTACGGCACTGTATGGGCTGCTGCCGGGAAAGTTAACATTCCAGCCAGACCCAGTACACCCTCTCACCTTTTCTTAGAAGTTACTTGTTACATCCTTTAAAATCTTGAAGCCTTGCAGCTCCTTCCAGTGGCAATGTTTCCCATTTTTTAAATCGTGATGATTACTAAGCTCTGAGAACCAACTTTGGTTTTCTGGGTTAGCCTAAAACAGAAACTACATTCACTGTACTCTCTCCTCACTTGTGATCTTCCACAGTATTGTGCAGAATACATATATATATAAAATATATATATAATAAAATTATATAATATATAAAATATATTATAATGATCTAATGTGCTATATACTATGTAATATATATAGTATAGTAGTATATATATATATACTACATATGTATATATATATATGTATATATGTATATATATACGTACTATATGTATATATATAGTAGTATATATACTGCTATATATATATAGTATATATATAGTATTATAGTATATTATAGTATATATATAGTATATTATAGTACATATATATAATATATATATAGTATATTACAGTATATATAATACTGTATTATATATATAATATATATTGTGCAGGCCCATAAGGTCCTGTGGGGTAAATCCCTGTTTCTGTCTTTTCTAATTCTTTCTCTTCCACTACGATGAAATAAAAATTATATTCCCCCCTTTTATTCTGAGATGGCTACAATGGTTGATATACACTAAAAGGACCAATGCTGAATTTATTTTCTATTATAATTTACATGATAACTGCATTTGTTAAAATGAGGTCTAGTGTTATTAAACTGCTGTAGAGTAATTGTGATTGAAATTTGTTGAAGAGCCACGCATATTTGAACCTCGTGAACCAGAAAATTCATAAGATACTGCTTAATCATAGGTGTTTTGTTTTTGAAATACCTGAAACTATAATTTATACTGATGGGATAAATTGAGGATGGATATTATTTACAATCTGATTTAACAGTTTATATTTTAATATACACTGTATATTTTAATATGCAGAGTAACAGAAAAAATATGGAACAGTAGGAAAAGAGGTCAATTTTTTCAATCGGAGAAAACACATTTCTCCTACTGCAAAGGAAAACTCTCCTCAAGGGACTTCAGCAAGTATTGCTCTAATTCTGAAACAGAATTAGTAAGATTATTTTTTTCTTTATTGCATGTGAACAATTATCAGGCTACAAAGCTACATCTGAATTTCTTGTACTAACTTTCCCACATACTGACCTGCACAGACTTAAAAGCAGAGGTAATGAGAAAGGTTTTTCTGTCAGGATGAAGGTGTTTTTTATTTTTATTTTTATTTTTAAGATTTCCATACTCACTTAAGGACTGATGACACAGGGAGAAGTCATTTTATGATTTTACAATGCAAAGAATTTTATGAAGGAATTAGAGCTGGGTGGGATGGCCTAATCAAGAACATTATTTGGCACTTTTTGTGACATTCATTACAAGATGATCACATAAAGACAAATAAGGCTTGCATGGAAGAAAATGATAATACATCATGAAATAAACTAGAAATCACAAGGTATACACATGAAAAATTAATTATTTATGAAAACACACTGAAAACACCACAAAATCTTTGCCTTCACCCAGTCTCCAGCAACATTTATTTTAATCAGAAGAAATTCCAGAACTTCTTTAAGAGAACATACATTTATCTAGAACACACATTTATCTAATTTTTAAGTATCAAAGCTCTTACTCAGAAATACAAAAATGTGTCTGAGCTATAACTATCCTTTAAGGATAACATCACTCATCAGGAAAAGAAAAAAAAAAGTCCTGTTTGCTTAGTAAGTGTTTTTAGTTATGAATAACTCATCAGCTTTCCACCCATGTTCAAGAAGCATTTATACATTTATTGGTATGGTGCTCAGTTCTGATAACTCAGCTTGCAATATAATCACAGATATCACCAGGAGCTACGTAATTAATTCCCCAGTGCAGAATGAATTTAATTTTCAATGACTTTATTGAGAATTTTTTTGTTATTTTTACAATGAGAAACTATAATCACTGTTACACAACTTCCAAATATTTCAAACAAGACAGCAATCTCCTATTTTTGGGATTTTTTCTGTTCCATGTTCAGCTCCCGAGATAGACTTCCTGCCTCAGTTTCATTTTCATCTTCCTGTAAAAGAAAATAAAAACATGAGCATTAACCAATCTATTGAAGAAGTACACTTTTTGTACTTAAACATATGCACAGAATTCTGTTCATACTTTTGTCATCTTTTGATAAGCATAAAAATAAGCAAAAAAATAATCATTAATAGATGAAATAAAAATAAAATTTAATCAAGTCTCATCATCGGCATTCATAGTAGAAGAATAATTTAATAAGTAAATGTTTCAGTTGTAGCCCTGACCAATCTACTTGTTTGTTATATAAAAAAAAAAAAATTAAAAAAAAATCCTAAACCATACACAGATGGCAAGATATTCAAACATTTTCAGCAGACAGTATGTCACACTTTTCCTTTGTTCTTGACCAGAGGTTTCCACTAAATTATTTTCAAATGCAAGAACTTTCATCATTGTTCTAAAAATTACTTTTGAAAAGCATCTGCCATTGAAAAATGTTTCATTTTTTTTTTGAGACCAGATATGTTTACTTCACCATTTGATACAAGACAATAAATTTAAGTTCAGAGACACTTTATGTGCTGCAGCATCGTATTTTTGTCCCATCTAGCATATTTTCTTGACAGGTCTGCCAATTTTCCAATTACTTGTACCACCATATGTTATCTGAAGATCAGTCAGGTCTAAAATAGGAAACATGAGCATGTCAGGCAGCGGCATGCTTACAATATTCTACAGCTTCAACTCCAAGAGTTGGGCTCATAATTCAAGATGAATTTTGCTGGATCACACTGAAAACAATGAAGTGACATCATAATGCCGGTCTTCATAGGAATGGATACTATTTTGTGTCCAGTACAAAATCATGACCTCTAAAGTATAAATTGCAGAAGTCTGAGAAAACTGTTTCATAAGGCAACTTGCAAGCTATCACATCACCAACAGGCCTTATCACGCGTTCAAAGTACAGCCAGTTTTCCTGCCTGCATTTTAATTCACAATACAGAGAATCTTCCTTGCTCTAGAAACAAAAAGGAGAGCAAATGAATAGACATTTGGGAGCAAAGAAGCATTCTGGCTGCTGTAACATCACTCATCAACATCTGAGAGAGAAATGTCAAGGACATTAGGTGGGACCCAGAAAATCACAATGTGGCTTCCCACTTTAACACAGCACCTTCATTCTTCTAGGCAAATGAGTTTATCTTTTTGCATCCTAGTCTTCCCTTTTCTACACAAAATACACAAAATAGAACAGCAACAGAAAATCTCATTAAAAACTTATAGTCTCAGATTATGTCACAAAACATTGAAAAAAATGAAAAGCTAGTTGCTCTACTAAATAAGTGTATACTCCAAAGCATCCTGTTTCCAAATTCTCTCACCTTCTGGAAGTAAGGTAGACATGAGAAATACGAGTTTCATAACTGGCCACTCAAGACTAAATGCATTTTTCTAACTTCCTGGATAGTCATCTCTTCAATTATGTTTTAAACATGTAGTGAGTACTGTGATTCTTCTAGTTCAGGTGAGGAAACACATCTATGCATGTGTGCTAAACCAAAGATTATTGATTTGTTTAAATTACAAGTGTAGTACATATTGAAGAGTGTATTGTATAGTACACACATAAAGGTCAAACTTCTAATGCAAATAAAGGCTAGGCAGACTGGGAAACAACAAAGGAGCAGTGTGTAACTGAGCTTATATGTACTGCTTACAGGAGACAAAGAATATCGCTGAATAAAAAAGCTATCCACAGAAACTGTTGTCTCGTATAGAAAAGCAGCAAGGTTCTTTCAGGATGGGCTTGAAGACAGCAAATCTGCATGTTTCTGTAGATCCTTACCTTCGTAAGTCATATTTTGGTGACCTCAATGCCAAATTTCCCATCTTTCCAGTATATAACCTGCTGTTATTCCAATGTCCTTTGTCGTCCTCCTTCCCAAGGGGAATGTAAACCCTACACAGCCATTCTTTCCCAACACACTTGACTTAGGCTTTCCTCTTTTAGCAGAAGAAGCATGCAGAAATTTCAGAGACTACAGGAAAAGGACCTGGGTCTTACCTTCAGTGAGGACTATAGGAGGGTGAAGAAATATTAGGCTGAACATTAGCTTTCTGAGCCTGTTTTTTAGGACAAAAGGCTTTATCCAGTGAAAGACAATTCAGAAAAGAATCTTCTGTTTTTTTTGTAGACTTGACATGTTTTAATTTTGTGCTCATAAGGTTATGCTTGCTGTCTGGCAGATTTCCTAGTTTACAGCAGCAGCTGCAGTGCTCAGTGTTTTCTGAGAAGCAGAAATGATGGCTGACTGGTTAAGAGAAGTCTAGGATTTGCTCTGCATGAATACTAAAGATGGAATCACCTGTTTTGGGATATTTTGCAGTATCAATGGTCTTTCTTTTGTTCATCTGCTGCTACTTCAATGCAGTTAAACATATCCAAACTGGTAAAATCTACTAGGTGAGTATAAATTGGATTTATGCGGCTGACTTCCACATGCAAGTCATCCAAGTTCCTGGTTGTTATTTTGTTATTTTTTGTTATTTTGATATTTTCAAGCACAAAAGCTTTCTAAATTGTGTTGTATTAAATCATACTCCACATGGGACATCTTAGTTTTGCAGAGGCACTTTTATTTCATTTCCATTTTCCAAGAACAGAAAGTGTCACATATTATTTTGAAATGAAAATCTAATAGGTGACTTGTTGGAAAGGCATGATGGTTCATCTTTCTTAGGATATGGATTAACAAGAGGAGAAAATGTTTTCTTTGTTACATATATTATCAGCCAGATCAGTTCACTGAGCTGTGCATTACCACATGAACAACAGTGCCAGGGCAAGAGATGCCAGAAATAACTGGCAGGGGACACTGGAAAGTATGAACTAACTATTCTGACAACCATGCAGCTTTCCAAAAGGGAAAAAAAAAAAAAAAAAAAAAAAAGTGACAGCAGTGTCCTGAAAATGACAAATTTGCTAATTACTGAAAATTATCATAAAATTTTGACACAAACTCCTATTATAAAAAGGGTAATGTCACTGCAAGTATAATTGGGAAGGATTTTAAATGCCAATTTAGAGTGCAATTTTTGACCATACACTAAGGTGTGAAGGCTTGCTATTCCTTCAGTTTGTTGACAATGCAAAATTTCTATAAAATTTTAAATATTTTCTCTAATAACCCAAGAGGCATCCCAATGATTGCATATACAGTACTGAATTTGTTGGAGTTTCTAATGCCATTAATAATGTTTGAATGTTCAGTTAAATACCCTGTGTAACCTAATTATGAAGTAATGATGCCAGACTGAAAATTAAACATATTTAATATATTTGTTTTACTAATTACCACCTACCATTATAAAGCTTTTAATTCTGAAGGGTAGCAAAGGAAAACCTTTTATTTGTTTTCATTATCAGTTAAAAACAGTCTATGATAGCAATGTGTAAAGTTGCTATTACTGGTTTACATATTTCTGGTTATAAATACTGGATGAAATATGGAATTGTAGTTTCTGCTTTGCAAAATTCAGTTTGCATTATTTCTATTAGTACCTCACATCTCTATTTTTCATTATTATTTATTTTGCCTGGTGCATTCTGCCCTAAGAATTCTGAAACAGAACAGTCCTTTCAGTGTTAAAATGTTAAACCATCAAAGTAGGTCTTCCTAGTAGATGTCACAAATCAAACTCGTTTCAGTATCTTTTCTAACTACAGCCAACTGTAGACTCAAACATTAAGTGAATTTTGAATGCAGTCACATAAAATATGCCCTAACACAGATCTGATGACTTGTAGGAGTAGCAAAGGGAAGTGAATCCCTCAAGACCGTATTTACTGAGACTATTACTACTCTTACTGAAAAGTTGCATTTAGCAGCCCAAAGGTTATTTTCATGTTGAAATTAATTAAGTTTACTAGTCTGGAATTGTTCTTATAGATTTACAAAAACAAAACAAAACAAAACAAACAAAAAAAACAGTGGTGAGGAAAACAACAAAGGGCTTTAAAAATTGCCATTAAACCTAATACTTTACATGAAACATGAGCTTCTTAAGCCACAGAACAGCTGGACATCCCAAGGGGGAAGACCTTCTACACCATCCTGTTTCTTACACCCTTTCCCCAGGCATTCTTCCACTTCCTGATGGAATCAAGGAACTGGATTAAAGGGTCCTTTGGCTGATCTACACATGACTTAAAAAACCCTGAGGACATTTGAACCTCTTGGTTCAAGCTACTTAGTCTACACCTGGTAGTTGAGCATTAGTGGGTGACAGTAACAGAGTAGGGCCCAGAAGTTAAAACCGAGAGACTTCAGTCTGCCTCCTAATTAAGCATTGTGAATTATTATGAAAGTATTGAGCATTTAGTAGCTCTGCTAAAGTGAACAGGAATACTTTGAAATTTAGATGCCTTTAGGTGGCAAAAACTAGATGTAAGAGGTTGACGTATAAGTTCCTATTTCTGAAAATTTTGATCTGACAGTTGAGAGACGGTGTGTGTTTCTGTCATATAACTTCATCTCCTTTGAAAGCATGTTTAAGGTTAACTACAAATGTTACTCATAGTAAATGTTAGCATAGAATAAGTGGCCCCATGTGGAAAATTTATTTTGTAGTAATTATTGCAGAATACTCCCCTATAGATAAATTCTGACATGAGAAAAAAAAAATATATATATATATATATTTATATATATAAAAGTATATATGTATATATATCTTAGAACTAGGGTTCTGAATGTCCCTTTCTCTTTTTCCCCCTTCAACAACCTTCATTTGAAATGTCTGAGAATTTCTTTTTATTCAATTATATGAAATCTCAAAGATAACAGTGGATTAGACAATTCTTAACTATGCATGGAAATTGACACTGCACTGTACATAGAACAGATCACACATCCGTTAACTGCATTTCACAGATTTGTGCATTACACGACACCTGTAATTTCTAAAGTTTTATTACAAAAATATTTTTAATAAAGTTAAATTTCTGGTTTTGACCTATGTGAAGTTCAAGATGTGTTATATGAACTTAATAAAAATATATATATCATAGTATCATAGTATCATAGAATCATAGAATCATAGAATATCCTGAGTTGGAAGGGACCCTTAAGGATCATCAAGTCCAACTCTTGACACCGCACAGGTCTACCCAAAAGTTCAGACCATGTGCCTAAGTTCACAGTCCAATCTCTTCTTAAATTCAGACAGGCTCGGTGCAGTGACCACTTCCCTGGGGAGCCTGTTCCAGTGTGCAACCACCCTCTCTGTGAAGAACCCCCTCCTGACGTCCAGCCTAAATTTCCCCTGCCTCAGCTTAACCCCGTTCCCGCGGGTCCTGTCACTAGTGTTAATGGAGAAAAGGTCTCCTGCATCTCGACACCCCCTTACGAGGAAGTTGTAGGCTGTGATGAGGTCTCCCCTCAGCCTCCTCTTCTCCAGGCTGAACAGGCCCAGTGACCTCAGCCGTTCCTCATACGTCTTCCCCTCCAGGCCTTTCACCATCTTCGTAGCCCTCCTCTGGACACTTTCCAACAGTTTCATGTCCTTTTTATACTGTGGTGCCCAGAACTGCACACAGTACTCGAGGTGAGGCCGCACCAGCGCAGAGTAGAGCGGGACAATCACCTCCCTTGACCTACTAGCGATGCCGTGCTTGATGCACCCCAGGACACGATTGGCCCTCCTGGCTGCCAGGGCACATTGCTGGCTCATATTCAACTTGCTGTCTACCACGACCCCCAGATCCCTCTCTTCTAGGCTGCTCTCCAGCGTCTCATCGCCCAGTCTGTACATGCAGCCAGGGTTTCCCCGTCCCAGGTGCAGGACCCGGCACTTGCTCTTATTGAACTTCATGCGGTTGGTGATCGCCCAGCTCTCCAACCTGTCCAGATCCCTCTGTAAGGCCTTTACGCCCTCATTTGAGTCCACAACTCCTCCAAGTTTGGTGTCATCAGCAAACTTACTCAAAATACCCTCTATTCCTACATCCAGATCGTTTATAAAAATATTGAAAAGTACCGGCCCTAAAATGGAGCCTTGAGGGACCCCACTGGTGACCGCCCGCCAGCCTGACGCAGCCCCATTTACCATAACCCTTTGGGCCCTGACCGTTAGCCAATTGCTCACCCATCGTATGATGTTTTTATTTAGCTGTATGGTGGACATTTTGTCCAGTAGGATCCTATGGGAAACCGTGTCAAAAGCCTTGCTGAAGTCCAAAAAAATCACATCAGCTGGTTTCCCTTGGTCCACCATACGGGTGATCTTATCATAAAAGGAAATCAGGTTAGTTAGGCAGGACCTACCCTTCACAAACCCATGCTGGCTGGGACCAATGACTGCTTTGTCCCCCAGGTGCGCCTCAATAAGACCGAGAACCAACTTCTCCATGACTTTACCAGGCACTGACGTGAGACTGACAGGCCTGTAATTGCTAGGGTCTTCTTTCTGACCCTTCTTGAAAATTGGCACAACATTTGCCAGCTTCCAGTCTACCGGGACCTCTCCAAATTCCCAGGATCGTTGAAAAATAATTGAAAGAGGTTCCGCGATGACATCCGCCAGCTCTTTCAGCACCCGGGGATGAATCCCATCTGGACCCATGGACTTGTAGGGATCCAGGTGGAGTAGCAAATCCCGCACACGTTCAGGGTCAGTTGGGAGTTTGTCATCCCCACCGTCCCGGCCCTCCAGCTCAGGACACCCTGGGTCCCGAAGCCCATCATCGGCATTGAAGACAGAGGCAAAGAAGGCGTTAAGCGTCTCTGCTTTGCCTACGTCATCGTCTGTGAGGAGACCTTCCCTATCAAGGAGCGGCCCTATGTATTCTTTAGTTCTCCTTTTTCCATTTACATATCTAAAAAAACCCTTTTTATTTTCTCTCACAGACACAGCCAGCTTCAACTCTAGCTGTGCTTTGACCACTCGAACTTTCTCCCTACAAACACAAACAGCATCCCTGTATTCTTTCCATGACGCCTGGCCCCTAGTATGATGAACATCTGAATAAGTGAGCTAAAATAAAATTTGTACTACTAAGAAATGACTGAAGGGTTTTCCATGCTATCACATAATCTAGAAATACCACCTCAAAAACACTCAGGACCAAATTCCAATATTATTACTTTTTGTACTACCTTAACGCAAAAGAGGTGTAATATGACTAATATACTAGGCTTCATTGAGGGTGTCCAGCTGGTCATACGAAACACCAAGTGTTCCAAACTATAAAAAATAAAAGTCTTTAAACCTCTATAAGGAAATAAATACAAAACAAGAGAAAGATTATGTTTTGTATTCAAGTATAATGAATGTAACTATGATGTAGACTCCAGAACAAGGATTGTTCTTCCATGGAAGCACATGGTAAAAGAACCTGTGAGACTCTCTATATGGATGTTTCCTCCAAACTGCAGAATCTGAACTTCTCATTTGGTTGAACCACAAACCTCACACAACTACTAAATGGCCTCAGTGCTGGAGGTGCGGCAAGGCAGGTCACTGCTGCCAGCAGGAAGAACACAACCGGACTCTTCTGACGGCAGCAGTTTTACACAGTCAAGTAGATGGAAAGCAATATTTGCTAACTCGGTGTGGTACTTATAAATACAAGTCACTACATACAATCAAGATGTTATAGTTCATGGACATTGCAGTTTATATCTCATTGGGAGGATGTTTGCATACTAGCATTTTTAAAACCCCAACCTAGACAGCAGGTTCAGGACAGCAGACATCATCTATCTCACAGATTCTAGACTACAAAACATCAGCTGGAAGCAGGTAAAAATACTAACTATATAAACTATAACTATAACTATATAAAATATAACTATATAACTATAACTATATAAAAATACAAGAGGACAAAGGGACTTTAGAAACTATGAGAGCTAAATTCTTCCTTTCCAATTGAATATGCCAAATTTGGAGGAAAAGGAGTTTGCAGGGTTATAAATTGAGAATTAAGCCAGTCTTTCTGTTAAATCAGCAAAAGGTGAGCATCCGACACTAAAATTCAGAAGTTATTTTTCTTCCAAAGCCCATGCTATCTGCTTCAAATGTATTGCTGACAACCCTTATAACGAAGAGTGGTGCAAAAATACAGAGTACAACTGGAACAGTTCTTTACCAATGGATATTAGAAGCAAATATAAATTTCTCATGATAGATGACAGTTTTCTGTCACTGCAGCACTTCAGTGATAAGGCAGCTGTTTGTTTCCCAGGAAAAGGAGACCCTTGCTACATGGATCATTTTCATAGTGACAGCCTTGACAAGTTTGACATTTGCTTCATGAAGTATTCTGAAGCAGACATCAAGAAAATGCACCCTCTGGGACCACTGGCAAGCTGACAGTCGTACCTTTTAACGTGCATCTCCATTAATTCTTACTGTCAGACCCCACCGAATTCCTACAACAAAATCTCACCTGATCTGGTAACATTCAAAAAATGGGGGCTATGAATGAGCTAAGCATTGTGATGTAAATAAACATGCCATCGATTAGTTGGAAGCAGCTCCCCGCCCCGTTTTTTTCAGCGCAGAGCGACGTTGAACTGCTCGGTGGTTCCGCGGGAGCCCTTCACCGCTGCAGTGCAGGGCATGGTACTCTAGGTGGCAATGCAAGACTAGGAGAAATGTTTTGACACTCCCGCGCCTCTTAAGAAGCTACAGACAGCTGCTTGTTTATCACAAACTCTTTCCTTTAACTTGTACTGGTACAAGAACTTGAAGGCTTTTTGAAATGGTTGTCGGTGTTTTGTATTTTCTATTTCCTTTTTTTCTAATTCTGATCGTATAGAAAAATGTACAATTGCAAGAGTCCTTACAGCCAAATTTCATGTCACGCTTAGTACAGAAGTGGAATTTTATGCCAGATTTCCAATCCTCCATCTGTTTATCTCATTTTTAGAAGGCAACCATTCCACTGAGTGGTCCTTTTGGCTGACTGCCACTACAGTTGGGATGCTCTTCAGGGCAGGTGGTGCTTGAAACCAAACCATTGTTTTAAAAGTTCAGCTGGTTCTCCTTGAAGAAAGTACAGGAAAATGTTTCCTCTTTAACAACTCAAGTCTTTAAAGGTTTATGAACTTTACACAGTATCTATGAATGCTTAACTATTAAAAGCCTGAAATATCAAATATGAAATAGATGAAAAGCCACTTCAAAAGGATTTTACCGTGTCTGTATCTATAGGGACAAGCTTTCTTAATCTCCTCTTCAGACTCAGAATGCAAGCTTGTCTTTCATTCATGTCTTTCAAGTCTGACCCTATCCCTAAGAACCTTTCTAAAGCAAATTTGTCACTCAGTTATACCACTTATATCTGTGTATATGTAAATATACATATATATGGAAACCACAATAATATTTTCTACTTATATGACAGTATAATCATTATTGTTATGAATTATAAATTAAAGTTAAAAGTTCCACTATATATATACTCACAATACTACTAAAGAATAGTATTCTGTACCCTAGAAATGCATACTCTAATCAAAAAACGATGATTTTAAATATCTATGCCTATACTCCTTCCAAATTTACAGTACACATTTACCAAATTATAAGAATGAAAATTTCTTGATTCTAAGAAATAAAATGTCATTTTCTTACAACAGCTACATGAAAACAAAAGGTTCTCAGGCCAACAATGAGGAATTAACAGCTCTTTTAAACATTTTTATTTCTTAGTAGTGTACATAATAAATATACAAATAAAAGGCTGTTCTTTTGACTGATCAGTTGTTGGGGCTCTATGTGTATCTTGGGAGCTACTAAATTATATTTGAGGAGGTTTTTTCATACTTAACTATTTTCACAAATAAGTTCATTTATTCACACTTCTATCAAAAGGCCTGAATGTTGTTTGTTCCCAAAGTGACTAACAATAATAAACAAAGTATGCACAAATGAGTTACAGAGAAATGCTCCTGCAAACTACGGTTTAGAAATGCTGCCTACAGTTGAAAGCAGCTGAAAGATACTGCACTAAACATCAATGAAGTACACTTTTTTAACAGAAAGAGATAGTACTATTGTATGAAAGGAATAAATTTCTCTCTATAACAGAGAAAATCTAGACCCTAATGAAAATGTTTTAGGAAAAATGAGTACATTGCATGCTTCTGATCAAAATTAATTAGAGTTTTAATATTTTACATTTTCTCCATAATTCTTTAAATGGTGCATTTATTTCATAGTAATAAACATTCGGTTCATTAAGTAAAGTTCAAAATCTGTGTTACTCGCTACATTTAACAACCTTTGGCCTTCTTCTTCAGTATTTCTTGATTTAGGTTTCCAAAGCATTGAATAAGCAATTGACGAACACAATTAAATTTCATGACTCGGCATATTTAGGATTCTTATTTCATCTAAGACAAAGGGCAATTAATCTACCATTCTATACTGAATCTAACTTTAGTGAGCCATGATAGATACTGAAATGAACTTGGAGGCAATGCTTAATTAAATTACTGTAAAAAGCACAACCAAAGTTTTTTTTCTTTATGACAAAAGAAAATTAATATTCAATTTTTAAAAACTCTACTGCAGTATTATAAATTTAATAACTTGGGAATTAATGAAAACATTGCTATAATATGACAGCTAACAATTCAGAAACCTTTCTTTCTCCATTTTTTATATTTCATCAGAGCATTTCACCTGAATAAAGCCATGAAATTTTGTTCAGGCTCAAGGCAGAAAAGATGGAGTACTCAATGGATTTAATATGATAACATAGCAGTCTGAACAACAATGGAAATGCCTTTATTTTAGTAATCTAATTTCCAAAAAGTGATATAAGCAAATGCTGTGAAAATGCCTTCATATTTGTTATAATTACCACTTTCAATGATAATCCATGAAGTTGCAAATGATAAATCAAGGAAATGAAAAAAAGTTGGGGAAGTAGATGGAGGGATTAGCTTCAATAACAAATAAAACCTGTGCTACAGACAAAGAAATCAGAGATGGAAGAGGCTTTTACTTTACATTTTTAAACACAATTCCTTTTTTTAGGTCTCCCAAAACACGAAGTGACATTCAAACTTCTAGTTACATGAACACATTATTCCAGTTATTTTCTTTATTTGCAGTGTTATCAAACACTCAGTGGATTTCTAATATTATTATATTATTTTTGAAAGCACCGTCTTTACACAACAGTATTTAGATTTATAAAACAATTACTTGATAGGACCAATTCTGCATGGCAAAAGCAGAAAAATTGTTTCCTATTACTGTTCTTTTGGCTCCTATACATACGGTGTGTACTAACAAGGAACTGCACAGTTTAGCACAGTATCAAGCAAAAGGATTAAAATCAGAATTCAACAAAAACAACTTGACTGACTTCGCAATGACTTCAACATGCATTAAGTAAAATCCCCAAAAGAGCATCCTAGTCCAGAAATAGATCCACATCTTTACACTATCAACCCAGGTACAATCCTTTGTGGAAGACCTACACCTTCCCTATCATTCATTTAATCTAAATAAACACTAGCACTGCAGACCTACCCTAAAGTCAAAATCATTCCCTTATGAGATGTACAAGCATACCTCTATTTACACAGCGAGACCCAGACTTTAAGGCTATTGACCTTAACTTGGTTTTAACTTTGAGGCTATGGACCTTACATCAAGTTGGACAAGAAGTTTATGGCTTTGGAAATCAGGATTCAGTTGATTTGAAGGCAAAGGCAGACTTATAGATTTGTTTGTTGCTACATTTTTAACTTTATTTCTGTACTTAAGGGAGCACTTACTGTTCTTATCCTGTAAGAATGCCTGTACAGTCGTGTTTCATACAGTGGAGCATTTCAACTCCATGAAGCATCAAGGGTATGTTGGTAACAAACACACACTAAATTTTGAGTCATAACTGTAACACATAATATACTGATGTTTTAATAGTTTTAAGTTGATCGGCTTCTAAGTGAAAAAAAAAAAAAAATATGTGAAATAAATTCTCTTCAAATTCCTCTCTAAACTTTGAATTTCCAAGCAAGGTTCTGTACTGAGTCTGGATGGAATGGAGTTAGTTTTCCCCACAGCAACCCATTTAGTGCTGTGCTCTCCACCTTTAGGTAGAACAGGATTGGTATTGCATCAATGTTTTGGCTATAGATGAGCAGTGCTGTCACAGCATCAAGGCTGTTTCTCCAACCCCTCCCTCAAAGGCCAGTAGACTGGATGTGAGCAAGAGTTAGGGATGGAACATCACCAGGGTATCTGACCTAAACCAACCAGAACCAACCAGAAGGATACTGTATGAAGTCATGCTCAGCAATAAAAGCTGAAGTAAGGGAAGGAGAAAGGGAGGCTCTCATTGTGAAAATATTGGTCTAGAGAATATTTGTTGTCCCCTTTCACTTTCATCAGCCTTTTTTTTTTTTTTTTTTTACTTAAACTGCCTTTATTTCAACCCATGAGGTTTTCTTTTTTCATTGTATTTTCTTCCTTCTTTCTTCTGAGTAGGGAGAATGAGAAAGTGGCATGGTGGGATTGAACTGCCCTTCAGCTATTAAACCATGCAGGTTCTAAAAACAAGTGTTATATAATTCACTGGATATACTGAGAGATTTTTTGGTGATTTGTCAGAAGAGTGATGATGTTTCACTGCAGTTTTGTGAAGTCATAATCTGATGAAACTCTTTCAACTGGAAGTAATGCAATGACCAACCACTTAAGGTAATACCATAATCGAAATGAACCTTGAAAAATCTGCTCTGTGAGAGAACCTACCTCCAAACATGCTCTGAAATCATTACAAAAGTTTTTCGCTAGTGGTGTTTATATATACACATAGAGATATACATATAGATATAGATATATAGATATAGATGTATACATATACATATACATATAGATATATAAGTTTAATTGCTTTTCTGAAATTTAGAATCAAGTTAATTGACAAAGCTTACCTTGATCTAGGCAGTCACCATAAACAGGATCCCTTACAGGTTCATGGTGCATTTCCTTCTGATAAATCTTGAAGTTATTATTTTAGTATACGACATCAAAGCCAACTTGAGGCTTGACAACAGCTTGCTTCCTATCTCTCCCTGCCCTCCATCACATCACACATAACTTTGTCAGAAGACTGGGAGGAAAAAAAACTTTGATGTGATTCAATTACTGAAAAACTATATTCTAAAAGATTCCCAAAGATAGAGAAATTTGCCTATAAATAATTAGTGTTCTGAATATTTATGGTAGAAGAGCTCATTACAGAGCTTACATTATAAATCATTATCTATCTCCTTTTCCTTAAAATGTTGAAGTCACAATATCATTTGTTGAACCCCCTGAAATATATTAAACTTCATTCCTCAGAAGACTATTCACTCAGTTGTTTTTTTGTTTGTTTGTTTCCCATTCTGCCATTAGGTTATATCACGGTGCTTCCAAGACATAATATGCTTCACAACCATTAAGGTCCACAACATGCAAACACGTATACACACATCATTACATTCAACTCATCTGATCACTGAAATGAACAATACTATTTACTGTAGTTATGTATGAAATATACTGTAGAACAAGGCCCCTCTGGAATGGAATACTGAATTTAAATAGACCAAGCATGGCATTTAAATTATGGGTATTTAAGAAGAAGTTGAGGTGATTTTCAGAAGGCTATTTTTTCCTAAAATGCTCTTGCTTCCAGTCAGCTGCAACTGAAGGGTTCCAGCCAACACTTTACTTAAGGTCAGCAATATTCAGCAGTTACTGATCTATTCTTTATCTGTGTTAATTGTTCATATTACTTAGTTGTAACCTCAAAATAGGTTGTAAAAAATAAAAAATAAAAAAAAATGAAAACTCCAAAAGTGTGTAGCACTGCCACTCAAAGGAACATTTAAATTTAGAAACAAACATGCAACCATAGTACCTCAAATTCCAATGCAATTTAAAGATATGATTATAAAGAATATGACGACTATGAAGAAAATAAGCAAATGTTGTCTATTTTGATAGACAACAAATCAAGGACCTTGTTCTTCCTCTATGAATTGAAGTTTCCCTTTGTCTTTCAGTAATCTCCTTAACATAACATTAATTAATTGCAGCTGAAACTGCACCAAAGTATTTTTAATTCATTTAATTTCAGTGAAGCTTTCAAGATGTAAGTTCTCTAAAAACAAAGCTTGAAAAATTTTATTAGCTGTTGTTTCCCCTGTCATTCAAAACGCTTAAATTGATGCCATTTAAGACGTGGATGTAGAAAGCTCCCTAGCTCCTCCCAAGATTTTGCTGTTCAATTTGATAAACTGTATTACCTTGATTTAATAATTATTTAACCATAACATCCATTAATAATCCAAATCTTGTCTAAGTCATGCCACATATTGTACAAACACATCTGGAGAGTCTGATCTTGTAGAGTCTAAAATCAGCTATGAAATAAATGAAAGAAGGGAAGGATAAGAAGTAAAACATCATAAAAGCCAAGTTAATCAGGATAATGGGCATGTATCTCATGTTTTTTGTGCCAAGAACAGCTGATATATTAAGATTTATTAAAAAGTATATAATGTATACAAAATTTATATAAGCTATTACATATAGAAATATTTTATTTTTTTATAAAATAAATATACTGACTACAAGTAACATACACACAAAATCTGTCAGTTATTGCACGTATTTTAGCAAAACAGTACTGAGCCTAGAGGAATCAGTCTGTAAAGTGCTTTTCTGGGGGAAACAGTTCAGACTGTTGGCAAGACCAACTCCCTGTATGAAGCATGGTGTGTGGAAAAAAAGCTGAGATAACTTCTGTATGCTGTGGTGGAAAATGCCAAAGGAGGAGAGAAAGAAATGGAGGAATGCTTTGTAATAGGATTTATAATTTAAAGGAGGATCACTAACAGAAACCAGGATAAAGTTAATGCATGTGTCTATAATAAAGCAAGGTCCAAGATTCAGTAGAAGATCTCCTCAGCAAAAAACTCAACTCTGATGTTTGTCCCCCTGATATAAAATCTATTTGGCCTGGCAGAAAAAGGGTCGTGGAAACTGAACTCGCTGCTATGTTAAAGAACTTATTGGTAAAATATGAATACTAATTCTTGCAATGGCAGGATGGAGGTCTATGCATGAAAAGATTTATATAAGTGCTAAGTGCTGTTATTGTTATTACATTCAGAAAGTACAGAAGGCTTTAAAAGCACTAACTTTTCTAGTACAGAACATCACCTGTTCTTTCTGCAGCCAGCAAAGAAGACATAAAATGAATGTAGCTATTGCAAGAAACTGTCTGGTTCTAAATTCTGATGCATATTTTTTGTCTCTAGGAAAAGTAAACAACCGTTAATAGCAGGAATTTTATGATACAAAACACAGTAAAATATGCAGCAAGCTATAAAGTATGTGAAAAGCTGTTCTACTTTACATAAACTTGTTTTTCATAAGGAAGTTATTTAATTGGAAAGGTGCTTTGAGAGCAATCAGAAGGCAATGCATTAAAAAGGTGTCCAGTTTGGAATGATGAAAAGAGAATGGAGCCAATTTTTAAAACGTAATGAATAAGGAAGTAAGTACATAGTGGGTGCTAGAAAATCAGCCAATGAGATTGATATGTCTATTCCTCTTTTTTCAGAAGGACAAGTACCTGCTCTCCAAGGAGGACCATATTCTAGTATCATTTAAGTGGCAGTCAGTATCCTCCCTGTGAAAGATGCAGTGGTCAGCTTGAGTTATGTCATTTGACAATGATGTAACTCAATACCCTTTGACAATACCCTTTTATGTTTAGGTTGTCTTGTATAGGGTGATAATTTTTAAGGCTGTAGCCCAGGATTGCATCTTTGGGTACACCAAATTTTGGATATTTAGTTTCTGATTTAGGATTTTTAAAATACATCATTTATTTTCTGTCTTCTGCTTACATTTCAAACTGTGCTGTTTACTCAATGGGCAGCAGAATTTTCACATTCAACACTCCCTTCATCCAAGACCAGCAGTAATTCATTTGCCCTCTCAACATATCATTTTCATAAAATGTGAGTATTGCCTCTGTATATAACCAATTTTTCCTTTCTCCTTATTTCACTGAGAAAAATAAAAAGGAAAATTTTTCTTTCATATACTTAAAACATTAATTACAGGAAGAGAGTAATTGGTACTGCCTAAGAGGTTAAAGTACTTGCTCTGAACAGAGCTGTCACTAGTACAGTATTTATATTTATAAAGTGATTTCTGCATGAATAGGATTGTTCCAGGATGAAACAACATTTTTAATACTGTAAACAAACAAGAGATGAATGCATAAAATGAACTGTTTAACAGGGCTTTAGGTACCCCTTGTGCATTGTATTTGGAAATGAAGTCCTTAAACTCAGAAGCAGAGTGATTCTCTGTGGATTAGAAGGGAGCCTCACAGCCCTTTCAGTAACATCTTTTCATACAAAATTTGGCACTAACCCTCCATTTGCCTCAGCAAATGACTTCATGCTTTGTCCTTTTAATCCAATTTCCACCTTAATATAGTTTACAATGTAGTGAAAATACTGAAAGAAGATGCCTGAAAATGTATTGTGTTGGAAATCTGACCGAGGCAGTAATCCAATCAGTCAGTTCTTCATTAACTGAGAAGTTTAACCCACAGATAATCCACACAAACTACATTTCAAAACTAGCTATGACCAGATACAGTTATCACACAGAAATGACTCAAAAAGGCAGGTAATAGGCTAAGTCTGACAAAAAGAAAAGGAACAGGTACAACTGAAAGCCACAATAAGGACTGTAATCCTTATCACAGCTTGAACAGCTCAGGTCTGTACATTATTACAGCATTAGTTACTTCGCTGGTGCAGCCATTAAGTGTATAGGCTACCCTATTTAGGAATAACTTCCTTATTAACAGGTATTATCTCCTTTTTTTTTTTTTTTTTTTTTTTGTAGGCCAAAACATCCATGCATACCTTAAGCAGACACCCCACAGCATCCAGAATCCCATTCAGGAAAGCCTTATTCATACTTTACTGTTGTGGAAAACAGTAATTTTCTTGTAAGTAAACATTGCTACTTTTGCTTCATCTTTCTTAGACCAATTAACCATACGATATCCTGAAAATGACAGACAGATGTGGACTCCAACAGCTTACCACCTATCTGTGCTGGCAAAGAAGGGCTCCAAACCAGTATCACAGTGTCTCTCTTGCAGAAGCTCCATAGATCCACTGATGAATTAAAGGCAATATATCATCACTGTCAACACAGTGAGATTCAACACAGGTTAAATTAAAAATAAAACGCCAACAATCTTCAAGCAACTTAAATATGATGAAAACATACCACTAAGATATTACCATCCAAATATTCAGTTTCATGTATCTTTTAATCCTATTCAAACTAGTATCTCTTCATACATGTCTTTAATTCATGCTTTCAGTAGAAGCAGGAGACTGAAAACTGTACCTACCCAAAGCAAAAGCATATTCAATAGTTTAATGGATTACAGTCCTGCAAATCAGAATCTGCAGAAAGCACAAAGCAAGTGAATTGAGTGCTGGAGCTTACCAGAGTTCATTGCAACAATCTTAACTGTAGCACTCCTACTTCCCTTCACAGTGGGAAAACATGACAAATAAAAGCCAAGAGTAGATAATTCATATTAATTCTAGCGTATGGGGGTGCATGCTAAATTCTCAATGGCTATGACTGGCAAAAAAGAATTGTGGAGTATTTTGTACCATTTGTGAAGTGTTTTCTGAGTGTATCTTCTTTTGCATAGCCAAACTTGTCAGTTTTACACACTTCTCCATAGAAAGCTAAATTGTTTCTTAATAATTTACACAATTTCTCACAAGATATAAGGGTTTTGTTTATATAGAATATTTCAAAGTTAAGGTGTGAGAAGCACAAAGTGTGCAGGAAGGAGGAGGAAAGAAAATGGAAAATACATTTCCTGGCATTATTTGCCCACACTGGCTCTCAACAATAAACTATCACTGTTGCTTAGTGAAAAGGATTTGCATTCTCGGTCTATGTAAAAATACAGGATATGTCTGTGATTCTCATTTTCTTCTTGTTTCTCTGAGTGATTGAAGCAAGGGCTAAGACTTTTTCTTTCTTTTTTTTTTTTCTTTTTTTTTCTGTACAGTTTAATTAAATGCAACACAGCCCTCTCCTATGCCTTGGTTAAAGTCCCAAATATATATATATATATATATATATATATATATATATATATATATATATATATATATCATTTTCAAGGTCTTATCCATTCATTCAAAGAGTAAAAGAGAGTTCTCTCCATGCTTGTTTGGTTGTTTTGAGCTGATAGCTTCAGACAAAAGCAGGTGACTATAATATGTCTGAAGGCTTCAGTACCACCCCCTCACAAGCCATTTTTTTACTGCCTTTGCAACATGTGCAGAGCTTTGGAAAATGCTGCACCATTTTCAGGCTTGTTTCCTTCCAGCTTTCACAGTTTACTTCAAAAAAATCTAATCTTTTTAAATAGAAAAGTTTCTGAAGATCCTTAAGATAACTCTGAAAATCTTGACCTTTCCTGTAGGCACAGTTCTTCTTTCTTTGCTGCTGTCCCGCTTCCTTTCTTAAAAGAACGTCTCTTGGTACAAGGACAAGGTAGAACTAATGGCTTACCATGTATAGATAAATCCAGGTGGACAACTAAGGAGATTTTTCCAGAGAGGAAATACCTGGCAGATGGTTTTCTTTTTAAAAAACAAACAAGTTTTTTTGTTGTTTGTTTGTTTTTTTCATTGAATCTGATATTTAAGAGATTTGGAAAGCAAAATAGCACTGAAATCAGGGAGCAAAACTGAAGTAGGTATCATTCACATTCTCTGAAGAAATGAAAAATATGTTTGGGGACTATTGCAATGTGTTCTAACGAGAAAAAGAGCACCTTTGGTGTCCAAATGTAATGGTTGACATAGGCATTGAATATTTCAATGATTAATGCTATTTTAAACTGATTCATCCACTATAAAAGCCTTTTAAACCAGGAGTCCTGTTTTTTGTTAGGGAATGTATGAAGTGATATTTATCCTCAGATTTATTTTGTTCAGCAACGTACTTTATCCACCTCACCGGGAATGAATGAGAGTCTGAAAATTAAACATTTCAGATGAAAGGATACAACACAGAAATTAATTTTCCAACTATGCTTTCAGCTTTTTTGTTTGCTTTAAAACACAGTCCACCTGTCTATTCTGTAGCCTATAACAGCAGTTGCCAGCTTTCAGTCCTTATTCTCTCCTTTGGGAAGAAAATTTATCCATGACTAAATCACTAATCCTTGCTTAGCAGCATCTAATCACTGCTCATCTTAGTTGTTTTGTTTTTATTCTTATTTTTATTCTGTACCTTGAAAATTAAGCTTCAAGTCTTTTCACGCAAAAGGGATTGCTGAAAACTGAAAAATTTTAGTGGGGTTGGGATGAGGTGAAGCAGAGAACTCAAGTTTCATTGTACTGGTCCACTTGCTGGTAAGCTGTTATGCCAACTGTTGCCCCTAAATCCCTTTTGGACACAGAGAGAGATTCTTAACATCACTTTCATAAGACAAATTTCTCATTATTTTAGAACTCCCATAATAATAATAATATTTCATCACTCTGAAAAAAAAAAAAAAAAGAAAAAAAAAAAAGTTTAGATTCTAACCTGTGGCAACAGAAGCCTTTGTTCAACTGTTACAGATTTTCTGAGGCATACAGCAGGTTTTGATCATACTTAAAACAACTGAGATAACTTTCGTAACTAACTTCTACAGATAAACCCACCCTGCTTTCACCACACTAGCTATGTATCCCCCACTATTCCAAAAATGTTAAATGCATAACTGAATTTCCTTTTTTCGAGGTGTATGGTTTCATAACCCATGGCAGGAAAGGATAAGAAGAGTCAATTGACAACAATATGTTACGCCTGTCCAAACATTTGAAATGCCATATCTCTTCAGTAGCTTGGCTTATACATCATTCTTTTGCTTTCTACATTAGTGTTTATGAACCAGTCATCTATCAAACCCTGCAAAATCAAAGAGTAGGTATTCTGGAGGCAACACTTTTTTTTTCATACTTTCAGAAAGGCACACTCAAACATATGTGGTCTAACAGCAATTAACACTTCAGAGAGCACATTGTTTCTTTGGGCTTGAAATACCACTTTCAAACACAAGATTGGCGGACTTGCTGAAATTGCTAAGCCACACATTTCAGCTTTCTAGAACACATGAAAAGACTGCATTTCTGTCCAATGGTAGGCTTTCTTAATGAAGTTTTTTGGTGTGAGAAGATGTGAAGCAAGCTCCTTACAGAGCATTGTAAGATGTGAATTCTAATATAAAAACTATCATTAATTCTCTAATGCTAAACTAGCATCAATTTTCTAATAAATAAGCTACCATTAATGCAGTAAATATAAATCAGGAACTTCTAAAGTTACAATACTCTGGAAAAAAATGGCTACGCCATCTTGTCAATGTGCTACACTTGTATTAAAAAGTGAACTATAACCACAATTCATATATGTTAACTGCAGAAACAGAAAAGAAGAAAAAAGAAAAGAAAAAAAGAAAAAAAGAAAAAAAGAAAAAAAAAAACAGAGACCACACTGTGTATGGAATAGTGCATCTGAAAAGCATTTGTTTTTGACACTATTGCTTGGCTTCACCTCTTCTTGGCTTCACCTCTCCATCCTAACATTAGCAGGTTAAATTTTGCCATAAAGGAATAAGGGAACTGCATGGAGGAACAATTATTTTCTTTTGCCTCCAATGAAATTTTTTAGTGCTGGATGATGTGAAGCAAGCTCCTCAGAGGTCAGCACCAGTCATTCAGAATCTACAGGATTATACAATCCTAGAGTTTTCTCGCTTCAGAAGTGTAATGGTTTGTTTGAAAAGTATTAAGAGAGCAGCAGTCAGTGTGCCTGATTAACCTGCCATGAAGGCATCATACTTGTTGTACAACATAAGTTGGGCCCCATGGTTCAGAAGGGGATGAAGACAAACAAGTATTTCTTCATACCTCCATTTGAAAGCTCAAATAATTGACATGTAATGAAATCAATTCATCTAATGTACCCATATTCTTGGAACAGAGCATACCGACTCTTTACCAGAGCAAGAAAAGCCTCTGCTATATGAATCCATACACACTGGTAGGCCAATACAATTTTTTGTCTGACAAACTTGCCTCACATTATAACAGCAGACAATCCTTTGTAAAGATGAGTTGTGGATAATAATACATTAGAATGCATCTTCATAGTGAAATACACATAGTAGCCTAAAGTGAAGAGACACAAGTGCCTGACTTCCAGCAGGTATGAGCTCATGGTTCAGTTTAGACATCCTCATATAGTATCTTCCTAATACTAAACCAGAAATTGATATTTTAAAGGAAAGAATGATGAGCTAATGTGAAAAAAAGGTGTTAGAATGCATTTAATTGTATGCAAGTGACTAAAAGCTCTAAGTAGTTCTTCAGAAGCATAACCATATAGATGCAGACAGATTTATTTTTTATTTTTTGGTAATTAAAGGCTGAGTTTTATTATTCTGAAGTGTTTGTAGTGCATCTAGTTAAGATGTATTTTCAACATCTGATTTCTTCTTTTAGACTAGAGCAAAACTGAGAGGGAATGAAAAATTACTCTAAAAAAAGTTTACATTCTCACTTAGAATAGTTGGTGGAAAACAGACCAATTCATCTGACTTCCTGCCTTTATTACTATTAATTTACTCAGATTCTTCAAAAGAAAAGAGGACCTGGTGAATTTGCAAGACAACGCCAAGTATCAGTGGTTGTGTGCTGTCCAGACAATGGCAATCTCTCCATTGTTATGCTATTTATAAATGAAATGTGTAGAATCTATAGAGACAAATGCTGTTGATACTATTACTTTTCTCTGATAACCAGTAAAAGCTACGAGTTATAGAAGGTTCTCAGCCTGCCTGTAGGTAGCTTTTTGGGTTGAACTATGGCATTATTTAGGAGGCTGCTTGAGAAGACTGACAAAAATCCAGTGTACATAAACAACATGATCTTGAAAAAAGATGCCTAAAAATCTGAATGAAATGTGAAAAGTGCTAACCAATTCATTTCTTTGTTTAACACAGAAAAGCCATCAATTTAAACTGCCATGACTTGGAATCATCTTACCTGTTTGAGCTCTCATAGTGAGATGATTTACTTACACAAGGTGCACTTAGTGGACAGCCCTATCTTGCATGTTGATTTTAGGGTGAGATGGTGCAACATTAAAACAAGGACAAGATGGTAAACAAATGGAGTCACCCATAGCACTTTGTTACTACAGAGTGGCCACCTAAGAGTAAATTCCACTTGGTCTGTAAATAATAATAATAATCACAAATTCAGAGCTGGTAGGAACTGAAAATATTTACAGAAGGACTTAAAATTGAAATTACAAGTATCTTTCAAGCTACTGATCATGCACTATTAAACAAGTTTTATTGCTTTATCATAGCAATTAATTTTTGTTTCACATTAATGACATTCTTATCATGCCTAAGTTGCTAATGGAATTTGACAACAGCAAATACCGTAAGATCATTTAGCTTATTCATGTCACTGGCAGGGATGAATACATATCTTTACATTATTGATTTTCCTAATATACTAATCACTTCTAAAATGAATGACTGTCTCTATGTGTTTTAGTCATTGCAAAGAAGGGTTCATTTGCACATTGTCTTTTTAATATCTGATTTTTTTAAAGAAGCCAATAATCAAATTTCTAAACAGCAGTTCTAAACATAAACTTTAGGTATACACCATACATCTTAATATATGCTTCTTTATAAATATATGACCTTACTAAACCTTCTAGCTTGTTTCATCACCAGTCTGATCTGATATTAATGAGTGATTAAATTTATTGTAGGGAAAAAGGTACAGTTCAAAGTAAAATTCTCATGTTCATCAGAAACACCAAGACTTCATTTTGGCTTTCCACTTATTTGAGAAAAGCTGTTCCAGCCTGTTGCCTTAGGTCTTCTGAGTACTTTTTCTGGACTGTCTTCAGAAAAAGAAGTGTTTCTTCTGTCCAACTGCCTATGAGAGCAGCTCTCTCAGCAGACCTGCACTCTCCGGCTGCAGCTGGAACTACCAAGCATGTGGAAGCTGCAGGGCTGGCTGTAAATGTGGGAGGTGCTGGTGCTGCAGCCTAGGGCTTCAGGAAGGAGAACTGACACAGAAAGTAAGAGACTTAAGGACACTGCATCGCCCATGGAAATGGGTACATTTCTCCCTTTGTCAAAGAAAGGCTGTATATGGCCCTTAAACTACTTCAGATCATATATATATACACACATATATATATATTTAATAATAAAAGGACAATTATGAATTCTACAAAACAAATGTAAAGTTTCATCACCTACACCTTTTCTCTTGTGTTATTACTTCATTACAAGCAGTACTAACACTTCCTTCTATTTTTCTCATTAAAGAAACTGGATGCAGAGCTGAAAAAGTTGAAAGATACTGAACAATAGTATTTGTGTAATTACAAACATATTTTCAGTTCTAATTATGTTTTTATTATCCTAATTACTTTGCTACTTACATATTTAAGCACAATTATATCCTGTGATATGCACCTCTATTACATTTACTATTAAGGCCAATTTTATTCAAATATACTAATTGCAGGGTGTTTTTTTTTTCAAATTTTTTCAAAGGTACACATAGAATGTGTACCTTTAGACTGATACTAAATAAGCATCAATTTTATTGTTATTCCAAGTAAAGTATTTGCACAATTAGTATGAAGTTCAGTGCAAGATTGTTTTAAGTTTCACTTGACCTTCACTTTTTTAAAAAAAAAAAAAAATTTTGTATTCATACAAACATTCCTGCTGAAGATGGGGTTAAAACTGTCACAAGCATTTTAATAAAATACCGAAGACCTTCTTTAATTTATGGCAGATATATTTTCAAGAAGGAAAATGCTGATATTATCTTGGTTATAAGCTTACTGCTGAAATGATTTAGATATTCTTTTCCTTTCACACAGTATCAGTATAAAGTCTTTCTTTGCAGGCAATGAATTATAGTTGACACTTCAAACCTATTCTATCAGTATCTCCTAGTTCAGAAAAATGAGAAAACATAAATATTTATTCTATATATACGGAAGAGACACAAGACTCTGATAAAAATGATCCATTATGGATTGATGAATAATTGTTACATGTGTCACACTTAGAACAGGAAAGGGCAAAAAAAAATTTGCCACTTTTTAATATGAGGATTTGAGGTTATTGTGTAAATAAAAACGCAGTCCTTTTATCACATTGAGCTGATAAGCCCTGTGATTTCTGATGGAATGCACTTCATAACTACATGGAAGATGAAGCTTCCTGTTGCAGACTCTTGGTCCAATTTGTCTATTAATAACATGCTTTAACAGTGCAAAAATATTTATGCAAACAGCTTTCCATTTCCCCAGCTTATATGTGCAATACTTCCCTAGCTTAAGTTCAGCAATTAATATGACTAGGAATTCATTTGTTCCATGAAACTATCTGTTCAGTGTCTTTAATCTTGTTCCTATTACTAATATAAGCTGTTATATTATGCAAAGAAGTAAAGACTATTATAAACTGCTAAATACTAGTCTATGAAAACTATCCAAGTGTTACTATAAATTTTCCTGTTGGATGGGATGGGGTCAGTATGGAAAAAAATATAATATTTCCAAATTTTTGAAATAATATTATCAGTCTTACTATCAGTCTTTCCTTCTGAAAAGGCAGCAAACAAGCAAGCAAACAAAAACATTATGTGCAAGCCAGTAATCAGAATTAAAACAACTTGTTTTTGTTTGTTTTGTTTTTTAATTATTATTATTATTCACAAAGTCTGTTTTTATGCTAGAAATTGAAGATCTCTGAGACAAAGAACATTCTTTTTTGATTGAGTGTTTTTAACTGTACAGCCTTTAATATAAAACCTAAATACATTCATAATATAAATCATGAAGTTAAAAAAAAAATAAAAATAAAAATGACCAGCTTAAGGTATCATATGTAAATGCACAGAATTATTTACTAATTAGTGTTATGGGAGCATCACAGAATGCAATGTGATTTCTTGATGGCTTTCTCTTTATTAAATTAAAATTAAAATACATATAGATTAAGTGAAAATAAGGTAGAGTTAGTTCAGTAAATAAAAATCAGGAACTTCTAAATTTACAATACTCTGGAAAAAATGGCTGAGCCATCTTGTGAATGTGCTACACTTATATTGAAAGCCACAATTCATATATGCTAACTTAGCAGAAAAAAAAAAGACAGAGAACACACCAGATATGCAATAGTACATCTGAAAAGTATTAACTTTTGACATTATTGCTTGGCTTCATTTCTCCATCATTGACAGGTTAACTTTTGGCATAAAGAAATAAGGAGCTACACTGAAGAAAACAACCGTTTTCTAGCCCAGTTTCTTGTCTCGTTCAGTGGCCACAGGCAGACATAGAGAAAACTGCAAGATGAAGGCAAGAACAAATTAAATCTATCCCTACTAATTTCCTAAATTAAATGTTATTTCTAACTACAATAATCTTTATCTCAATAATTTTGAGATAAAGCAATTTCACTCAACTTACTTAGTATTATAGAAGGAATTTAGAAAATGTAGACTTTAGGAATAATTCTATTATTTTAACACTACAAATTCTTCCACTTTTCCATCACAGATGAAATAAATCAAATAAAAGTTTGTTTTAAAATTTTGTCTTTGTGTTCAGTGTTTCTACATGACATTTTGAAGGAGGAATGGAGGGATAAAACGAATTTCTCTCTATGGTATACAGAGAGATTTTTCAGCACTTCATATTAGTGGTGAAGAAAAGTTCCCTCTACTCAACCTTTCTTATAGAAACTAGGATTGGGTTTGTTTTTTGCAGTTTTGCATGCTTCCTCTTTTTGAATAACTTGGTGCCTCTGCAGATACTGAAAGGTTTCTCAAATAATATGAGTTTAAAATTGGGTTATTTTTACTCTGCTGCTTATCTGGCTAAAATATGAACAATGGTGACTTCTGGATTATCTACAGGTTCTGAATGACACTGCATCTTTTTTTCCTCTATTGCCACTTCAAATACCACTCTTTCAAACAGAAAGAAACTGCTAAAAAAAAAAAAAAAAAAAAAAAAAAAAAAACATTTTGCAGAAACCAACATCTAAAATTCTGCACAACATTCAAACACAAAAAATTATATTTTATGTGTGACTCCATTTTTAAATTCTGACTTACTGAGATCTTTTTTCCAGAGCTACTTAAAAAAATAAAGACTGTCAGGAAATGACAGTAAAAATAAATATCTAAAATGCAGAAAAAAATCTCTGCTCCTTTTTTTACACTTCTTACTTTTTCATATCTTGTCGCTTTATTTGGGTATCATACCTCCCAGACTTAAAGCTACATTAGAACAAAGAAGCTCTTATTCTTGACGTTATGTTTAATTTTCTACACTTCTCTAAGAAGTTACTTTCTAAAGGCCTATCTTTATCCTCCTAAATTATGGATATTTATCTTCATAATGTCTACCCCGTGTGAGCAATATCAGATTAATTGAGTTTACCTACATGCAAAAAAGTCTACTGAAAATTTAGAGAAAACTGAAGTACAGTTGAAGGTTTGGAAAACATACATTAAGGTAGAAGACAACTAAGTCACAGTCTGTAAATACTTCTACAGGAAAATGAAAATCCCAAACAAATGAGCCTTTGATTTAGCTGACAAAGGTTTACAACTGATAGAGGCTTAATTTAGACTAGAAATCAAACTAATATTTATCACTGCAAGTCTCTCTGTTTCATTTGAAATATTTTAAATTAATATGAATACTTTTTTTTTTTTTTTTCCCCAAAATCTGTTCTTATTCACACCAAATTTAGAAAAGAAGCACTCTGGCACATGCTACATAATAAATTAGACTGGCTGGTGGTAATGACCTCTCCTGGCCTTCTATTCTATGAATCTTAGACGACAAACCCTGGCTACTGACTAACAAAATTGACATTACTATTAAACACATTTAAGATGACAACAACAACTAAACAATACAGGAAACATTTCTATTATCATTCACATGTACAAATTAAATTAACACTGATTGCTCAATTTGGAATTTCTGATGTAAACCACTCTCAGGGGTGAATCATTAATTAGAACACACTACTTAAATTGACTCTTTTCAGAGGTGATGCTCCATTTAAGGTCCTAGAACACAGTATCTTACACCTTGTTGAGCTCAACCCAACAGTGAAAATGTGAAAATCTTACAAGCAGCAATTGATCCTGACTTACAGAAATAAGAGAAAGTCTTTCTCACTAAATACATCATGAAGCAGTAACTCTTAATTTTATTCAGTCTCCCAAACAACCCATATATGAAAAGCCTACTGTTGTGGGGTAAACTGAAAGAAAAGCTCTAAAACAGCCTTTGAATGGATAAATACAAAAGAACTATAAATAAAATAAAGCCAGAAACAGTAACTGATACTTCGTGTTATTTCATTAGTTCTTCTAGAGTACATAAACTACAACCCAACTTCCCTTTCAGCGCCAGTGTGGGTTTGCACTGGTGTACATGGATGGAAGACTTGCTCTGCTGGCCACTGAACTGGAGATCATCTCCAGACCCCCATCTTAGCCCTCAACAAAATGCATTTCCTGGGTAAAAACCCAATTTGGGTGCTCTGAAATCCCTTCTGCCAGCATTTTTCTCAGTGGACACTGGCATGCTCTACAGAGTTTTAGGAAAGTAATTTTAGCCAACTGAGTTGTGCAGTAGGCATACCTCCAATTCTTTTGTGTATATGGAGATTGCAGAATATTACAAAAACAATGCCCTATGGGAGTAAACAGAGGTATCTTTATTGGAAGAATTTTTGTGCTGACTTCTGCTGCCCACTATCTTCTTTCCTGTGCTGACTACAATCAATTTAAACAACAATATTACCAGAGTTAAAAAAAAAAATAATAATAATCAGGACTTGATAATGGAAAACTAATTTCTCAAAGATACTACTCATATTCAAAGTCTCTCTGAATTTAACTGTATTTTCACTAACATTTTCACTGTTTTAAATAAAACAAAGACCATAAGTACAGCATAGAATATGTAGTTCTGTGTATTCCAGGTGATCCAGAGGTTTATGGAAACTAAGATGGCTGAGTATTCACTTAAAAAATATAAAAGATTAACTGTAGGAAAACTGTTCAAATAAGAAGGATTCAGTAGGTCAATGAGGGCCATGAAAGATAATGGCGTGTGCTAATCCACTTCAGAATCTTCAGAAAATAGTCATGTGTTGTTAAAATAACATACATTTAGCTTTAATTTGCTGTTAATTAGGGTAGATAAATTAAAGTATATATGGGTATCACAAAAATACATATTAATAGCAAAAAGAACTATTCTAATAGATAACACACATCACTGATTCTGGTGTCCTAAAATATGTAGGTAATATGAACTCTTAAGTGTCTGCTAAAAATTCTTCTTAACAGTGAGAGTAATTTAAAGAAACAACACTTTGATGAAGCACCATTGCAACACAATTGGGACTGTACTGCAGTTCAGAGATAACCCTGAAACAACTGGGTAGGGAAAAATCTATATAACGTACGTTATTAATGACTTCTGAGTGACCTCTGCTTATCTTCACTACCATAAAGAAGACATTGAAATTTTCAACTGTGCTCAAGCTTCATTATTCAAAATCTCGACTATAATAACTTGAGTATTCTAATGATATTTTCAACCTGTCATATTAAAATAAAGAAGAAAATTTCTGAGATTATATATGATCTAGAAAAATGATCACTGCTTTGTTTATATAGCGCTATGTGAAATCTTATGTTTACACTGCATACAATGATCAGAGAATGTATTTGTTTAATTTTTCATTCAAATATTACAGATAAGAGAGAAGATAGCAAATCATTCAGAAAAGAAAGAAAGAAAAAGAGAGAGAGAGAGAAAGAAAAACGAAAAAGGGAAGAAAGAAGGGAAGGAGGGAGGGAGGGAGGGCAGGCTAAGGATGTGTACACTAGATATTGAAAAAGGAGTTATAAATTTACTTCCCTCCAGGAAGGAATTTCAATTGTACATCACACATACCACTCAGCAAATGACAACAGTAACTTACGTGACCAGGTATCATGCCATTCCATGAACATCTCAAAACATCCAGTCACAGCTGGACAGATAGCACACATAGGTACACTCAAGCCCACTGACACCAGTACAGCTAGCAAAATATACAGCCTCTGGGTACAGACCTTCATCTTGTACAACTTGCTGCTATTTTCTAGTTAAAATTTCTTAGTTGAACATTTCTTAGTTAAAATCTTACTTGGAGTTTGCTTAATTTTAATTTTTCATTACATTTCCCACTATCTTCCCCTAGCCAAAAAATATATTTTATGATTTATGTAGTTTAAGCTGAAATTAAAACTGTTCTTCCTTCCTTCCTTTCTTCCTTCTTTCCTTCCTTTTCCTTTCTTTTTTTTTTTTTTTTTTTATTTCTTCTTAAAATATAGCCGATTGATTAACATAATACAACACTTTTACAGTGACAAAATATAACATGTAAACTTCAAACTTAATTTACAAAAAATGAAACAATTTTTTGTGGACAATGTGTTAAGTAAAAACAATGTTTTAAATATACAATGTCTGTAATTTGTTTGTTTGTTTCCTATCCATTTTAAAGAGTATTTCAGGTAGTTTCTCAAATAAAAAAGAAGCTAGTATAATTCAATGAAAGTTAGTGGGTGTTTTTTTTGTTTGTTTGTTTGTTTTGTCTTTTTTTTTTTTTCTCTCTTTGAAGGAATCTATTTCCAACTCATCTGTATTCAGAATATGAATATAAATTTGTACACAAGTAATTCTAAATGCCATTGGCTTTCCACTTTTAATGCTGTTATTTTTCCAAAGAATGTATCCACAGATCAATGACCCTTTCATACTATCTGAAAATGCCAAAGAATAACACTTCAGGGATAATACTGTTTTCACTTGACTTAAATAGTCATTTTTAAAACGGAAAGTAAGCATGACATCCTAAAATTACTAAGGATGCCATCCAGAGTATTTATACATCAGGGGAAACGATGACATGGAAATAGAATTAGATAACTAATAATTATTCACACACTAATTTCAAACTAAAGACATGTTAAAATGAATGAATCTCACAGATTATCGAACTGCTTATTTAGCAGCATATATTGTTACATTTTTTGCATATTTCATCATTTTTCTGTTACTTTTTATTAATTACGGCTACTCTGAATTGATGATCTCCAATGTACACATCAGTATGTATCAAGACTGATGAATGCATCCTGGATGTTCAAGTCACGTGGAGGGTCTGCCCATATGCAAGACTCTTGCTGTACCCCTGCATGTTTTCCTGAAGCAAACTTGCAGACACACTTTACAAAACAAGTAGAGCTGACAGAAAATTCCAGGAGTCTTTCTCCTTTACCTCATCACCATCAGAAAGACTTTCTTATGGTGACCTGCAGATATGCACTTTTGCCTAGGTACTGCTTGCTGCTATGTGGTTTCTTTCAGTCCTTCCCCCTTTTCCCTCCCCCAGAGGAAAGTCTGATAGCGGATTATCTAATTTATCTAACTTCTATAGTGCGCTTTTCTCTATAGTCCATATGTAGAGAGTGCTGTAAGTTTCTGAATTCAATTATTTTGGTACTGGAAAAAAAAAAAAAAAGTTATTTTTTAAATTTCTAGCATGGATTCTTTATTGCTTTTAGAAATATGTCTGACTGTCAGGCAATAAAAGAGAATACTGCAGGGATTCTTAGCTTTTGACATTTTTAATTGCTTCTGCTTTGGTTATTACACAATAGATAGTTTCATCATATAAATATAATGTATCTTTGCAAAATCCTTTAAAATATTACTTTAAACCAATGAATGCCATTTTCTATTTGCCTTTAATTTCCTCTCAATAGTAAGTTCATCAGAGTGTAACAATTAATTAACTTAATTAAGCTAACTTAATTATGTTCTTTCATAGGTCAATATGTAGAGCTACTCAGATTAACAGCAGAGCTTGTAAAGTTAATCTTCTTGTATAATGCAAATGATGCCAAGTCATGTATTAAATACCTTCCTGAGTAACAGATGATACAGGACTAAATGTACTTTAAAGAAGGGCAGAGACTGTGAAAAGGTTAAATAAAGAAAAATATCTTGGATTTGTGGAAATTTTAAACAGACCTAATTCATTTTTTAAGTTAATAATCTTTTTCCAAGAGGAGGCCTCATTCTATAAAGACATTTACAGCTTAAATATACATACATAAAAAATTGACTTCAAAAGCAGAACTGTGTGACAACATTTTCCAGCCATCTTGCAACCTTTATGTTTCTTTATTAAGAAGATTACATAAAACAGTCCTGTGAAAAGATTGGATGGAAAATGTGAATTCTTAACTTCAGAGCATTTGCATGCCTACTGTATTTCCCAGTTTATTTTACAGAGGAATCACTTCAGTAGCCAAAGGTATTATGCTCTCATATCTGCTTATTATTAATTCACTTTTAACACAGTTAGACTCTAAGGCTTTCTTAGTCATGTGGCTTAGCAATTTTGCTATAAAATATTAATGAGAACTACAGTAATAATAATAATTACTTGTAGAAGCATAAAAAGTAAAATCAAACAAACCAAATGATCTGAACAGGTGACTGATCTCTTCTGTTAAACAAATGAGTCTGATGGTTGAAAACCATTGTCTGACATCAGGACCATATGTCAAATAGCCAAATTTCAGCCAACTAATCAAATTTCAGTCTTCTCTGTAATTAACCTGATTTAGGTCCAGAAAATATTCTAAATGCATAGGAATTCTAGGTCTGTAATCCACTGCAATTCTTTGTTGCAACACAAAGAAAACAAAGAAGGTGGGGGCACTTCTGTAAGATGATTTGAACACAAGTGTAAAGGAAAAGGCTCTGCAAGTGTGGAAACTACTCAGAACTTTTAAAACCAGAATAAAGTACTAAGAAATACACCAACAGGACCAATCCTATGTCTGCTAGGGGATTACACAGATGCTATGTGTTCTTCTCTTTCTTAAACTATGCCATGTAGAATTTATGAAGTTGCACAAAATGATGTTGCATGTCCTGACCTCAGGATGATGAAAAGGTCCAGAGCATAAATCAGCTTGTGTTCCAAAATCACAGGCCTATGACTTCTAATATAATGGAGAATAGTCTATGATATAGAATAATTAGTATATTAGCATGTGTGATTTTTCTTCAGAAAGCATCTGCTAGGTCCATACAGCATGGAAGTTTCCAATTACTTTTCTGAGCACTTTAAAAGTTAAACAAAAAAAATTAGGGTTCAAGAGTAAATCTGTAGTCCAACCCATTCTGTGTGTGTAACTTTTTTTTTTTTTTTCCAATTAACAGTGTGTCAAGAACAACATATTTATAGCAAAAACTGTCTGACAATTCTTTTGTTGAATAAGTTCAAGTTATCAGCTACTTGGAACAGAGGGAAATTATGGTTATATCTATGAAGTTTAGAAAAGCACTTTTTTTTTTTTTTCATAAGTGCAAGCATAACAGATTTGTATTTACACAGACAGATAATATATAAATATATTTCTCTAATATTTTCTTGTGTTCTCTACAAATCATCTTCCAGGTTCTTGCCAATGTGTATTCTACAAGATGATTGAGTTATTGAAAGGAAAAATGAAAGATGGAAATCCAGTTATTTAACAGTCTTCTAGTAACTTCAGATAGAGAAAATATCACATGAGCACTACTACAGTCTTTACCATGTAAAGACTTTACCTGTCTTTACACTTTTATTCAGTTCTTTCAGAACATGTCACATCTTACTTTGCTTAAAAAGAAAACACCTTAGTATATATATATTTAAAAAAAAAAAAAAAAAAAAAAAAGCATAAAGATGGACTGGATGCTTTGCTGAATAAGTTTATGGTTTGGGGTTATTAAAAAATAATCTGTTTTAGTACTAACTTGAAGTGTCAATAGGACTTGTTGGACAAATGTTTTATCCAGACATCAAGGAAAGAATTAAAAAAAAAAAAAAAAAAAAAACAGATGCAAATTGTGTTCATAAAAATTAAGAAATGCTCCCTTTGCATCTGGTTCCCCCAGAATTTCTGAGAATAATGTAATGATTTCACGTTGAACTTGTAAACTGCTTGAACTATCGTTACAACTAATGTCAGATGTCCTAAGTGTGGCACACATCTTTTCCTGTAGAACAAAACACAGCTGTTCACTAGTAATGGAAAAAAAAGTCTGTGCACTCTCCAGATATAGGGCAAGCACTAAAAGCTTAATAATAGTACCTATCTATTAGGTACTCAGTAATATATAGTACTATAAGATAGTACCTGTCTTAATCCTTCTTTAATTCAGACTCCCAAAATATTGCACTATTGTAGCACTTACTGTACTGTAAGTACTGTAGTACAGCACTTAGATAGCAACACAGATACATGGGCTATTCATGTTCATACAATACAGTGATGTCATTCATATTTTACCCTAAAGTGTTCCATATGATTTGGGGAGGAAGGGTTGTTTTATTGGCTGGTTGGTTTATTATTTTTTTATTGGCTGGTTGTTTTATTCTTATTTATTTATTTTCTAACAGAACTAAATCTCTTACAAAGAATCACACAGCATTTCATCTGTATCCATACTGCTCTAGTAACACAGCCATTCCAAAAGACTAGCTCTGTTAGCCTCTAGGCTTACACGATTAAAACATGATTAATTGATTTGCCAGTGGATCAGCAAAGGAAATTAATACACATAACTCACGCATTTCTATTTTACCTCTAATTAAAGATGAAGATATGCCTTTTATGAGACTCAGGTTTAAGGGAACTGTCAAAACTAGTCTCTTCTTAGTTAGATAACCAACTCCTGATTCTCACTCCCAGTAGAATAAAGTGTTGCTTATAAGAAATGGTATCAAAATACTAGAGTAATACCCATCAGTCTTGCTCTTTAGCCACTATAAAACTATATATATATACATATATATATATAAATAAAAAAAAAGTAAAATTACTTTAACAACAAACCTTCACTTTTTTTCAGTGTGATTGCATATTCATCTAAAAAATGTATATATTTACTAAATATACTGCAACTGCTAGATGAACAATGCAAGTGACCCCACCAAATGGGGGGGGTGTAAGGGTCATGAAATGTAATTTCTTCGCCTTTGAATTTTATTGAACAATTACATTGTTATTTAAGCAAGTGCATTTGTGTATTTTAAAAACTCTGAATCTTAACATTTGCAGAGATATTTCTTTCATTAGTTAATGGTAAAGAATGTGTGGTATCAGAGATATAATTCAATGTATTGACTCAGGGTATACTAACAATAGTGAGGTACTGAATATTGAAATGGTTGTGGAGACAAAATTCCTATGTAATTTAAAAATTATAAATTTGAAAACTATGTAGTTGAGTATAACATTTTATGAAAAGCAGAGTTTTTCTACAGTTCCCTAAGAAACTGGAAAGAAGGTCTAATTAAGTGACACTGAAATTCAGATAGCACACATCTGTCCCCTTTCAAATGCGCTGAATTTTTCTTTCAATTTCACTGTTGGATGCTAGTTATTAAAAATTACAATAAAAACATACAACATTGACTCATCAATCACACAGGTAACTTTCTTACTTTAGTATGGATAGTAATTCAAATCATCCAAGCATTCAAATCTATAAAAATTAAATTCTGATTATGGGGGATTGCACAGGTTTTGAAAACACAGGGTAAGGTATCTTTCTAACTTTAAATATGGTTTGGTTATTTTATAAGCCAAAGTGTTACCACACCTGAAGGACACTAATGAATACACTCACTTTCCTGAATCCTTCACAGGTACAAAACTTTCACAGGTGTAAAACGTAAACACCCAACATGCTAATTATTGATGCACTGACTTTTGTTATATGCCACGTTGTATGTCCATCTGGACACTGTCCCTTTCTCCCCCAGTTACACGTGATTTCAGAGCATGAGAAGAGGCTGGGAAGAAGGGGAGCAGTAACAGGAGCAGGATCCATCCTGCCCTCCTGCTGAGTAACAGCAGCTGTGGAGAAACAGCTCAAAATTCAACCTTTCAACCACTAGCAGAGACAACTGGAGAAGCAAAGCAAAGCCTCATCTGAGTGACCACAAGGCATCACACAAAGTTAAAACTGATGACACAAGTAACTGTGTGTAAGATTCGGACTGCGAATCTTAAGAAAAAGAAACTGTAAGCAAGAAAATGACATGGATTATACAAACGAATGCAGCGACTTATGGGATTTTCCTGATTTCCTGCTACTATAAATTGTTCTCACGTTTGCAAATCTGAAATACTTTTTTGAATGTCACTTTATATATCCTTCTTTCAAAATTCCCATCCACCCCACTTTCCTGAAATCCTTAGTCTGACAGCTATTTTACTTTTAAACTTCTTTCCTGCTTCCCTTTTCCATGGCTGTACTTGAACATTCCCTTAACTGCCTTCTCACCAGTACTGATGGGTCAAATTCAGATGAGAAAAAAATTATTACACTAATAATGCATCAGCTAACAGCTACAGTTAATTCTGAATATTAAGTAATTAAGCAAACACTAAAAGAATACAAGGGACTGGTGTACCAAGAGACTTCAGATAAAAAGAAGATTTAAAAAGGAATTTGTTGAGTAAAGCTCTGCAAACACTTTTGTTGTTGTTAGAGGCAGGTTTTTTAAAGTGTAATTCACACGCATTTGTTTACCATGCTGACTTACCCCCATGTAACTTAGGCGGGCTGTTTCCTGGTGGATTCTGAATTTGGAAATTCAACGTACTGGTGCTCCCCTCTCAAGGTTCCCTGCAAATCCAACCACAAAACTCTTTCTAACTCACCTCTGTTTTGATATAAACTGCGGTAACTTTTTTTTTTTTTTTTGATAAAGTCTCATTCTGTTATAAAACACATATAATAAATACTTTATGACCCCATGTTCAGCTAAACAGCTTCACCATAAACTGAGATATCTACTCAAATTCAAGAGCTGCATTCCCATCTTTCAGTTCTCTGATATTTCCTCAGGATCTCTCCCCCACAGTTTAGTTGTTTGTATTCCACACAGGCTAAAATTGAGGTAAGTTGGAAAAGCTGAAAACTAGGAGCCAGAACCCATGGACTAAGCTCCCTTTGCAACTCAGGAAAATATACAAAGGCATTACTAAAAATTTATGTCACTCTATCATCAGGACTGCTTACATGTGATAACTTGAGTATGCGGTGATACTCCAAAATAACGTGAAACACCTTAAGTGAAGTACCAGAATATACTCTTAAGAATTCTCCCAGCCTTGTACTAAGAATTTGTCTCTTCTTCAAACAAAGTGACAAGACTCAGAGGAAAGGAGAAATTCATAAAAGAATTTGATAATTATCTTAAGGCTGCACTAGAGAAACAATGAATGGCACTGTAAGAGAGTTGTGTTTCCTATTGGTAATATTTCATTTTCTCCTTTATTGGGAAAAATATAGTGAAAGAAAATCTGAGAAAAACAACAGTATTTACATTACCTGGTACTTGGCATGTCTTTAAAAACAACAGTAATTGAGGAAGCCAAGACCAAGAATATTAAGGCTACTCCATGTGAAAGACTTCTCTCAGAAAGGGTTGATTTAAAGATAACAATGGTTCCCTGAAAGGATGATTCTCATCATAAAGTGAAGCTGGAAGTCTGCTGACAACCTCTTCTCCAGCTATGGTGTACTCTGACAAGTATGAATTGCAAGGACCAAAAAAGTCAGTCATTAGCTGTGTTGTAGAACTACCTTACAAGTCAGCACCTTTTCTTATAACAACAGGGAGTATGGCCTTATGCCACATTAGCATCATTAGCATCTAGTATAATTTTTTTCAGAAAAAAAGGTCACAATGATAGGCACAATAATATTACCAAGGGCCTTTCATTTGTCCAACCCAGCAGTTAGCTGCATTTAATTTAGGATGACAAAAGCTTTATATCTACTTATAATTAATTACAGATTCTGTTTCTTTAGTCTTGTAAAGCTTAATTTGCTCAAATCAACAGAATTCCCCTCAATGTTATGGATGTGTGAAAGATTGGAACAAAAAAAAAATATAGTTTTCCAATCACTGATAATAAGAAACATCATTTAAAATGCAGTAGATGGAATATACTTGGCTTATATAATCAAGGTCCTAAAATTTACCTTGGCCTGATGTGTCAGTGGTGTGAGAGGATAAGATTGAGCTTTAGCTTTAGAAAGTTGCTAGTATGAAGAAAGCATGAAAAACAGAGGCAAATGAGTATCCCCAAACAGTTAATCTTGGAATAGAATAGACACAGATGGTCCTACCTCTTCTGGATGTTTCTGTGCCACCGATACCAGCTCTTCAGAGCTACTTCTTGAGGTAGAGGGTACCACATTACCTGGGGCCTCTGAGACCACCTCATTTGACGGCTCGGAGTCCTGAGGGCAACAGAGACAAATAGACCCCTCAGCAGCGTGTTGATGTGGTACTCCAGGATAGAGAGAGTTCTCAGAGGAGCTGTGCTCTGAGCACAGGAAAACAGAGAATACTTGAAGTCTAAAAACTCATTTTTACACTGGGCAACTAGTTTAACCCCAGAGGCAAAAACATCTGCCATATGCTTTCTCTTAAAATGGTAATACTTTCTTCATAAGAACATTTTAAGCCTTAGTAAATAGCTATATAGCATTTCAGAATTGTAAAGTTCTGAATAAGCATGCTTGTTTTGCCCATACCTACCCCTGCTCCTAAACTGCATGGAAGGGAAACCTACATTTCATCCCCTTATTGAAGATAAGAGATTTCTGCAAAACAACCTTGACCATGCTAGAACAACCCCACACAAATGTATTTTATCGATTGCTGTAAACTGATATAGCAGAGAAAACTGGTAAAGCTAGAGAAGGTAGTAGATGACTGTCAACTTCAACACTACAGTCAAATAAGTAAAATAAAACCACTTAAGTAGTTAACATTCTCCTTTCTAAATTACCTTTACATTGAATTTACAATGTAATGTGACTAGAATAGATTAGTCAAAATAAAAATCACTTTAATACCTCCACTGCTTCACACAGTGGTTTTGATAACTGCATAGATTGAGATATTTTACTATGGAGAAAAAAAATCCATTAATCGGTACTATCTCTACTATGCTTGTAATGCTCATTACAGAAGATATTTTAGTTGTCATTGCTTAGCAAGCAGAATATGTGCTTTTGATGTATCACTTTCTCTCTACAGTCATTAATTGCAAGGAAATCGAGATTATACTTTCGGAAACTGCAAGCTGCAAAGCTCATTATTAAGTTTTTGACATGACAACTTCTATAATGTAAATTCAAATTTTGTACTAATAATATTGAGCACTTGCATTTTAGCCCAATGTCTATGTTTGGACTATTGGAAGGGACAAAGCTGTGGCCCAACACCCACTACTGAGAATCACAGGACAGACCAGACATTGCAAAAGAATACATGGAGGGGGTTGCTAGAGGCTAGAAAGTTGGAAAAAAGTCTATGGGTCTTGGGGGTATTCTCTAGTATCTCTATTTCATATAACTTTTCAGGTGAATTCCTGTAAAATAAAAACAACAGCAACCACAACAAAAACCTACTAAGCTTAACTATTTCAAATAAAGCTCTTTATGACTTTCTTTTAGCACCACCTCTCTGTGACTTAGATTATTCTGGCCCATCCTGTGGCCCATCACTTTAAGTTTAAAGTTCAGTGTCACGATAACTACAAGGAAAAGACTCTCTCTTCATGTTGGCCCAATTAGCCACAAACTGACTCAAAGTACTGAACCGTGCTATTTTGTTTTCTCCTTGAGGACTAGAAAGTTAAATCATTGCCACGCAATTTATCAGCTCAGTATGTTTCCAGAAGCTCTCCTGTGCTGCTTGCAAAAACAAAAGTAACAACCACATCTGCTGAAAGAAAATGATGTACTTGTCTAAATTCTTTGGTTCAGCGATTTCTCTCCTTGAATTCTGCCTGTCTTTTGTGCCTAAGAAAACTTTTATTATGTTGCTATCACCCGTTGCCAGATAATGGTGGCAACGTTGTTTTTTGTTACTTATGTTTTTTTGAAACAATGGGTTTCAAAAATGGTCAGAGCAGCAGTAATTTGGTAAATATATATTCTTGTTTCATTTATTTTGCTTCAACAAGAGCAGCACATCACAGATGCTCTCCTCCTCCCTCCTCCTCCCCCCCCCCCATAATCAAGTCCTGAATATCTTCTTCCTGACCAGCTCGTCCATCCTTCTCAATAGTTCTCTTAAGAAACTAATATAGGGCTAATACAATACATCAATTTTTAAGGAGATGGATGGAAACCTGATTTACTTTGTTATTCAAAAACAGATCAAATAAATCACTTCTGTTCCAGTTACAATGGTTTCACTATCTCTTTTCACACTGCTGTGTCACTTAGAAAAACTGTGCAGAGCCTGAGCTTTTGTATGAAAAGCAATCTATGTTCTAGACTAGTTCAGCAACACGTGAAGTACAGCTTTTGGAAATAAACATTTCAGTAAGTGGAATGTGACCCATTCATGTAAGGTACAATGACAAAAATGTTGCAAGGTGCAAGTGAGAACTTTCATAAAGCTTCTTCTTGGTGTCTTCTGAGTGCATGGTCAAATGAACTAGTAACCAATTATGGTAACTTGCACTCAGACAAATAAAATCACCTTAAAAGTTATTAGCATTGTTTACTTCTGTAAATGGAAGGCATACAATTTGTATCACTGACACAAAACAGCTATTTTACTGAAGAAGTGGTAAATGAAAAAAAAATGTACTTCAATTTTTATTTTTTTTGTCTTCCCCCCTTATTATTTATATCATAATACACTGGGTCAACTTTGCAAAAATATTTGCACTTGTTGATCTGTAAGCCTCAACTGTAGCAGTGAAAGACTGTTCATGGATGTGTAAATGACACAATAAATGATTTGGTACACAACCTTTCTGGTGCCTAAGCCCTTCCCATTTCATTAAAATATTATAATATTTCCACCCTATATAACTTAACTGCATTTTCAAGTCAGGTCAACACGAAGCTTTCTAACAAATCACAATGTTTAACTATATTAATCAATAACTAATGGGGAAAAACACTATTAAGTGGTACTTCCAGTTTCCTGAAAATATAGACATTCTTTATGAAAATGTAAGTACACCATAAACAAATAAACTCAGAATGCTAATGTAGTAATTATATTTTTTCCTGCAAAATTCTGATTTTGAACAAAGCTCCTCAGAACATAATTTTCTTGAATTTATGAAACTTTAAAGAGGAAACATGAAATGTGTCGACATTCTTCTACGTTTATTCAAGAAAGACAGCTCTGCTTTGAACTATGTCTATTTTCATATGACCTAAATATTCATGCAATTTAAGATACCGCAGCAGCATTAGCTTGATTCAAAGAGATCTAGAAAAAAAAAAAAAAAAAAAAAAAAAGCATTTGAATTACATGTTCATACAAACACATAACAAATTGGATCTTCTGGTCCTGGGATGGAACATGCATGCTAGAGTCATGACATTAGAGTAAACCCTCCTTAGCAGCAGACACAAAATGGTGGTGGCTTCAGTGGAATGGCTGGTGGCTGGCTCAATTTGGAGTCTTGGACCTTCAGCATTTATCATTATTATTATTATTATTATTAATTTAATTAAGGCTATAAGAGATCAAAAGTGATAATGAATGGTGAGAGGTGAGAAATCAAAAATGTATCCAAGTGTAATGCAATTCCTTCAAAATACCCAGTCTTTTTCTCCCTTTCAAGCTGTTAGGCACACTTGTTATTTGCATCTACTGTAATAGAAGTAAACATTCTTCTTTTAGTTTTTTCCTTTGCTGTGCAGAAGTATCACTGAAACAACACAACGAAAAATCAATAGTGTATACAGACCAGATGGGGATTTCATGTGTGAGCTACAAAAAAGTGATAGATTTCAGAGGAAAATATTTACATTTTATGCTATGCTTAATTTTATTTGTTTTTGAAGTCCTAATACAAGGACTTCAGTATTTTTACTTCATTATTATTATTTATTTTTAGAACAGACCATTAAATTTCACTTTAAATATATATATACATATATTTTTTTATATATATACATACATATACATATATATACATATATATATACACACATATATATACATAAAGATATGTGTTTTATATGTATATTGCAGATAATATATTCAAACATGTACACTGCCAGTGTTATATTCAAAATGAATGCTACAGAAACAAAATAATGTCATAGTGTTTACCCATATACGTTAAAGTCACAACAGATGTAACTCATAAAATGGAAGCTCTACACAGCCTCTGATTTCAAAGAAAATTGAAAACTATATAAACTTCATAAAAAAAAAATACTTAAAATACTTTGCTAGAAAATGTAAGAAGATCCATTTGAAACAAGATGGAAAAACAGTGTCATACAATGGTATTCATATCAGCTGAGCATCAGTTACTTTGTCTGCCATTGTTACTTTAAAACAAAACAAAAGAAAACAAAAGAACCCAAACACATCAACTCACATCACCCAAACCCTTTATAGATAATTTCAAGCTGTCAGGTTTGAATATATTATGTTAACTCTGCATCAGTTTTCATGTCATCCTGTACCTTGGTCCAGTTGAAAATTACACAAGCCATAAATTAGCTTTAAACAAGCTTTGAATCACCCTGGAACTAGTTTTCAAATTAAAGAGCCGTCAGTATATTACATGGTACTGTCATTTTATTACCCCAATCAATTCTGTGTGGCCTGAGGTAGAAAGAAAATGGATGCTGTCTTCATTTGCAAAGGGTTTATCTCTTAAACCAGGCTCTGAAAACATGACTGCAGTAATGAATTGGAAGCCAAAGTTACTAACAAAGACTTTTAACAGTAGCAAAGTAGAAATATTTGTCCCTCTTTAGACTTACAAAAGGAAAGGAGAAAGAAGAAAAAAAAAAAAAAAAGCCTCTTCTAAAACATGAAGGCAGCTTCTTAAGGCTGAAGGACTATGGGAAGAAATTAGTCTATTTTTGTTGAAGTGCCAAAGTGCTTTTAGCCTCTGCAAACATCACTTTAGTACTGCACTTAGTAATCTTCCTGGCCTTCCTGGGTCAGAGCAAGGTCCCTCTGCAGCCCAAGAGGCAGAAGATGCCCTCCTAGCAGCCAGCTGCACTTGCCCTCCCTTGTTCTCCCAGGTGCTTACTTGGGAAGTCTTAGTCAGAATATGGTAAAATCTAGTAAATACAAGGTATCTGTAGTTCTTCACAGTTCCCAGGAAGACAAAGTAAAGCCCCAGGAGGAATGTACTCTTTATCTCAATCTACTTACTTTGTCTTTCATAGGATTTTACTCTGCGCTGGTTAACGAGGAAAGAATACAGGCTTTAAAAGCCCCTTTCCATATTTGTAAAATTTCATTTCCCTTTTCTGTTCCTATTTTGATACTTTCCTCATGTTAATTTTCTTTCATATTTGACAATCTCCTCTCTTCCTCTGTCCTCTCCAAAGACACAAAATTACAAACATAGCCTTTAAGGTGCTAACCTCCTGCACTGCCAGTCACAGAAGCAACACTCTTGTGTTATCCTTGGCTATGTTTTATTTCTCTTGGGAAGGGACGAAGATTTCTGTGTGCATACACTGTCAACACAACAGCCTCTCCTTCTCAGCTGACTCTGAAACTCATTCAGTTCATGCAACACACCTGAACCTGGATCTAAACCCTCTGCCCTCTTTTAAAGGCAGAAACCAAAGGAAAACCTTTTATAATTCTCTATTTTCCAAGTACAGAATCTTAATTACATTCTTTAGCCTCACACCTTTTCTTTGTTTGTTTTAATTAAACTCTGTGCAATACAGAGGAACCAGTAAAGTTACACAAAGTTTCCAATAAATACCAATCTGTTTCAATTTCTTATCCTTCTAAACTTTCTAAAAACTACAGCCCTGATAAAGCAAGCTTGCATCTTTGAAATCTGCCTACATTTCCACGTGTAAAAGCACAATTTCCCTTTACAACTGTATAAAAATAAAGATGCTACTATTGCTTAGCTTTCATTAAAACTGTTTGAACAAAGTATTAAAAGAAATAAGGTCATATGTTTGGAAAAAAAAACAACCCCCAAACCAAACATTAATCTACACATTCTTAAAGCTAGAAAGAGCACTCCCAAAATAATGTTTTTCATGTTTATTCTTCCAACTTTATCATATGCAAATAGAAACAGCAAACAGCAGAACATTTTACTATTTGAAAATGTCATCACTCACCAACCTCTGGAATCTGAATTAGTTTCCCCTTTCTAATTTTCCACATTTCCATTAGCCAGTATACTATTCCTACCTCTCTGTGGACTGAAACCTCTACTTATAAAATCAAACTCTCCTAGATTATTACTTTCCTTTTACTCTCCCATCATTCAAAAGTTCTCTTTCAGTACCCACTTTTATGACCTCAAAAGTCTCTGAATTCAATAACCGAATGTTAAAGCACTGTAATTAATAAAAATACATAAAAATAAACAACTAGAATTAACCGTGAAAATATAGGTTGTTGACAGTACTCTCATCTCCTATACATAATGCAAAGGAGTACCCCTTTCCTGTTACTGTCACAAACTACGACCATTGATCACAGATACACTGTGGTGCAAACTATTGGCAAAAAAGAAAAAAAAGAAAAAAAAGAAAAAAAGTATAATGATATAAGCATCTATTTGTATCACCAGAAATTTTTAGACTTTCTTCAATAAAGGGAAAAAGCCAATATCTATTTTTCTTGTGCTATATCTCCCATGTTTTGGATAACTTTGTAATTATGTGGTGTACCAGAGCAAAAGATTTTATTTGACTATCCTTTTGCAGGATATTAATATACTGGCAATACTGCTGTACTACACTATTATCATTGCATATAACAGTAACTCAATACCTTTTCCTTTTTTGCTGATACCACTTTCTTCCTAAGTATTGTTCTGATATATATTATTTATTATGATTTAGGATAGAAGTATATATTATAGCCCCCAAAATTATTTTTATCCTAATTTTAAAAGAGTTTTAAAAGCTCTTTAAGACAATACACAATTTATTACTGTTAGATCAGGATATTTAATCTTCCCCATGTCCATTCAGTACGGCTCACATGTCTCCCATCCTTTTTTTTTTTTTCTCTAAAAGAGATAAGACCAAAAGTTGCATAATAAATTCTCAAACATATCACAAGCACCTACAGTATGCGTGCCTCTCATTGTGCTACACGTGTCATACGACTTGCAACAGCAGACTTCAGTGTACTCACAGAAAGACACTTGTATTTTGCACCTAAGCTTTAAAATACATTTTCAGATCAACAAATGTCCAGAGACACCTGCTATTAGCTGTGGAAGGAGCTGCTGCAACTACAATTGCTCCATGTGTAAGACAACATTCGGGTTTGCAGTTCTCTGTTTCCATGAGTGGTATTTCTTTCCTTCAGCAATGGTCTGGGACTGACCACAGCAGTATATTTATACAGTGTCTCCAAAAGATAGCTTTACTCCACTTGTATTTGTTTTCAAGTCATGTTTAAGCCACCCCAAACTTTTCAAGCTCTTGGAGCACAAATTGACCACATTCAGGAATCCAGCACCATTCATTTTGCAGTATGGCACAGCAGCAAACTTACTTCCACCCTTCAGGCCAAGCTGCCCATTCACACAATTTCTGGTCCAAGCAGTTTGCTTCTCCCTTCTTCCACCGCTTGAAAGAAAGCGTACACAACATTTGCTCACAATACTTCGCTAACACTTTGCCTGAAAAGATTGGGCACTTGAGAAGATCTTTGCTCAAAAACCAGCTGCTTTATTCTAACAAAAATAGAACGTAGCTTTTTTTCAAGCACACAATCTTCAGATATTATGCATCAGCATGCAGAGTGCGTCTGTCAGATGTTGGAACAAAGCTTTAAATTGTATCATCTAACTTAATTCTCAAGACAGGGTCAGCACATTCACTGAGCTTTTTTTTCTTTTTCCTTTGAGATGTCCTTTAAGTAATATTTATTTAGCTTCTTACATCTTCATCAGTACTGATTCTTGCTTTTCAGCTCCTTTAAGTTCAGATTTTCCCAACATAACGCAAAACAGAGATGTTAAAATGTGTGATCACCAAAAGCATCACAAAATTTTCAGACTACTTATTAAATCAAAATTAGTTTTCATCTCTCCCCACTTCCAGATTTTTTCTCCAGTAACAAGAGAAAATAAAGGGATTACACAATACATCATTCTTGCAGTCTGAGTTTATTACGCAAGTTTTATAGCTCCCTAAACTTCCCTCTTATGGCATCCTTATCTGCCTGCACTTCAGAGGTTTTCCATAACCAGTGTCCTGCTCTGGGGAAAGGCTCTCTGTGTGCCCTCCGCATCCTTCTTTCAACCTTACCACAGCCCTAAGCTTAAATTCATTCTATTCTCTCCTGAGTCAGTTTTTGTGTATTCCTCCGTGTAGAATTTTCTCATTCATAACAATGTGTGTGTGCTCACATTTTCCCTTCTGTGCCAAGGGCTTCTCTTGCAGTCCCATTAATTTTCCCCATCCTGTTTCTCTCTCTCTAGGTCCTCATCCCCAAAAGGTACTGTATTTTACTTTCAACTGGTAAAGCATGGAAATAAAACATTAATTCAATACTATGAAATATGTTAAACAAAATCAATCCATCTATATAAGAGCATTCATATAAAAATATTTCTTATATCCTCTTTTTCAGATCTCGTTGTAACATCTTAATGTGCCAAATTAAAAGATAAAACCTCACAGATATCCTTTAACAATCCTCAAACAAGTATGTTAGGAACTCTATTTTGTGGGTGCCCCTGATTTATTCATTCACACTGGTCAGCAGACTGCAGTAATTAAAGAAAATTTCCATGTAAGTTTAAACTACTCATAGAGAGGCATACTCTTATTAATGCAAAGTAGCCAGCTAAAACAAGGATGTTTTGTTCTGTCAGACTGAGCCACACTGACAAGGGACTATTTGCTAAAAAGGGAAGGAGCAGCCCAGTTGATGTGACATTAATCAGCCATCTTTTGCTGAGCCTGCAGGAACTAAAAGGTCAAACCCAGTGCTGCTGCTTTAAAGCATCCTCAAAAAGGCCTAGAAATTCCTCATTCTTACCTAATTAAAAACACTGAAAATGATATATAGAATGATGAGGCTACATTAACTCAATGTTGACCTTAGTCCTTTGTTCTAGGAGGCATACATTTTTATTTATTTATTTATTTATTCATTTTTTAAGACAGAAATCCTTTTTGTTTCTCATCTATATTTAAAAACAAAACAAAACAAAACACCAAGCCCCTTAGTTTTCAGTATAATTGCTTAAATAACATTGTGGACCAGATTCTTTCAGTTAAAAACATTTTGCATGAAGTGCTTATACAAATACACAAATTACTAAAATTAATAATCTAATAGCATATATCTGTGTATTAAATTTTAGGCTTTCTACCTTGAGACTCTACTGATACATAATTCCACAAAATCTGTTAGTGAAAAGGGAATGAAATAGCTTTTGTAGTCAATAAAACTAAAGCAGAAATCCCTTTGATACAGCAAACGTAAGAGTGATTTTAATAGTCACTTCATGCCTAAGCAACTCTCTTTTGATGTTGCTTCTTCATACCTCCATTAAACGTATATATCAACCTTAAAAGTATTTCTCCTTTCTCCAATGTGTGGAATACCAGATAGATCCTTGTGTTGGGTCTGTCTGGGATGGAGTCACCTTTCCCTGCAGCAGCCCACACCACCACAATCCCAAGCATTGTGTGAGAGAGCAGAGAACATTTTCCGAAATGCAAAGAGCTTCTGAATCACTGGCAAGGCCTCTCCTGAAACAACCAGGACTACCATGACTGGCTCTAGAAAGATCTGTGGAAGGTAGCACGCACCTTCCATGTGAATGGCACATGTGAACAAGACTCCAGAAAGCACATGTTGGAAGAAATTAAATAGTCCAGATTTAGAACATTATGGGCAGGATGAGTTAAAGTATTTTGAAGTTTAGATATTTACGAGCCTCATCAAAAGACCAAAAAAGAGCAAAGGTCAATAATCAACTACAAGTCCCAGCAGAACACACAGGAAGAGTCAGGACATACCAGCACCAGCACTACTGTGGTGCAACAGAAGAGTTGTGGTGTTGGGGATCAGTCAGACAAGCTACTGCATAGAGACTGCATGTCCACCTCCAGCTCTGGTGTCTGCTGAAAGAACCCCAGAGCTTGCATTCTCTTGAGACCTCTCCATAACACGAACCAAAGCCCAGTCAGTAATTGGTAGCAACTGGGTGGTTTGCTTCAAAAATGAATGCCTGACCTTAACCAAAACGCTAAGACAAATACACACTAAAATACCTCAGATTAAGATCCATGAAAATGAGCACACTAGCATGCAGAACCATTTCAGTTAGTCAATAAGTTAATAAATGTTCAGAGTAATAGAGTGTCTTAATGCCACCTTTAGTCAGAGTTCAGCAACATTACACTGGACTATCAAGAGTTTCAACTTAAGATTCACTGCACTGAAAGCTGTCTGGGGTCTAAATGCCCCACTGTGGTTGTTTTGCTTTGTGTTTTGTTGTTGTTTGCTTTTCCCTCCAAATAATAAAAAGAAAGACATAAACACATTTAAACCTTTCCTACCTTACTTCTAGCAGATGGTTTGGTTGCTGCCCTAAATTCACTGGTCAGTCATTCAACCATCATAATGCAAATCCTGGTTGACTTCCTTCTTCCGCTTAAGAAGGTTAAAAATTGTATTTATCAAGAGATTGCCTAACCCATCTCACTGTTCTTTAGCTGAAGCAGGTAGCTTTGCATGTAAGAACAGTTCACTGGGTAAAATGCTCCACTGTAGATTAACCAGGATACTTCAGAAAGGATTTATATTCCAAATACTTTACTATTTTGTACCAAGGAGCTTGTTACAGGATCTGTCTATGCTGTACCCAGGAAGAACATAAAGAACTACAGCTCTATAAGTCATTCCAGTGAGATATTAATGACAGATTAGTAAATCACATCTCCCACATTTCAGACTTTTTTTTTTTTCATAATTAGCTTTTAAATGTGGGTGATAGTGACTACTCTTGAAGCTGTCCTTAAAGGAATATAGACATAATAACCTTGAAAAAGTTCTTTACCACGACAATAAATGTATTTAGAATCATTTCAAATTCATTTTGCTCTGAAGTTGCTTTGCCTTTTGCAAAACTTTCATCCTAAACAAGCAGTGGAGATACTGATATGATGTCCTAGAAGAAAACAGTAGGGCAAATTGAATATTCACTCAAAACATAATATACTTGCAAATATGAGTATCTGATACGTATCCTTATTTATTGCAAAGGATTGGTTACATATTTAATATTCATTATGTCAATGACTGTATCAATCTGCTGACGCCCTTCTACTTCCAAAATTAAACATATAATGTGATTAACCCACTCTAAGTACACTTCTGTGTCTTCCATAAATACTTGAGTTATGTTGCTATTTCCTTTTTGACACTTCTTTTCTTTGGATATTTATATCGCATTTGAAATGATACCATCTGCCCTTCAGTATTCACGAGATTAGTAGCTAGAAGAAATCTTGCTATCTACAGATTTCCATATAAATACATATATATAGAGAGAGAAAAGGTACTGTTTGATGCTGTTGAAATACAATTAAGACTTTCCAAACATGCTCAAAGGTGTTTCAAACCACTGAACCAGATAATCATTTTCAACCATTACCAAAGACACATTTACTAAAAATCTGAGATAAACTTAATTGCTACCAGAATTTAACAATGCAATATGCATTTTAAAGGTTTTGTGAAAATCTTTTGAAAAGCCACTTTAAAATTCCACACAATATTTGTGCACTTTCTTGGTAGAGCTAATTATAATGCTCTTACAGTTATATTCCCACACAAGCTATTTGCTGAGCCAATTTTAAGGAGAGGGAACTTTTCTGCTACAGAATGCTAAAATTCAAGTGGTGAGGCACTCCTTTGCTCAGAAAGTGGCTGACACAGCACAAATCAGCAATGCCCAGCTGTCTTCTGCAAAATGTCATTAAATGTGGCTGGCACTAAGAGAATCTCTGTTTGAGAATGGCGACTAAACCTCACGACCACTATCTAACACTACCACAAAAAGCAAGCCTCGACTATGAAAAATTCATTACTTGCTTAGCACATCATAAAATGGCAATTTCCCTCCCCCACTTCCTCATCTCCTTTCTCTCTCCCAGTTCAGTATGACTGGATTTTGTCTACTTAGCATTAGTAATTTATACTGATGAGTGACACAATACTTTAAATGGCATAGATGGCAACATTTCTTTGAAAGCCTTTAAAATAAAATCAGCCTTGAGAGTAAACATGCGGAGGTAATTAGGCAACTACGATTATGTGTTCAGATCCTATCCAGAGACTAACAATTAAAGATCTACCTCTTCCTTTATTATACAAAATATGATTATAGGTGATGTGCTAAGATAATTTGCAAGGTAATAAAGTTGGACTAGTTGTGAGGAATTAAGATAGATAATTATTCTTTAATTACATATATTCTAGTTCTATATAAGACATAATGCAAGAAATATATATAACAGGTGAAGTAATTTATTTCAGGCTTTCAGTAGCAACCGTAAACTACTATGCAAAATTAGAGTGGATAGGGATGTCACCAGAATCCAGACATACCCCTGCACTTTTCAGGATTCCTTTTGCTTGTAATTGCAAAGTATACACCTCTTGCTACTTTCTGTTGACAGTCTTCAATTCTTTCTGAATATTCAAATAAGAAAAGAGTGCACTTTTTACTACTGCCCTCCTGGCAGCTTGTATCATGAAAACCAAAAATTTAATCAAGACTCAACCAGGTAAAAAAAAAAAAGGTCACTCACAAAAGTTTTCATTCATATTTTTTGTAGATGCTTTCAGAATCAATATGTGTTCTACTAATTAAGTAAATAACAACCAAAATTTGCAACTAGCTTGTTAATAGAAAGTAGCAATGGTCAATTACAATTTATTGGCAAATTTGTTTATGATTCTACTGCCAGCATGACGCCCCTAATTATCAATACTCTAGGTTAAAGGCTCATTATTTTAGGAACTCTACAGCAGGGAGATGACTGGATTGATGAAGTGAATGAATCTGTGATGTTTTGGCAGCTACAATTTGGTGACCTTCAAATGCTAATATTTTCCTTTTGTGACTTCATTTAGAAAGGAATGTAAAACTGATAGAACCTGGGTTAAAACTGTTATCTATGCATCTTTTATATTTCTATTCATCATCTTCAAAATGTAAAATACATTGTCACAATGTTACTCTACAGCTGTAAATATCTAGAGATTAATTTTGAAAAGCAAGAAAGAGAACACATCCAGATAGATCTTTTATAAGGCATTCCTCTTGTCCTTCCCAGACACTACTCTTCCATTGGTCTTCTCACATACTTTCTAAGTATGCACACCAAAGAGGAGTTATAAAATGATCTTCCTGTTGTGGGGTGCTGAAAATGTGTTGTCATTTTTTATTCTCTCATGCTGTTTTAGCATAAAACTAGGTTTAGCGACTTTATAGACATGATGCTTGCTGCTTTTTGGATTTTTTTCCAATTGCAGACAGGTCCCAGCAGAGACTCCTCAGCACTGCACTAGTGGGCAACTAAGACTGTAAATTCATTTTGTCATGGCTTAGGAAGCATAAGTCATAATTCAGTAGAAGGGCAATTTCTCAGATAAACCGTAATTGCAAGCAGATTTTGTTAGAAGCATAACCTAAAGAAGGTAAGAGGGAGCAGTGGCATTTCTAACAGCTGCCCAGTGAAGAGATTTTGCTTCCTTAATCATTACCTTAGGAGAGGTAATAGTTAGTCTATCAAAACTAAGCCGCATCTAAACTAGAGCTTTAGATACTTAAACACTAGATTTTTATTCAGATCAGATGCATTAAAAATGTGAAGCCACTATGCTGTGTAATTTAAATTATTTTTAAGTCTGGCACTTTACTAGCACCAGCTGCCTCTTAAATGTTCCATTGGAAATTGGACATAGGTGGGTGTATTAACAAGAGTGAAAATTAATGACCGAGCTTGTTTCTAATTTCAGCCATCCTTGCTTGTTTTTACTTCATTAACTATTTTTAGTTGCAATAAAGCAAACTGTCAAGACAACTTAGGAAAAGCAGGACTACCTCAGTAATAATTTGATTCATGAGACAGTCACAAAGCCTCTTGAAAAAATAATCTGCTTCATTTTAAAGATAGTATGAGGTGTGTGTATAGTAACACTGAAATGAATCACCCTCTTCAGTAGTATTTGATATATATGTTCTTCCTGCTTGAAACATTCAGCATTATAGAAGGCATTGGATGACACCACTCATCTCCCACTAAGGAAAAGAACTTAAAACAGTGTGCAAAGTTTCAGCTTTGGAAAAAATGTTGAATTGTTAGGTTATGAAAGAGAATGAATGAAGTTAAGTAGCAAGGGATTTCTTCAGTCTCCTAGATAAGAAAACAGGAAAAAAGAAAATGAATCTTGGAAATAAAATAAATTTGGGATCAAGTACCATTAAAGTGGGATTTTACTGACAAAAATACCTATTTAAAACTGCTGTGCACACAGTTTCTAGTATAACAGGATCTGATCAGATTTCTTATAGCTTTTTCTTTTTTTTTTGGGGGGGGGGGGGAAGGCAAAGTTTAATAAAGAACAAGTTATGTATTTCACTTTGCATTCCTAATCAGTACTTTAATCTATCCCATTGTTATGCTTCAAAATAAGAAACCTGTTTCTGCATTTGGTACAACTATAAATCATGAGGAGTAAGATCCCTGTATTTCAATTTCTTTAAACTTCTGGTTGGCATTAGATCTATTGTCCTCTGTGGAATCAATCAAACAAAGACTTGTTCAGAAAAGGTTGTGGAAAAGAGAATGTTGTAGTGTATTTCCCATTTTTCACTATACTTTTTGATACAGTTAAACTGCACGTAGTAAGAAGTAACAGGCACTAGAAGTCTAAGGCTGTGGCTGTCAGTAACATGGTGTGTTTGGAATAGGTAGAATTGATTTTGATGCGAAGAAGAATTCAAATATTTAAAATAAATATCCATTCAAAAATATTTTTCAGTGCTTAGCTTCTCTTTCATTAAAACCTAAGCTTCCTACTTACACTACGGGAATCTTCTTCTGGCAACTGAGTGTATCTGATTATTTGGATTAATTTGTGGATGTAATACCAACTAACTTTATGCTGAGCTTATCCTCTACACATAAATCAAGTCCCATCTTAACTTAATTTCAAGGCTGATTATTTTTGGAGTATTTTATGATATAAATTATTTTCAATACATGGATTTTTTTTTATATACCTGTTTGCCAGAAAATAACACAGGCCGTGCCAACTCATTTTTCTAAATACGATACCTGGGGAGCAAATACTAGAACACACTTGGCAATATTTCAGCCAACTGATAAGAACTACCCCACACGACAATTTCACCCTTTTATTTATTTATTTTTCACTATCTTGATAGTCAAACTCCTTCCTATGCCAAGGTCTGGCATTACTGAAGTTCTTAAAACAGCATGTAAGTGGTAAAGAACTTCTTTTAAGTTTTGTCACAGCCTTACACATTTGGATTCTTTTATCTTGTTCGATTTCAAAGAAATCATTTCAGGGCCAAGGTTTGACAGTTCGTCACAAACCTAGGAAGACAACAATGACTTCAATGTAACCACATATTTTCTAGTTGCTATATATAAAAAAATCTTTTATTACATGGCACAAAACATGTCCCACTGACAGCATTATTCAACTCTAACAGCTTTAAATAAAGGAACAAATACAAGAAAGTTTAACTGTATTGTTCACAATTACCATATAATAAAATAGGTCAAAATATCCATGCCTAGTAAAAGTGAAAACAGATTCTACCTTTACAAATGTAGTCACTTACACTATGCAATTCGTTATTCGGTAAACCACTTTGAAATACTAACTTAAACCTGAAGACAGTAGCATAAACATTGAGTTTTTTCCATTATATTCTGTTCTGCATGTATCAGTCAGCAGATCTGTTAGCAGTATTCATGCGTCATTTTTCAGGTGCAATGTTGTTCACCATGGTGGCAGAACATTTGCTTGTATGTTGTGTCCTCGAATGTGCACTGACTAAATTAGGCTCACAGCTTCTTTATAAGCATTGCAGTCACTCTGTCAGAATATGTAACTGAAACAAGTTTGAATTAATACAAAGGAACTTTAAGAATAAATGTTTTTTGATTTATTTTTGTAAAGATGTATTTTAAATATAACTTCTTAAAATCACATTGCACTGAATGATATCTACAGAAGTGCTATAAAACATATTTACAACACGATTAAGCATGCATATAATGGTATCAGCCTGTGCCAAACTAATATATTATATTCAAATAGGGTTTTCTTGTATATATAAAATGTTAAAGACTTTGGCTTTATCAGAAATGTTTTGTTCTGAACGCTAGTAAATACCCAAATAAAGTCTGTCCATGCAGCGCTCATTCAATCATCTTCTACATGTACTCAAGCAAGCAGAATCCCTAAACTGTAACCCTTGCTAACCAGAACTGTCTAGCCTCCTTTCTAGTCCCTGGACAGTAAAAAGCAGCTCCAAGGACAATTCATCCAAATTTAAAGAAAATGTCTAAAATAAAGGTGCAGTATCAGCATTTTACAAACAGGAAGCCAAGACCTAGGGAGAGTAACAATTAAAAGTTTTATTAAATTTGTTACTCAGTTTTCAATAGTCTAGACCATGTTATTGTGGAGACTACTTTCAAAACACAACTTACATTATCACCTCTGCAGCTCTGAGAATTCAGCACTTTTGCATGTCAGGCCAAAGGATCCAAGCTGGGCAGCACCAAATGAGAAAAAGACCCACACTAAACGTCTGAAAATTGTAACTTGTCTAGCATTCACAGGAGCTTAGGGGTGAGAGAAAAATAAAATTCAATCTTCCAGTCACAACTCAACTACTTCAAACAGAAGGGTAATCTTCCTTTTTTCTCTTCCTGAAACTAACGCCTTTTTTTTTTTCAGATCTTGTAAAACCTAAAGACAGTGTTTTCTTCTAATACTCAACCCAAATTCATCTCTTTCAATGACCCCTAACAGCTAAATCAGAGAAGGCAGGGGTCCTATAGAAAATTAATAAATAAATAAAAATCACAGCATGAACTAATTAAAGGCTATAAATTCGTGCATAGTCACAAAAAGAATAAAGTGCTGCATGCAACCTTAATTTTGATATTTCCTACATTCTGAGAGCACGACATCGTGATTTTTTGGTTCTCCTGTTACATATACATATATTTTTTTAAACACAGTTGTATGAAAGCATGCAAGTGTGCAAAAATACTCTCCAAATTTGAGATAAAGGAATAATGAAAAAAAAAACTAAATTCCATAACCCATGAGATTCACATATGTACAACTCAAGAACAGACAAGGATCTTCTACACTCCTCATAGACCTTCTTAACCACCCACTTCATGTTAGCATAAAATTCCACAGACTAAAGTAATTAAATTGAATTCCTTTTCTTTTGACGAAATCAAGAGATTTGCAATAAATTTTACATGGTGATGTTTCAATTATTCATTTTAATGATTTTTAATTTAAAAAAACTATTTTGAATATTATATTCAATGTTTTAATACAATAGCATCCAATTATATTTGCTTATTCACTATGTGGAAGCAAGATATACCAAAAGAAATGCTGCTGCTTTGCTAATAAGCAAAATTATCCATGATTGCTTTCCAACAAAAAAAGGTGTACAAAAAATACTATTTGCCAGGGCTGGTGTGTTATGGCTTTGTCATTCCAGGAAATATTTCCTGAGGGGTTTAGATGAGAATTCTACACGTATACACTGACAATTTATTTCCACTGAAAAAATGCAATATAGTAAAAGGATGAAATAAAAGCAAACTAAACAGAAGTCTACAGGCAAGGCAGCTGATCTTGCAGCATTCAAATAATGACCTGACATGTACACTCTGCAGCTTTTTGCAAAATAGATTGTATACAAAGATGAACAGATCGAAACTAAAGTAGCACGGTCACTGTAACTAGCATGATATATGTTTAAAGTCTTTGCTGCCTTGGTACTTTGGAAAAATTTGGAATTGGAAGAGATACTTCAAACAGTACTTTTTAAAAGGAAGGCAATAGAAAGGAATCCTGTACAGCCATATCTTATGACAATGGAACTTGACAATGAGGCCCTTATTGCACATAATGAACACATGGTCAGGCCACATTTGCTCCTACTAAATATTACCACATCATAATAGTAAATAATTTGGTTTATTTTATTTATTTTTATTAATATCAACTTAAATAAGGTCCTATATTCCTTCTGAATATCATTACTTGAAAGTATCGGGAAATTTATGATTTATAGTGCTGTTTGGCAATACTGAAAACACACCATAGCCCTTTCACTGGGTGGATGGATAATGTTACAGAAATGGAGAGCTTATAGCTTCACTTCAGCTTTCATGTGGCGTAACAAAATCTACAATGTTTTTTAGATGAGAGAGCTTGTCAGACCTTAGTAGTGAGCATCACCCATTCCATGAAAGTGACAGCAAGAATTACCAGCAGAGAAGCTGTTGCCCTCATGCCCTACAGCAAAGTCTCTCCCTGTCTGTTATTTGACAGGCAGGGTAATATGGGAATATGCTATGTTGGTGGAAAAACTGACACAATTGCTAGTCTCATGACTAGTGTGAGCAAAATGGAAGCAGTATGTCCAACACTTGTGGTAGATAGCTATTTAAAGCATATGTTTCTTATTGCTACATTAAATCTCTTATACCACTGACACCTGCAAGTGTTTAGTAAAATCTGAAAATAAAAACACATTATTCACTGTTGGCAGTATGCAACTCTTCCCAAACATGTCAAATTTAAAGTCATAATTAGAAATTAAAAAGCAACTAAACCATTACATGCTATGCACTATAATCTCCTCATTGAAATAGTGTAATTTACTTACCGACTGTTTTTAAGGGCCAACACTGCTACAGAAGATATTGTTGCATAATTTTAAAATGTAAACTCTAGCAGTGATTTAAATTGGATCATAACAGATGAAAAATGTTGAAGGAAAGAAAGCTAAACAATGGTCTCCTTGGCAAAAGCTGGAAATTCAATCCTATTTTGCTGCTATAATCTGTACTAGAAACTTCACAGTGACATACCAAAAATTGGATTTAGTGAGTGACTGAGAGATTGAAATTGCTGGGAGCTCAGGCTTGCAATTCATCCATAGGTCAGGCAGAGTGCAGCAAACCAGGCAACCTTCTCTACAGTTTTCCTCTTCCTAGCTTTAAGTACACATTTGAGGGAGTAGGCCCTCTAGCGAGGGGCAGAAAAAGCCTTATCACGTCAGTTCCTGCTGTTTGTGAAAGGCTGTGCAAAATCATAGATATAGAATATACAATTCTAAAGCCAAAGAAAATTAAATGTGAAAATGATTAAGAACATACACAGAGCCCTACAACTTTTACAACCATGTTCACATTAAGGAAAGTTCACAAGGAGTGTAACTCAATGCTAAGTTGTTTGAATTTGTTTGAATTTGTAATGAGTAAAACAATAACAAATGCTACATTAAAAAAAAGAAGACTTTAAAACATACAGAGCAATACAACTTTTCAGAGAAATTTTTCTGCTTAGTTTTGTGAAAAAGCTATGTGAACATGACTACACAAAACCACAAGGAGTCCCCACAAGACAATTTTTCAGTATCTTTCATATACATTTTCACTCAAATACAATTCAAACTTCCTGAATTTGAAAGTGCAAATGACTTTATTAAATATACTCATTTAGACGTCTCTGTGAATGAAAAAGAAAATCAGACACAATAACAAGCTTTTTTTTTTTTTAATTTGCAATAATCACTAACATAATACAAAATACATCATCATTCTAACAATAAACTTTGTTTACTCTTCAGAACACTGTGGTTTTCAACTTTAAACTAACAGACACCCTGCACTAAATGAAGTTAATCATACTTAATTTACACAGTAAAGTATTCTAAAATTTTTATCTGGTACATAGTGTGCTAATCTCCTGGAAAACACATTTAGAAAAACAAACCCTGCTTTTTTGATCTTGTTTACTCAGAAGAAGCCAAGAAAAATGGAGATGGAAATTTTAACTAACATTATCAAGAACACCTTTTAGTTTAAGCAGGTGACAGAAATTCAATAACAATTTTAATTCACTCTTGGAATGTCCATTGCATGTAAGTGGTATTCAAGAAAGATTGCTTGATGTCCAAACTGTAGTGGACAGCTAATTTCCGATGTCTGTCTTCATATCTCCTTACAGAAGAATTTGATTAACCCCCCTGCCACGTGAAACTGAGTACCATATCTTCCCAGTCGGAAAGGGACACTATCAAGTCAAAAAAATTATATCACTGTATGGACTTTTTGTACCTACTGTTCTTTATAGTAACATCCAAGTAGGATAACACACAACTTATAGCAGCACCTCTGCAGAGCTGTGTCCCTGTGTATCCAAATAGTGATTCACTTCCTTCTTACTTAAAATATTCTGCCAAATACCAAGAAAGTAGCAGCATAGCCGGTCAAATTCTAGAGAATTTTAGAATGCTCTGATGTATGTTTTTTGTTTGTTGACTTTGATGTACAAGATGAATTTGTAAATCCAATTATAAAAATCAAGTGGAAAGTGTCTCTTCAGAGGTTATGGTAATGACAGAAAAGAATGGCAGTACTAAGAAAACTGCAGAAAAGCAAAGAATCAAATCTTTATTTTTTTCATAAGTCAGAACTACAGAAGCATACTATTTCTGTCTATATTATGTGAGTTAATCTAGATCAGAAATTTTGTTCTGATTAAGTCTGTTAAAATGTACTTGATCAAGGCATACCAATCAACATAAAGTATTAACAATTTTCACAATTTTTACCAATGGGGAAAAGAAATACTGATTTATTCATGCAAATAATTTTCATTCTTTTTGAAATAGATATATTTTTCATCTCTCTTAGAGGTTTTGTTCTGTACTAATCCAGAAATACTTCCACTTGTCAATAACATTATCAATCTCGATATAGTATCCTTAATCCTTTCTCACATAACACTATAATGTGAAGAGAAAACATTTAACTCAGATAATAAAATTCTCTTTATTGATTATTTTCATTTTGCATACATTCTGTTTTTTAACCTGTTTTACAGAGAATCTGAAATCATTGCTTTAAGACCTTCTACTGTTTCTCAGTGCAGATCAACTTATGGCATTTCAACACAAACTTCAGGTGCTCAGTAAGACCGCTAAACCAGCATACTCCAACTATTTTTTCACAGGATGAATTAACTTACTTTGGAAGATGTAGAGTCACATTCCTGACAAATCCATCCATAGCCAGTCTGCTTGGGAGACTTTTTCAAGGGAGGGTCTAGACAGCCAAAATGGTAGCAGAGCCTACATTCATCACACCTACAAAAGAAAAAAATAGATGTATGTATATATAAATTGTGTTTCTATTTTATTTAGAATTGTGCATCTTTGCAACTCTCAGCACAAGATTTCTTGATCTATTATCATGGTAGAGAAAATACATTTTCTATAAGTGGTATTTTCAAACACCAACATTTCAAGTAGGTTCTGCCTAAATTGGAATATTCCAATGCAGACGCTCACGCACCACCTTCGTCATTATCTTGTGTAAAAGACATTATTTAGGAGACTTGCAAATTAAAGAAAAAATATATAACCAGCTCAATTTTTTAGGTACAATGACATTTTTTCAGAAGCTCCTTGTATTTTTTAAACAGCAACAACATTGACTTTTAGTAGTTTTAAAAGATTTATTTAACACATATTTTACTCATCCATTTTTTCAAAGCCAACTGTCATGTGCTCACGTATTCAATAACTCAAACTATAATTTACAGCTATAAATTTTATAGTTCTATCTGTGCAGGTGATAAGTAAAAGCACAAAATGTTTTCTGATTCTCTTTGAATACACGGGAAATGGATGCTCATTTAAAAGGATTTCACTGTGATCTTTCACTTAAAAGGGTCCTATGCATACAGAACAATGTTATATTTTTATTAATAAAGTTTTCATTAGTGTTTAGTAATGAGTATAGTCCACACATGAAACTCAAAACATTTATCATAACTATTCCTTGCTCACCCATTCCTAATGTACCAAGAAGAAATGCTACAGTATGAGTCCTTTACAAAAGGATCTTTAAATTAGACAGTACAATAATATGCTCAAATGAAGAAAAACATTTTAAAAACAAGTATTTTCATACATCTTAAAGAACTTCACTTTATTTGCATATTCTCCTGTAAATCAAATATTACAGAGTGGCTCAAATTGGAAGGGACCTCAAAGATCACCTAGTGCCAACCCCCCATAGGGGTTGCCATAGGGGTGGCCACCCACTAGATCAGTTTGCCCAGGGCCTCATCTAACCTGGCCTTGAACACCTCCAGGGATGAGACATGCACAACCTCTCTGGGCAACCTGTTCCAGTGCCTCACCACCCTCTGAGTGATGAGTTTCCTCCTAATATCTAACCCAAATCTCCCCTCTTTTAGTTTAAAATCATTCCCCTTCGTCCTGTGAGTGTCTGAAATAATCTATATCGTATATTCTGTTGTATGAAAAATAAAGCTTTTTAAAAAATTACTTTACAATATTCTCTTCAAGAAATATCCCTGAACTCTGAACTAAACCAATACAAAGGATCCAAAAATAAGAAGTAAAATTAAAAAAATAAAAATTTCTAAGAATTCTCCTACAACTTTCTCTGCTTCCCTTGATGCTCATTTTCTCCATTACAAAGCACGCAAACATCACCAGAACACACAGGGTACCACAGAAGGAAGAAGCAAATAACAGAACATCTTACTGTAATGACAGAAGAAAATATTCAGGTGGCTTTTCTCCAGGAATGAGTCTCCAAATAAAATGCAAGCATTTTAAGATTATGCTCACTTAACCTAATTAAACACTTCTGTCCTTGCTATCAAGGCCACACTTAACTAGGGAAGCTGCCTGTGTTTAGCAGGTATGTGTAAGACATGAGCGCTGGTAAGGGCTCTGCTCAGATAAGGGCGCTGCTGGTACATCTTCTGCTAGTAGGAATTCAAAACAATAATCTACCTGTCAACAGAGTGCAAGATTGGACTGATATCGTGGCATTTTCCTATTAAAAAAAAAAAAAAAAAAAAAAAAGATAAACCACATTACAAACTATATATTTAGGTTTATTTAGCAATAACTCTAAGTCCAAGTCTATGTAAGTTCAAGTCTTAATAAGTCTAAGTACAGGACAAAGAACACACTGAAAAGTGGGAAAAAAAAAATAATAATAATAATTCTGTTCAGTTTTTAAAGACACAAGAGTTCTGTTGTAGAAATATATTACTTAGAAATATAAGCAGTTTTATTTCTTGTGAAAGGCATATTAAAGTAACAAAAAGGTTGAGAGTGGGAGATGAGATAGGTTACACTCCTGCTTTTCAACAGTGTATGTGACCTTCAGCAAAAGATGAAACCTCCTTTGAGCCTCAATGTTCTCATCTGCAAAGAAATACATTTTTCCTAACCTATCTCTGTATCTAGAATCTTGTTCATGTAAGCGCTTGCATTTCAGCAGTGCTTACCAGAGCTCTGAAGTCTCCCTTCTTGTAAACTGGGACCCTCTAAGTAACACAAAATAAAGGATCACACTGTTGCATTTCAGAGCTTAATCCTAAAAATCTACATCTGACTTCTAACAGCATTAATTCAGGTTGCATTTTTTTCTGAAGCAACTGCCTATATATAGAAGTGTTTATATGTTATGTTCAACAGAAACTGTTTCCCCTTTGTTCCACTTTGCCATCTCTTACGTCTTTTTCATTTTATATCTACAACATAGTATTTCCTGAATTCACCTTCAGCCACGTTTCAGATATATGCTGAGGAAGTCACCAAAAGCTGAGCTGAAATAAACAGAACACTGTGAAAATAAATACAGAATCCCCATTCTAAAGCTGACTGTTTTTAATATACATTGTTATTATTTCAGAGCTGGTTTGAAACAATCAAAATTGCTTTTTCTTAAAATGAGTTAACATATCTGAAAATTTTCAGATACTAACAGCTTCTATCTGCATCTGAGCAGCTGAGAAAATAAAAATTACAAAAGCATATTCTCACGTATCAACATTCAAAGAGCTGAATGACTAATAATGAGGTTAAACCAAGTATTTTTAAACAGTTCTTCATATTGTTTTATAATGGAATACAGATTTTGTATTGTGGAACACAACTCCACAGAATGTGAAGTTCCCAGCATGACACTGGGAAATTGGGATAAATACAGACTGGACTTTGGTTAAAGGCAATGCACTAGCTGACTGGCAATTCTGTTGTCTGCTGACACTGAATTGGGGCAAAAGGAAAGCTTACACACATCTTCATACAGAAAACAGAATGGGTATTGATAATTCCTAACTGCAAAAGAAAACCTTATACCTAGGTTAAAATGGTAGTGGTAAAGTGAGAAGAAAATACATACTAGTACCTGTGTTCTTTTGTCTAGCAATTTAAAATGACACAAAATCCACTGTCAGACTCAGAAAGTAAGAAACAGACACAAAATAAGGAGTACTATCAAACTAAATTAGAGAATGAAATTGTTCGGTCACAAAAGGTGTCACGCTGGCAGCCTCCCAGTCTTTCAGTAAATGCCCTCACAGAGCAATCACAACATGGACACTTACAGAGCAAAGGAGCTACACTACATTGTCGGTTACAAATACCATCCACTTCCACCTTAAGGATGGTTTAATAGTAAAAGTTAAGCTAGTGGGCTAGGAAAAAAAAAAAAAAAAAAAGAAAAAGGAGAGAGAACACAAAACAAACCCTTTTGCTTCTTCCATTTTAAGTCAGTTAAGTCAGTTAAAATTGTTAGCCTTGCAGATTCAAGGTCATATTTTCAAAACTGTTCTAAAACTAGCAAATGTTTTAACTTACTATTATTTGTGGATAACCTTTGTCATGTTTAAGTACACGATCTATAACTGCAATTAAGTGCACAGCCATCTTCAGTGGTCTGGCTAGCAGTTGTACCTAAAACTTTGTGAAAATCAGAGGTCCATGCAAAGATAAGCTAAACTAACCTCCTAAATTACTTTTAATGGACAGGTCATTGCTTACTATCAACGTTTTAACAAGCTTGAAATCACTTTATGCATCAAAATTAGAAATTGCTGTGTTCCTCATCCCAGCAATTAATGAAGATAGATATATGAGCACTACATACTGAGAAATTGGGTGTGAAGAAGAAAGGTGAATTTGAAGATAATAAATTGAATAAAATAAAATAAAATAAAATAAAATAAAATAAAATAAAATAAAATAAAATAAAATAAATATTTTTCACTTAAAAGGATACAGAATGCAAGTCATCTACAACTTCACAGCAAGAAAGCTTCATTAGGCATTTCCATACCTGAAATATGTCTGCTTTGCTATTTAATAAAGCGATCTCCATCTGCTCGTGCCCTTGGATTTCTTATTATTATTTTTAGCAGTACATCTGGCTGTGCTCAAGCCCTACATAACTCTGCATTTTCCTGTTCATAATTAACTAATTATCCTCTAATCAATAGTGTAGATACTGATTTTACAATGTAAATGAGATAAATGAGATAATGGCTGGGGTCAATCTCATTTTATTTACAAAGCCCAGCACACACATCCAATTTCATTACATTGCATCTACCTGCATAGGAGGGAGGCTTATCAGTTGGCCTGCAGAAGTCTCCATGTGAGCACTGTGCATTTACAGATGAACAGAGAATGCAAAACCCGCCCATCACTGGCACATTTCTAAGTCACTGGCTAATACCATATAAAACCACAAACAGCTGACTCAGCCAAAGTAAAGGAACCTATTTCGCATTCACAAAACAGCACTGCTCATCTATAGCCGCAAAAAGTAATTACCTACATGTCCCTGAAACACAACATTAATAAGCTAATCTTTAAATACAACTAATCTTTAAATACAACTTTACAAACATGCTTCAGAGACCACAGAAAATCTCTCACTTATGTACACATCATTGCACATCGTCTGCAGTGTCATGCCGAAAGGTACCAACCTGAACGGGATACAAAGCTGCACAATACATATACTAGTCCCTGTTCATCACAACAGCTTAGAAAGATTTCATGAAGAAAGGACATAAAACTTTGATACACTACCAACAAACCATCGTTGACACTAAAATGAAAAAAAAATGTTGCAGATTAGCCTTTCTCTGGCACGCTTAGAAATAATTAGACCAAAATTAGAAGTAATCTAATCCAGAATTTTTAAACTCTCGGAACTACAGTGGGACAGGTGACGCACCACTAGCTGGGGGATGCAACGTGATGGCTAACCCAGCATCTCTGTGGATTTGACTTAACTATTACTACTCATCTTTCCTTGTTGGCTTGTGCTGGACCCTATTTCTGACTGCAGGCTCTTAACACCTGAAGAACAGATGCTCCTTCTCAGGCAGTTGTCTTTTTTCCCCTCTAATCCCTCAGTGCCCATGTGCTGAGCCACTGGAACTGCAAACAGCTGGAGACACAAACAAGGAGTTCATTTCAGATGACAGCACATTCTTGTGATCAGATAAACACCTTAACAACAGCTGTGACAGTTTAAGGCACTGTTATCATGTTGCTTTCTTGTTACTGGTTCTATGACAAACCCAGTGAAAGGAGCTCCCTTCCAAACTAAACCACTCTGTGACTGTGAGCATGTAAGTAAGCATCCCCCCCCAGAAAACAAAGTAAGCTGACACAGCTCAAGTGAATTCAAACAGAGCCCAAGATGGGTGACTTTGGGCTGAAGCAGGTAAACAGAGCTTCTGTGACACCTTAAGTGTAACTGGACCACAGAAGTGACAAATTCTGGGTGATAGGAATGAGTATTAAGGGGTAGGCTATAACAGCACCTCCTACATGTGATGTCAAAGAAGTCACTTTCCTGTGTGCCCTGATTTAAAGAAGAAAATTAATCAAAGAGGTAATGGTGACAGAACTGTACAACTGTATATTTACTGCAGCTGCTTATGCTGTCTGGAAAGTACATTTCTTCTACTTACTGAGGGAAGGCCCCCAAAACAATAAAACATTTTCATTATGGAATATATGGAAAGCATTCTTCTTTTTAGCTTTCTATTTGGACATCTCTTGAAACTTGGTGAAGCTATTTCAAGTCTTCATATCTTACCCTGCCATTCTACCCCCAAACTCTTCAACTCAGCCTCATGGATTCCATCAGAAATTGCTTGCATTTTGCTGTGATGTGTCATAGACCAAGTAGTCAATAAAAATGATGCTGTGCTGTATTCACATTCTCATTGCAGAGTTGCTAAGGGTCTTAGCAACTCTTGTTTTCAGACTGATGAGGCAGAACACTGTCAGGATTAGCAAGAGAGAAAAACAAGAAGAAAAATCCCTTCTCTATAAGAGGCATATGAGCTAAGAAAGGATGGTCAAGTCTTCTTGCTATTTCAGGCCTACAAAAGAGTTGTAAGAAATAATTAGGAGCAGGGTAATTTAAAACAGTCCTCTCACATAGACCAATAAAGCTTGATATGATTTTAGCATCTGGCATGTGACATATTCCAGTGCTGAAATTCTTCCATGAAAGCACATGTATCCAATGCTGAATATAAAGTGGGATACAGCCAAATGATAAGACCTCTTCAGACACAGGAGCTCCAAAGATACTCAAAATTCAGCTGGATATAACTCTATGGATTGACCTTTGTAGTCAGTTCTGCTTTGCGTGGGCTCAGCACAGATGCCCTCCAACCTAACTTTTGCTGGGATTCCAGTATTTTCATAATTTTGATTTAAATTAAGCGAAATGCTCTTTCTAGGAAGGATAATGGTTATGGTATTATGCAAAGTAATTAAAAGCCACATTCAAATTTCTATTATGCTAGGTACAATGCAAGCATACAAAAGGAAGTCCCTGACTTCCATGGATGATGATGATCACAGCAGCTTTATTCTCTTCTGTTACACCTGGAAGTGAGAGGGCTTAGCTACTGCAAGCAGGTGAGAGAATATACCAGAAGATGTTTATTATGGCTCTTTTTTTTTTTTTTTTTTTTAGATCTGCTACTGATGAAGAGAGTATTTGGGCAAGGTGCCTCATAGAGCAGGACAAATTTTCAGATCCTCTCTCTGCTAATAGTAGTTTCAGGATAAAGTACCTAGATGGCTTTGGATGTGAGAAACTGCATACTAATCTCTAATTACTCAAATTTCTGTCCCAACTCAAGGGGATTAATAAAATGGCCATTTTTTCTCTTTAATGTACAATAACCTTGAGAAAAACCTGCACACACTTAATGGATCTGTACTATACTTTTTACCATCTGCTACATGAAATGAGGTTTTAAGCAAATCCTGTATTCAGTGCTAGCTACAATACATTAAAATGTGGATTATTATGGCTCTGACATTTACGAAAAAGTTCTACTTTAAAGGAAAAAGCAAAACAAAACATCCTCCCTATAAATTCAGAAGGAAAAAAATACTTTATATTACTTCTACTCCCCCCTAATACTTATCATTACGAAACTAAACGTGAAATACTTCATTTTAACAGAACTAACAAAGACTGTCAATAACTTATACCACAAACGAGTGAAAGAAAATAAGCATTATCTGGCAGACATTTGCATAGCTAAGTTTGTTATGCTGAACCCAAAACTGCCGTCTCTCCTACTTGCTTTTTGTGCTTTTTAATACTAAAACAAATCAAACAAAACAAAAAATCCCAATTCCAAAAATTTAACACTGTTTATAGGTAAGGAGAGATTCTGAACTGGCTATATTTATGAGATACTTCTATGTAATCCAGATTTTTTCTGAATGATCAGCAATTGATCTGTTTCATGAAACTTAGTTGGCATTTACGCAATGATTTATATGAATGCTATAAATAAACTTTATTTGCTATACCTGTAAGTGCACAGCTTCCTTTCGGCATGAAGTGTTCACTTTTTTTTTTTTTTTTGTCTCTCATTGTATATCAATGCTACAAAACATGTGGCTTTGTTAATTTTTCAAAATTCATTAAGGGCCCATATACAAGGGAAATGTACTGATGTAAACACTACATCAAGTGTTTATTTTTGTTAATATTGTACAGCTCCTATATAGAACTTACATTTACAGTATTTTTTTTAAGTTCAAATTAAGTATTTCTTTGAGGATAATGCTTCCAATACACATAGATAATGCTATGCAAATTACAGCCCCCCAAAAGTGCAGTATATTATTTTTTTTCTTGGGAAGAACAAGAAATTCTAAAAGGACCAGGATGACTTCCACTAACAAACTGGAAAGTGCAAAATTCAAGAAAGCTATACTAGCAAATGCTGCATTAGACTTTCTAAAGTATACTCTAGTCATAATATATGATTGCATCTGTGGTGCCATTCTCAGGTGTTCAGATTAATACACTTAGCTACACTGAATGGTGTATTGTTTGTGAACTACTACACAAGTCCCATCACAGATTTGAAGATTGCCATCAAACTCTTTCAGAAGGTGAAATATTGAATGCTAACATCTGGCTTTCCAGAAAAAGAGGCAAATGACATAATGAATCATTTGAAAGTGAGAGAAAGATTGAAAACTAACTTAGTACTGATGTCAAAAGAAAGTTCCAAGAAAAGGAGAAAACCCTACAAAGACACTCTAATGTACAAATATACAAAATACAGAAGGAAATCCCAAGGATAATCCTTGGGGTATCAAGCATGCTAAAGGGAGTGTCAACAATACTCAGGCCAATTTTTAATACTCATTAGTCTGCCCTTAAAAGCTTCCAACAGCAAAGATTATTCAACTTCCCTCACTTCTCTAGTGCAATTATTGTTAGAAAAAAATCTTTCTATTGCCTAGCCTAAATCATCTTGTTACAACTGAAGACTTATTTCTGGTCTGACCAGAGCTGAAGAACATTTTTCCCCTTTTCTTTGCAACAACTTATTTGTTGCATTTCTATTAATTTAGACCGTTTGAAAAAAAAAAAAAAAAAAAAAAAAAAAAAGAAAAAAAAGGATTCTCCAGTCTTCTCTAAATTAAAGAAATCCAACCATTTTAAGCTTTTTAAGCTTTCTTCTTCATTTTGTTCTCCTGTAATCTTCTCATCATTCATTCTGTTTTCTTTAGACTTTCTGTACATGCCTCTTGCCAAAGTAGACAGTTGAGGCTTCTCCAATGCTAAGATAGCAGTCTTCTGAATAATCAGGAGTATTTTCATGTGTTAAATGTGTCAAAAACACCTCTTTGCACAATTCAGGTATAACCAGATTGATTCATAATCAGTTTGTGACCCAGAATTCCCCATATCTTCTTTTTTGGAGACCCATCTCATAACTAGTCACCCTTCATAGCGTAATTATGCACTATACAGTGATTTGTCCTTTCCTTTACTCCACTATGTAATTTTCTAGATGCCTTCTTAAAGTTTCATTTTCAATTCTATCCCTGTAGTGCCTTACATCATATTGGCATCACTAGCAAAAATAATCAAACTCTATTCCAATACCTAAAAGCGAAGCAAAGCAAATTAAAAATACAACACTAAATTCAGGACAGGCCTGAGTGGAACCCAGTGAGCAGAATATTGTTCCAATTTGATGGTGAATCCACAGTAACTACTGTGGTTTTCTGATAAGCTAGGTATTCTACTGCAGCTTAATTAACAGAATATTTCCCTAACTTACATAGGAGAAGATCACACACAAAGTATTTTTAAAATCTTACTAAAGCCAAGCTATACTGCAATTATCATTCTCTCCTACCCACAGTACCTATATTTAGTTTAATAACTGACCATAAGTCACACTACATTTTTTTTCCCCAAAAAACAGCATGACAGACAAGTAATCACCCTTTCTCCCCCCATTTTTAGCACATTGTTGGGATGTAACTTTCTACTGTACTTCAGAATTCTGGACAAGCAAATCACTAAACTTTGTCTTTCTTCTTCCTGAAAAGTATTCAAAGATTCTCAGAGATGAATGAACCTCTACTTCCTAGTGAAAATATCTTTACTCAAAAGGTGTCGTTGTGTATCTTGCCAATACAGAACGGTAAGCATTTATTAGAAAGAAGTCTTACTCTGATATCATCCCTCCCCCTTTTAAAACAAAACGACGTGTTAGACATCAGGTTAATTTTATTTAATATAATATCCAAACATGAAATGCCCTAGTAAGATATGACTTATAGGTAAGTATACACAAGTTTGTATATTTCTCCTATTACTTATTACAGCATTTAATTTCTTTCTTAAGTTTAAAAAATATTTTCAGATGGAAATGTGCCTTGATAGATAACAAAAACCACCATATCTCAAGAGATTCAAAGATTATATGTCATAAAGTTACAAGTGTGATTGCATTTGAGCAGAATTGTTCCAAGCCAGTTCAAGATGAAAACGATGAAGCTGCCAATACACTGCTACTGTAGATTTTAGAACGGGATCAGTAACATTTGTAGATGAAAAGACTATGTCTGCATCTACCAGGATATATATAGACGAAGACGAGGATCTCAGCTGTCACGCTGCGTGATCAGTTCTTCATTCCTTCCCCAACTTACACAACAATTTCATATTTGGCTTTTGAGGAAGTAAGCTCGTCCTGAACACTGCCAGGGAAGTAAGCCAAACAAAACAAATGTTCCAGAAAACAATATAGGTAAAGTTCTATTCACTCAAGTGTCTGAAGTCAGAAACAATTAGTTCATACTAATAAGCACAAAATCAATTTTTCTGTGGCAAATCTATTCCTTAAGAATAGTAAGTCTCACATGTTTTACAGGTCTTGTTACCACTGAACATATTCTTTTTTTTTTCTTTTAAGGAAACAATCCTTTTTACAGTAGGGTCTATGTACAATATGATGTTCTATATAGAAATGTTCTTTTCAAACTATATAATTAAAGTGCCACACTGATGGCAAACCATTGCTTATTTCATTCAGTATCACCATAGAGGAACACACAATATTTAAGTCCCACAGGCTTCTGTCACTCTTCAGTGAATCCAAGCATTGTATAACATCATTTACCAAGGAAGCACAGGGGAAAAAGACATTACTTAAATAGGACAATTCTGACAAGACATTTATCCGGGATCTTTCAACAATGCACATACGAAATGTTCCTGATTAGTGGAGAAAAAAAAAGCAGGCAAATTAAGTACCTTGTCAGTCCAAATAACAAACCAATCAATTACATTCTATCCAAGCCTGACAAGCAAACTCAACTTTTTGTCATAATAAGCTTATAGTAGAGACAAGATAGCTGTTCTCCTTTACTTAGGTACTCTATTGACTGCTTTATCCACATTTAAAAATCTTTTTTATAAAAGAGGTTTCCAGGATTGCCTCCGAGGATGAGTTGTGGCAGAGTTGTGTCTCATGAAGGGTATCTACACAGTAAAGTGATAAGAAAAAAATATTAACATTGAAAGATCATAGCAGCTCTGCTCTGTCTTATGAACATTTTAACATCACAGTAGTTTCAAGCAATGCTTATGCTCAAATCCAAATAGTAAAAAGACTTTCATACCAAACCTCCATCTGTAAGTGTCAGAACTTTAAACTGAGTTACATATAACATCCTTTTATCTTTTGCTCAGTACAGCTCAAGGAACAAAGGCAATCCACCACAACACAGATGGAAGAGAAATTTTTATATTATTATTTTGTACATTATAATAGCAACAACTCAATAAAAACAGTTTTCATTGTGCAAGCTAGCATTTTTTCATATTTAAAACCCACAGAAAAGTAGGTTTGGGAATGACTATGTGACAAGCACTAACAGCACCGGTACTGTGCTGACTTAAAAGAAAAATGTTTCTTTGATAGAAAAGCATTTGAAAGAAAGTTAAGACTAAAGATGTATGAACTTTCTTTCAAAATTCTACTTATTAATTCAGTACACAGGACACTTTTATCATTTCTGAAACAATGTTTTTGAGGCAATCACTCAAAAATCTCCAAAACCTTTTTTTCCTCCTCATACTTCTTGCCTCATGATGTATGTTTTTTCAAGGATGCTATTTTTATTCTTTTTTAAATAAGTACAATTCTAAAAGGGTACTTTACATTTATACTCTTTAAAACTACTTGCAATACAAGAAATTAATATAACTGATATTGTGAGACTTTCACTATAAAAAAAGTCCACGTTGTCTTTGAGCTGTGCTGGCATATCAAATACATATCAGTTTTCAAAGACAGATCTATATAAAGTCTCCACCACATTTTTCCATTTGTTTTCTACTTTGAAATATATTAAAGTAGAATTGTAAATAAAAGTTCTTTGTAAAATATGTTTAATTTTGAGTGCAAGGATTTTGAGTGTAAATATTAAAGGGATAGTAAAGAACTAGTATATGTAAATCCATTCAATTCTCACTTCATTTCTGACTTGGGACATGAACAGATTTTTAAATCTGGTGCTACAGCAGGTACACTGCTATATACGTTACAATTTTGAACATTTTAAGAAAACTGAAAAGCTGAGTGTTAAACATTAATATTTTTAACAGTCATCTTATTATAGTCCCCTTCCCTTAGCTAGTGCAAGCACCTTTGTTCTGAATCACCTCAGAGTAAATGAGGTTGACAGGGGTGCACATACAAGGGCAGAAAAATGAAGAGTAGCATCAGTACACAATTTGAGATAAACTCAAGGCGTTTGTGCCTTAGGAAGCCTGCACCCACACTAGTGACTCCTACAGTGTTTCTTTATATTGAGTTTTTATTAACAGCAACATGCTGACATATTTTGAAAGACATTATTTATTTATTAATATATTAAAAGGAATTTACTTTTTAACTGCTTGGACGTTGTTATCATTTCTACTGTTTTTAAAATTTCACTTGATATTTATTTTGCATGTTTTAGGGTTATCTTCACCCATCTCACCTTCAAAGTATTCTTCAGTTAAGACAAAACTACCAACTCTTTTTACACAACTTTCCAGCTAGCAACAGATTAGTAAGAGACAAAAGAATATAAATGGATAAATAAAGTAGCTTTGCTTAGCTTTATAGCCCACAAGCTCAGCTAATAAATTGACTGCTGATTTGGAAAACTACTTACTAAAACTTTTTCCTGGGACTTCTCATACTGTGATTTCTTTCTTTCTGTTCTGTTCTCAAATTTTGCTTTCTTCTTGCCCCTGTGTTCCACCTCCTAACCCTCTCTGATGCAAAGAACTGGGCCCATTCCTACATATGCTTAACAAATTCCTGGCACTTACTCAATTATGATCAAATGCATTATAAAGGCTTTGAATCACAGAATGGTTTGGGTTGGAAGGGGCTTTAAAGATCATCTAACTCCAACCCCCTGTCGTAGACAGGGATGCCACCCACTAGATCAGGTTGGCCAACGTCCCATCTTGAGCACCTCCAGGGATGGGGTGTCCCACATTGCAGTGAATTGAGACCCTTATACGTTCTCATTTCTACTAGTAGCAGTACCCAAATCTGCCTGGAGTATCTGAACTTGCATTTTCACACTTAGTTGAGAAAAGGATTTATGAACACAAAAATCTGAAGTCTGACAGAAAAACTGAACAGCCTTCCTATCTTTCTCACTAGCCGATGCAACAAATATCATATAGAAAGAAGCACCCTGGGTAACAGGAATAGCTGATTTCGAGACAGAGGTTCTCAATTGCATTATTTTGTCCTTTAGAAGAGTTGTTTTCTACCAGCTCTCCTTCACCCCAGAACAAAAAGAATTATGAAAGCACTTTCCTTGAAGTTCTAATACAAAGGGAGAGAAAAACACAGGCCCCTCTCAGTCTCCCCCTAATGTACATGTGGCCATATCTGCTCCCTTCTCCTCAGTTAAGTAAATATTATATAGTAGAGGGGTCCATGTGTATGTGCAGATTTCCATTTTGCAGGAATTTACAGCACAAGAAACACTACAAATTATTTCATTACTTTCTAATGGATTTTACACAAACAGAGTGCCTGCAAAGCTATCAAAAAGTATAAATTGCAACCAAATGTCCAAATCTTACGCTTAGTATTAATGATTTTGAGAATACTTGTTTTTTTTGTTTGGTTTTTGTTTGTTTGTTTGTTTTGCCATTTTTATGTTTGATTTCATCGGTTTATATGTCTATTCAGAGAACGTTTTTCACTGTTAACTGGGCAAAAGTAAAACACATTTTCAGCCACAATGCAGATTCAGTTTATCTTCAAAGGTCTGAAGGTAGGAAAGTGTTTCAGCATAGAATATGAATTCTGAACCATTAGGACGTTCCCACCTTGAAATTCTAGCAAGCTTAAAGAGGTATTACAGGGTGCTGACAAAGACCAATTTTAGAAGGCAAAAATCTGTGTCTGCAGTTAGCACCAAACCACCTGAAGGTGACACAAGTAATAAGCATTTAAAGATTTGATCTACTCAAGGTACACCTCTTGATCCCAAGAATTAATGTATGGAATACAGAACTTTATTAAGTGCATGAGAGTTACAGAGCTCTTTACTGGGGGCAGAGGGAAAAGGGAGAGGATAAGGACCCCCAAAATAATAATGTGCTATGTGTCTTCTAGACAATGGTAACTGCTTAGATCCTCTTCAGAATTGATCAAGCTATAAATATTAATGGATGTTTCCTGAATGGTTACTTACATCTATTTGTTAATATACAAACTCACTAGCCTGCCAAGAAGTTTTCTGCAGGACAAACCACTACATCATTAGTAATAGGAAAATTTTGCTTCATTCACGTAGCCTACACACTGGAGCATAAGTAGTGACATTTAGAGGTGGTCACTGTATAAACATGCTTACTGAGGTAAACAAGAGTATAGCATTAGTCACTATGTCCAATTTAAAACAAGTGAAGCACATATTTTCAATCTATTTCAAAGCACAAAAGAAACCATATATCCTATACAAAAGATTAAGTATCAGTATCACATACATGAAATGATTTCATTCAGTTATAAAAGTGTCATTTTCCTTCGTTCTGCAATGTCTTTGTGAATACAAGCTTTGAGAACCCATGGAAAAAAATTCAGTCAATACACTCAATACTCTACATGAAACCCAGCTTTCTCTTGTAAGTGACTGCATTTACAGACCTTGTCACAACAAGGTCCTTGATGTTATCGAAGCAATTTCAAGATACTTTAATCACCGGCAAAACTCAGTAACCTGACAAGAGAAATTTGGGCCAAGAAGATTTCAGTAACTTGAAAGGAAGGTTATTGACTGATGTAATTTCATTTGGATGTGACTGAATCCAATTGATCTGCTTTTTGCAATGCATATCTTCCCTCTGCAGCTGTTGCTATCTGATTCAGCGTGGAAGTGCAAGGAGTGACTATCCCTTTCCACTTCAAGCAAAACTCTTCCTTCCTCCTGCTATTATTTCAAAAGAGCACACAAGGAAAGCATTTTCAAGTTTAAACTCTGTACACGCTGTAAGGAAAAATATTCATCTAAATGCTACGCCATGAATTTGAGTCTTGGGACTGCAAGCATATTCATTAACTGGTTAGAAAAAGAGGTTGTAAAACAAACATTTTTTATTGTTTACCAAAATACTGAGTTAGGGCTTGTAAAACATGAGGTCGTAACACAGTACAAAATTTATTCTCTATCCCAACTGCACTATATCATGTAATCCACGTTGTAACAGATTGTACATATTTTCAGATGAGTACTTTTGTATGCAATGAGAATAATAATTTATAAACACAGATATGTTGCACTTATGAAATCAAATCTTCCAACATAAGTTTGGTTTACAACAGTTCTAATAGAAAATACGTATTAGCAGAAACTTCACATGTGATATTAAGTTTAAATAGCATACATCTTAGGTAGAAAAAAATATGGTATAGATGGAAGTTAACAAAGCCTTTAGGATAAATGCGTGGGCCACCATAAATCCTATTTGTGTAGCTTGGTGTGCTGCTGAACACCAGATACATTACATTTAATGTAACAGTAACGTTTTTTCAGAATTAAGGGGAATACAAATTGAGACACACGCACCTCAAACTCAGAGTGGTTTGCATGTATGCTTATTCTCTAATGAAGATATATTCTCCAAAATTCAGTGCAGCTCTTACAACTCTTTTTTTTTTTTTTCTTGAGGTAATTTTAACATGTTCACTTTCTTATACATTGTAAAAATTTAATAAAGTTGGTAAGGAAAATACATCACATCTAGATGACAGAACACTTACTTTAAAACTATATCCAAATATGTATCTTAAAATATTCTGAAAGAACCTGTGACTAAACTCTTTTCACACACTGGTTACTGTTTTCTGCTTATTTCCAAACATGCACTGAGTGAGATAACATCTCCACTACAGTTTCCATAGTAATCATATATTTATAAGCTTGCATCATAACTCAATTCTTCAGCATTACATTACAGCACCAAACTGCTTTCTTCCAACACTACAACTTTTATCAAATCAGGATTTAACTTCAGTCATTTTATCCCTCATTCAAGAAGTGATCTTTTTCAAAATAACTTGAGTAACTGAATATTGCTGAATAACATACTTGTTATATGATAATGAAACTGTATCTGAATCAGGATGTGGCGATAGATGTTGCCAGCAATATGCAACTGGTAGGCCAACTTCTTAAAGAGTACAAAACAGAATTCATCAAAGGTGTCTCATTTTAACGAATGACTAAAAACCAAAACAAAATTCTAAATGTTAGTCATAAACACTGCTGTTTAAATATAAAATTCTGTTTTATGTTAAAGAATATACTAAAATGCCTTTCAATCTCTGTTTAAATGACTAATAGTAATCTCCCTTATAATACTGTGATACAGGACAAATTTATCGATGAATAGGGGTATAAATAACCCAAAAGTAACAACATGATAAAGTCAGTGAGATGCAACTAAAATTCTCCTGAAACAGCACCTTCTCCAAAGCAATGCCTTTACCAAATGTAAAACCAAAACTGTTTTCACAGTTTGCATGCTGTCTTGGTTTTGAAAGTGAACAGATTGGAAGTCTTATTAAATGCGTATCTACTCTGACAGCAAAGTTACATAGTATGTTTAATTATTTCACCCAACAAGATGGATTTAACATGCAAAGATGTCAAACCAACAAACAAAAAGGCAAAGGCAATGTAAGCACAGCCATTCAAAAAGCTATTTCAACTATGGAAATACATGCCAATTTGGTTTAAGGACAGAATATTTTAATTTTGACTGTGTGAAAATTAGTCTTTTATAACAAAACGTTTTCCTTCTTAAATAATTGAAATGCCTTTTCTCAAAGGCTTTAAGAATATAAAGCCATCTATAGTGACAGGAACATTCAGTGTGCTGTGACACAGCATGCTCCCAACACATATTCCCAGAGGACCCACAACACAACCCTCAGCATCAACCACTTCATCTGCATGATCCCAAAGCAGGCTAAAAGCCTTTGGATTCTGTTAATTATAATAATTAAAGGTCATCTTCCACACAAAATTACGTATTGCATAAACAATGTGCAATTAAGACTTAATCTATCAGTAAAATAAGTTAAAAGTATAGCCTCAAAAAAAGTTTACATTTTATATATTACACAATTTTATTTTATTTTTTTTTATGAGTACTGCCACTTGCAGTTTCTGTTACTGTGAGATCTGTGTACTTTCAGTACTATATAAATATACTAACATACTATTAATCTTACTGATCAAAACACTTATTGGAAATAAAAAACTTCTTTCAAATATAAAACTGGCTTTTGCTTATTATTGTAACTGTCAAGATACACCGTGAGAAATATTTTAATTAGGAGAGTTATAATACTGTGAATTAGATTATTAGATTCACAGCTATTAAAAAGAAAAAATGAATAGTCTTCTACAACCAAAAAATGGACCAAAAGACAAGAGGTGGAAAGTATCCAGCTTCCAGTTCAGTATATTAAATAACATCTAAATAATTTTGCTGTTTGTTTTTATGGAGAAGTAGACAAAGTCATTTTTGTGGGTTGATTTTATCATGGGGGAGAGATGACTTCTGACATGAAAATCTAAATTTCATTCCAATGTCTAAGTTTTAACAATCAACAGTCACCACCATGGTCTAAAGGAGCTGCAGAGCCACCGGACTCTATGGTGTCACACCACTGTTAGTGAAAATGCAGGCTTAAGCTACTAAGGCAGACATCAGTTATCGATGGTTTATTGGTACCAGTGAAGCATTTAGAACCTCCTGTGTGACTTTAATGTGTTAAGATCCAAGCATGACTATCAGAGTGCCACAAGACAAGCCAAAGCAGGAATTTTGGTTTCCAGCTCAGCCACTCTATCAAGCATGTATCTAAAAAGCAAGCCGCTCCACTATAGGTAACAGGTATCATGATAGCCATTCATCTCAGACTAAAACACAGATTCAGTTTGAAGAGATAAGCAATGTATTTTTCCTTCATTTTTAAAGTAACTGCTTCTCTGAGACACATTTATAGGCTTTCTTCCTCCCCAAACTCCCACTACTAAAACCCTTAAAATTGCCTAACAGTTCTGCTGTGAACCATTCTAGTCTCTAAAGCATCACCTCTTTACCAAGCTGCTGTACAGCACAGTTTAAAATCTGTACTACACTTACTGGAGTGACTGTGAAATGCAGAAATCAATTAAGACCAGGTTCTATTTATAGTTCAGCCTGGGAAGATTAATGACACTACTGGAATTTTATTGGAACATTGTGCCCAGAGAACAAAAGGAAGTGTAAGTACAGTCTCTTATCACTGCTACAGTTTAAAAATTACAGAAGAATTTACTGCTTCATCATGAACACTACTAAGGGCTGCATCGCAGCTTTGGAAAAGAAAACCTTGTTAAAGGAACTGTGAGGCAGAATCTTGCAGGTAACTCTGACCAGGTGACAGGACTGATACTTATATGGAAATCTACCCACAGATCAGGAATATACATTCCACTGTGCAGATCAGGAAATCCAGCAGGTCTGACTGCTTAAGCAAGAAGCTTCTTATCGAATTAAACATGCAAAATAAGTGGTGGTAACACATAAGAAATGAAAGCTAGTACAGGTTACACAAGGGAAGTATTAAGTCGTTTGAGCACTTAAAAAGACAAAATCCAGAAGCAAAATCCTAGATGAATACAACAAGAAACAAATAAACAAACAATGGAGTTCTACAAGAACATCAGCAGTGAAAAGAAGTTCAGAGAAAATATGGACTGGTTTTCAAGTGACACCACAGAAGGGACTGATTTACTAAACATCTTTGTGCACAATGCCTCAGCCTGCTCAGTAAAAACTCGCTTCCAGACTTCCACACATACCAGTGTGACACAGGGAAGAGAAGGACAGCTGATAGCTGGAAAGTAACAAGTCAGCGTCTATTCAGGCTGAATATATTTGTATCCATGGGGATTATCCAACAGTTGTAAAAGGGACGCCTGCTACCTCTGTCAGTCTCTTGTGTAAGATCTAAGAAACATCATGGCAATCAATACAAAAAATGCTAAGACATTACCATCTTAAAGAGCTAAGGCGTGCTTTTTAAAAAAGGGCAGTAAGTAGGACCTAGAAAGCCATAGGCTGGTCAGCCTCACTTCTGCCTCAGTAAAAGATCAAGGAGCATGTCCTCTTCGGATATGTTTTCAAATACATGAAGAACAAGAAACTAACCCAGAAAAGTTATTTAAGATTAACTAGAGTAGGTTAGTCATGCTTGATCAACTTTCCTTACTTTTCATTGATGAAATGATTGGCAATGTGAATGAGGGATGAGCAGTGGTGGTAACATACCAAGTATGCACAGCATAAGGCTTTTCAGCCTCCTAAGCATTTGCATTACTAAGTTAAATACAAGGTTGGATGCATTGGTTGAAAAACAGCTGAACTGCTGGGGTCAAAGAGCAGCAGACAATGAATAGCTTGAGATCTGGATAATGTCCATTAGCAGACAAGCTACCACGGGTTGATTTGGGGGCTAACAGACTGCTATCTTTAATAAAGATCACCATAATGAGACAAAATTGACCTTCTGCAAATTTGTGAAAGGCAATAATTTAAGAGTGGTTGGAACATTGAACAGTAAAGCTTCAATTTACAATTTGCTCGAGAAACTTGAGGACTAGATCAGTAGAAAACTGTGAAGTTCACCAAGAACTGTGAAATTTTACATTGCAAGAGAATAGCCCCATTATTCGGACCAGACCGAGAACCAACTGTCACAGTCACAGGCCTGCTAAAATAAATCGGGGGTAAATATCAAACTCTGTATGATTCAGCAAAAGTGGAGTCAGCAAATCAAGGAAGGTTATTATTTTTTTATACACAGTGCTAATGAGACCAAGCTTAAAATACTGTAACCAGTTTCAGGCCACCGAAATCAAGAGTTGGTAAGAAAACAAGAGTTCACTTAATACCTACCAAGATGGCAGCAGGGACTACAGCATACAACCGGCAAGGAGAGGCTAGGGGGATCAGACACCATTTAGTCCTGAAGAGAAGACACCAAGGGGTGAGGCAGGGGGATCAAAGTGCAGTCCACAACCCCTCCAAGAGCAGTTACAATGGCAGTGCAGCCAAACTCCCCTCAGTCTGACTGATGTCACATGGGTTGACTGACACAAGCTTGGGAGGCTCAAAGGGGACATTAGGAGAAGCTTCTTTGTTACAAACAGTGAGGTACTGGGAGAGCTTATGCAGTGAGGAGACTTAAGACTCAGCTTATCACAAACACAGATTACCTGCCCTGCTATTCGTAGTGCTCCCTGAAAGGAAGACAAAGCTATAGGGCCACTACAGGTCCTTCCTACATTTAGGAAGAACCCTTCCCACATTTAATGGTCCTTCCAAACCATTACACAACTACCTTTCTCTCTTTCTAAAGTTTAGTTCTGAATAACCTAACAGAATAATGATTAGGCAAAACAGTTTTAGCTCTGCTGTGCAGTTTGAGATACTAGGTCAACATTTTTTCATAGGAAATTTGTCATCAGTGCCCCTAATTACCAAACCCAGGAGCTGGCCAGCAGTGTGGTGACCTCGGTTCCTCAACAACAGCGTGGGGTCAGAAAGAGCCTGCAGACCTACAAGCTAGATGGGAAACAGTCAAGCAAGAAATTATGATAATTTGTTCTCAATATTCTAAGCACTTTCATTTCAGGTGCTGGAAGAGTAATCTCTACATCTGCCATCACTTCTAAGTATTGCTGACTCCTATGATCAGAACAGCAAGCAGCTATGTTGAAAAAAATTGTAATGCTCAGATTCTGGGTCAATAGTGGATTTCTGTCAGTTACAATGAATAGCAAGATTTTATTTTTTTTTCCACAGCCCTCTTGAAGACAGCATCTGACCATCCACATGCCAATACTTGATTTCTAAGAGGTGTCCAAGACTGATTTATAATCAGTCGCATTTTGCAAAAGTAGCAAAATACTGTGCCCCTGATGCCATCCTAAGCTAAGACTCAAAGGTACTTGTACAATAAAGGCCTTTTTCTTTGATGAAAAGCAATTTTATATTCTACTGAAACCTACAAAGTATAAACATTTCACCAAGTAAAAGCTGAGAAAAGATTGCGTTAAAACCTTAGAAGTTTTAGTTGCGTAACTGTGAGCATACCTAAAGCATATTTGTAGCCATCAAAAAAAAAATGGTATTACTTGTGTATATTTATATTTACAAACCTGCAATAAAAAAAAACTTACACATGAAATGGCCTAACTAAAAAAGTTCCTACATGCATTTACAAACAAAATACGAAGTCAGAAAACTATGGAAAAAACAATGTATTTGTTTGCTCACTTGCACAACACACACATATACACTCTTCTGTATTTTAAAATACATATCTTAATACTGGGAGGTTTTTTGTTTGGTTGGTTGGTTGGTTGGCTGGTTGGGTTTTGTCCTCAAAAGGCCAGAAAGTTTTTTCAAAATGCCCAGATCAATACAAAATTGGCTGACTGACGTAGAAAGACAAGATTGATATAGAAAAGCTGAGATGTGTTTTGAAGTACATTTGCTTTACTTACAATGTACATTTTTCACAGATTTCCTATTATAATTTCTCAAATAATTATTTTTAAATATTTGTTTTTAAAACTTTCTAAAAACAAGTCTCTGAATGAATAAGAACTAGGAATAGAATAAGAAATACACAAAACCCTTAGGAATTACTGTCCCTTTTCAAACTATTTCTGCAGCATGCAATAATTAGTGATAGTTTTTCCAAATTAAGCCATAAGTTAACAAATATGTATAAACAGATACATTTACATTTATGTAAGAATCCAGTTATATACAAAAGAATCATACATTGCTTCTGAAAAGAACTATTTACAACAAGAAGTGTTAAGTGTCACATAATATTCTGTGCCACGGCTGAAGATTCGGATGTCATCCATAAACCTTAAAAGCAATGACAAAGACTACTTAATTGTTTTAAATGCTAATAACTAACAGATTAATGCTAATAATTAACAGATTCTCTATGTAATGCACATATATTCTCTACGCACAATATATCTCTATGTGCACAAGTAATGCACAATAATTCTCTATGTAACACTCTATGAAAGCATACTAAGAAGCAGAGAGTTGCAGAGCATCTAAATATTACATAATAATTTCTAAGAAAATGAAAACAAAATCAGTGAAATAATACCATGACATACAATATAACACATATACCTGTTTTCCCTCAAACAAGATAGAAGGGAACCTCTGACAAAATTATTTTATTATGACAAACAGGGAAGTCAAAGACTTTTTTTCAGATTTTTTTAGCAATGTTATTTGCATTGCAGTCTTGAATATTACTTTCAGTAGGTTCATCAACAACATTGTGTAGAGAAAGCATGAAGTGTGGTTTGTTTCAACTGAATCAAAAGTTGCAGTAACTTTTTTAGATAAAAAACTTTATTAAATATTAACTTTAGATCTATTTTAGTATATACTCTCATTGTATTATTTCTTGCCAGTGAGGTCTCTAAAAAGAAATATAAAGCAAAACAAGTCAGTAGGGTGAACTGATGGCTCACTCAATGCCATGCTGGGTACAAAACAAATCAAATTATTTTTCCATTTTACCACTCCCCTAAGCTTTTATTACTACTGTGGTTGGGCACTTTCAACCAGATCTCTTCCACAGTACTGTTCCCTCTGAAACATGCCAACAAAATCAGTGGAGGCAGAAATTGAACTGCTTTTTAATTAGTAACAGGCTTGAGTGCCTTTCTAATAGTGAACCAATACATTTCTGTCTTCAAAATATGAATTTGGGGACAAAATATGAAATAAGATCAGGTGTCATTCTGCACAACTTAGGACAGTGCAAATCTGGCCTTTTGCCTTATCAATGGTCCTGGTCAGTCTGTAATGCCTCTGTACCTCACTTTTCCTTTTCACTATTTTTGTTTCCTCTCAAGAAGCAAACACAGACTGTAAATGACCAGTTGGAATGATGGATATGTGAAAGGTAAAAATAATGGATACAAAGAAGTTAAAGAATTTGACCTGAAGAACTATCAAGTGCTTGAATCTGTGACTGTGATAAACTGATTTCTGAAGTCTCTTCTTTCTCACTTATTTTTTTGGGAACAGAGGAAAATGAAAACACCCCAAATGAGGCCTAGACTAGTCTATTTTTGAATTCATTGGTCAAGACAGACAAAAGGTACCATGTAACATCACAGAAAGTATATAAAAACCTGGAGACATAGAAACTCAGCCCAAAGGTTGTTCATGGAGGACAATTAATCGATATATATTTGATTAGTTAAATCATATACCTAACATTTTCCTGGATTCAGAAGGTAGTGTTTCTAAGTACGCAAACTGAATACATTATAAGTAATTACATAAGCTATGCTAATTACGGTTTAGCACTGGCTTTTCATTAATGCTTCCTGTGAGGTGTGTTTTTTCTTGTTCTTTCTTTTTAAACACAAGCATTTTCTTGTCCAATTAAGAGTTTTACTAATATTTTGATCAATCAGGAAAACACAAAAATAAAAAAACAACAAAGCAGCAGAATCAGTCTTTTTCTATTTGGTGTACTTTAGTACATAGCGAATTTTTCGAATCATAGAGCGATATATATGAACATAAAAAACACCACAGAGGCCACCAACTCTAGCTTGTATTCTACGCCTCTCAACTTGTAAACAATTTTGGTAGAAATTGTTTTACAACAACAACACTGCACATGCTGATATTCAAATGCTACCACTAGGAAGCCAACAGGAAGGGAAAAAAACACCTTGAAGGAGGCTTGGGGGTGAACATGTTCTTCTATCAAAGAGAACTTTTATAAGTAGAATATTTATCCTCTGCCATATAGACCAGTAAAGCAGCTGAAAATATACCATTTTTTCAGTCATCCACTGCCCATCTCTGCTCTGATGATTCTACCATAGCAAACCTCTCTCTCAACATAAGCTTCTTATGCATGACTCCCTCTCCCAAGGTCTTTCAACAGTTTCAGGACCTCAGTACCTCTCCCTCTTCTGACCATGATCCACGTAATTTTCTTTCTCTAAGCAGCCCAACCTTTTTCTTTCAAGCCGTGGAACCTAAACATTTTGTATTTTGCTCCTACCATGATCCATCTCTGCATCCAGCAGTGGGTATCACTCTTTTTGCCCAGATAACCACAGCTCAAGGATTCATCTGTCTATGACCCAAGGCCATGTTTTCTATAACATATCTGCATGAGCATTTGGCTTTACCGAGAAAACAAGTTAAAGATGTAAGAGTATAGAAGTCAAACTGCTAGGTAAGTAAAACATTTCATTGCATCTGTTGATTTAAAATGGTATACAGTAAGTGACTCAATAAAACATAAATAAAAACATGAAAACCATGAGAATGCAATGGAGAAACTGAAGACACCAACTCAGCAAGATCAGAATCAACCTGTTCCAAGGAACAACAGCAGCTGGAACATCACCACCTTACCAATGGCTGCCTGACCATTCATCGGATGTCTGCAGTAGGTCTGATACTCACACCAAAACTCGGCCCAGCAACATGCTAGTCCTCACCATATGTAATCACACAATCACAACCACACTGCAATCACATATGTTATGTATATCTATGCAAACGCACAACTGCAATCATCTGTGTGACATATACCCTGGCTGCATCTGCATATGACAAAAGACGACCGAAGTGGCACAGCAGAGGGCTAGCTACACACTGCCCAAGTTCACTGTCTCCTCTTATTCTTCTTGTGTACCACCTATCCACTCTGCATCTGAATCAAGCAGACTTCACATACCAGTCACTGGCACCACAGTTAGGCCACCTCACATAATGCTGCTCAAAGCACCACTGACAAAAGATATAAAAAAGAGCTGTAGCAAGGCTCTGCTAGTTCTGAGGAAACTGTTCCTCTCACAATATTCCTAAAGGCTTCCTACTTTCCAGACTACATCAAATTGACACGGATGTATTTCTTTTCTATCCTTGGGAAAGAAAGGGAGGTCTCTGATTAAAAACTTCACAATTCACTTTTCTCCTTAATGACCTACATGCATATTTGTTGTGCAAATATGGCACAACATATTAGGAACAACAATAACAAGCTGGGAAATCCAATGCACTTGCCCAAAATATCAGAAACATTATCATTAACATTTTTCCTGAAAAGAGGCAGTGTATCAAGGGTACATGAGAAATATGTAGAATTTTGAGTTGGAACGATTAAAGTATTACAAGCAGTAAGAAACAGAAAATGGGGTCTGGTACTGCAATTGCCACCACTGCCCAGCATATCTAACTTTCATATGTACCAGTGCCAGCTGCAGACCTTCAGAGTAAGCTTTGATGTGGTTCAGTCATGAACATTTCATTTGAGCATTTCACCATTCTTTTTTTGCTGCCTGTAAGCAAACTCTTTATAATTCTATCGCTGTATAGAAGTATCCTGTGCATTATTCATGATTCTTGGCGAAAGCGAGTGGTTAGATTCCACCGTTTTAGAAACAAAAATAGTAATGCGACATTAAGTTGACAATAATACCATTTTGAACAGTATCCCTAACATATAAAGCCCAGCAGCTTCACGTAAACATTTTTGCATATAGTAGGCTGAGAAAGAGTACTTCAAATACTTTTAATATGAATGGAAATACATTGAAAATACTGTGCTGCTTAATTTCAGAATTTTATCAATCTTCATTACTAAAAAAGTAATTAGTATTTCATATACATTTGTTATATATGAAATTTAAGACATAAAAATGAAGGGAAATGAATTTTTCCTAAAGCATCTCATTAAACAGTGAAACTAGTTTTGTACGAAAATGAAGATAATATTTTCATTAGAGTGAGACAGAACAGGTAGAACAACATACACAAGTCATTAATTGAAGTTTCAAAATAAAAAACTGGCCTTTAAAAAAAATCAAATCTTATGTGATTTCTATGGGAAGTAGTACCAACTGAAAAAAGAGAGAATGATAAGTAACAATTACTATAAACTTTATCCACATTTCCTTTCCCACAAGATGCAAAACACATTGTTATGAACTCCCAGCAATCAAACAAACCGACACAGGCTGATGTGCCATCTTCTCCATCTTCTTTCAGAGAAGAATTGGGATGAAATGACAGTACACAAAACACAGGAATGCCTAGCAAACAGTTTGTAATCAACTATGCTGACCATTCCACACACGTGCACACCCAGATATGCTTATCAACAGCCTACACACACATACATGCTGCTACATACAGGGTGAAAATGAGGCCAGAATAGTTTTGACACACCTTAGGAATGAATGGCTAATGAGCACGCACTATTCAGATCAAGACTTCAAGAAACTATTATTTGTATCAGCAAAAAACCCTCACAGTTTGGGGTCTTCTGACACACCACAGAAAGCCAGTTTGCCCAATCCCACCTTTGTTTGCAATAAATGGGGGAATCCTATCTCTGAGCAAGGATGACAGGGGTACGGTTTACCTTTATGGACAATTGATAGATGTTTTTTCCCTCTACACCTGAAGCACCAGTTCTGGGCTCCCCTGTACTAGAAAGGCAATGGGCTTACTAGGTTAAGCCAGCAAAGGGACGGTGAACATCAAAGGGACTGGAGCATCTGTCATATGATGAAAGGCTGAGAGGGCTGGAAGTGTTTGGTCTCAAGAAGAGAAGGTTCAGTAGGGAACTCCCTCTAGTATTAGAAACATTTTTTTTTGTTTGTTGGTATTTGGTGGTGTTTGTTTTGTTTTACTGTGAGAAAGGTCAAACAGAACAGGCTGCCCAGAGAGGCTGCAGAGACCCCAGCCTTGGAGGGATTCAAAACCCAGTGAGCCCCTGCTTGGGGAAAGCCGCTCCAGCTGACCTTGCTTTGAGCAAGGGGACTGGGAACCAGCTTTAGAGGCCTCTGCCAATAGCAGCTATTCTGTGATTCTGCCTTGAATAAAAGCAAAAGTGGTTCAGATGAGCCTTTCAGAGCTAAAGAAAATTAGAGTCCTACAGTTTACTTACTGTTCTTTAATGTGAAAAACTAAGATTACCACAGGAGTTTTAAAAGCCCGTAGGTTTTCTTATCTCTTTTTCACAGCTAGAGCTATTAAAAGAACTGTCAGTAGGTACCAGCAGACGACAGGCTGTTTTTATGTAAATTTAAACAATTTTACTAAGACTGGTTGCAAAGTAACACTTTTTTTCCCATTTCATTTGCTTTGTATATTAAGATATTAAACCGCTGCTTTCCCACTTTTTACATACCAATAATGGCACAATCTTTCCAAAATGCAGAATGTCAATTATCACTGGATTGATTCACAACACACAACTGGACTACTAAAACTGGCACTATTGATTTTACCCATGCAAAACCTAAAACCTTACCAGATACAGCATTTCCTTTAAAGTAGATATTAAATACTTTTTTCCTCGGATGCTTAACATCCCTCCACAGACTTCCACATTTAACAGTTACAAATTAGTCCTCATCAAGCCAGAAAAATCTAGAAGTTGCTCTCTTTTTCTGTCATTTAATGTTAGATAGTCTTCAAAACTTAAGCTACAGGATTTATAAATAAGGTTATTCCTGATGCAATTTCTCATCCTGTCACTGAACCCAGTTTGTTATTCTTTTTGAACATCTTCAAAATTTATCTATTCTTTTTCAGCATTACTTTCTTGGTTACACTGTGTATCATCCTCAAATACCTTCAACCTTCCTGCTCTGAGTCTCAGCATAGTCAAATAGTACTGCAAAAATACACCCCATTAGAAAGTCATGACCAAAACAGTCTCTAGACTGGAAATGAGAAGTCCACTGAAATTCTAAATTTGACTTTCAAGTTCATAGAGTTTAAACTTTTTTATTATTACTATTATTTTAACTGCCTTTTACCAGGCATAAGCCACAAGCCAGCGCTCCCATGTGGTTCTGCTGATCTGCATGCTCTGCACTAGATGGAAAAATGTAGACAGGAGTCTCATCCATTCTCTTTTATGTTTTATTTGCCGTAATTGCTGAGCAGAGATGGGATATTAAATAAGTGGTCCATATCACAAGGTCCAAAGAGACTTCCATTTTGAGGCCTAGAAAGGCATAATATAGGTATACCTATGAAACAGAAGATTTAACTCCTCTCCTATATTTCCCTAGGTAGCAACATCAGGACCAGGCATAATTTGTCTCTGAATTTTAGTAACAAGAACACTTTAGAAAGCTCTTCAAATTCATGAGATTTTTAAATCTAAGGATAAACCTCGGCTGCCTTTTACACTGAAGCAAGCACTTTTATTCATACAGTATTTTCTTACCAAATTATAATCAAGCTTCTGCTATGCAATTTTGGTGCTGCTATTGCCAGCTTTTATTGCTGTATTAAAGTGTTAGCAAACAGCTAAAGGCTGCCAAAACAATTTAATCATACCTATTTCATTTTTAATAGTCTTTTGTAAGGAACAGCTCTGAAATTATTGTTTAGATATTATGGTCAAATAAATGGCAACAAATTTTATCAATTATGTTACAGCTTTGGGATTTTTGCAATTAATTTAGGAAATTCTATAAAATGAAGGCTGTTAGCTATCAGTCCACTGGTATCACTGAATTATATTTGTATTTACTTCTCTCTATTCCAGCTAAAACTGAGCAATACTTCAAACTTTTAAGTACTCAGTACTGCATTCCCCTTTGACTATCACTACCATTTCAACTGCCTCTTAAAACTCTTAAAACCAGAAACGCCTCATCAAATGTGTTTTACCATATGTGGGATGCTGAAGGTTTCATAAAGTCCTGAAAGTGCTATCAGATGCTACAGGGTTTTTGTAAGACACACCCCACTATTAAAACCAAACTGTACATAATAACTTATAAATAATAAAACTTAAAAATAATAAACTTAAAATAATAAAAAGTTCAGGGTTAGTTGTCCCTGTTCACTTTTCACTACAAATCTTTAAAATACATACATTATTTCAGTTTTAGATTTTAACTTAATGTTTCAGATTTCAAGGGTTTTTTTTTTTATTTCAAATGAAAAACTGAAGTTTCAGCCCAGAAATGACTGAAGATTATTTTGACTTCCTGTCAACTCCAGCATGTCTTCTTGACCAACCAATAAATGATGTGACAGCAAACATGTTCCAACTTCTCTCTCAAGTGAATCTCTAAATTCATTTCTAGTGCCCCCTAAGGGAAACATGCAATGATACCAGTAATTACCCAACACATTAAAACTGGATGGGAGAAGGATAAAAAGAAATGAAATGCCAAGCTGTGTTTTAGGAGGATAAAATTGTACACAATGCTAGATATAAGCAAGGCTTTTCATCAGTTCTGAAACAGGAAATCAGAAGTTGCCAAATGATGCAAGAACCGTAGCTTCAAACAAGTAATTTTTTCCTGTCCAACCACTCTTACATGTATTACTTCAGATGCAGACAAGCTCTTGTATGATATCAATGTTTTCCCAATCCATACAAACGTAGCCTTTTCCAAGCGACAAATGCTGACCTTTCAGTGTGTTACGGTTGTTCATACTTTGCTCTCTTCTACAGCAATTTCTAATAATATAAATCAAAAATGACATACAGAAATAAGTGTACTATGCTCTATAGCTGATGTGTAAGGTCTCTGTGATAGCTAATTAGAAAGGATGCTTTGCTGAATTATCATACTTCAAATGCAATTACTGCAGAGCACCAACATAAATTAACCTTACAGAACAAGGCGTTCAATACTGTTACTGAAGATACATACATTTCCCTTCCCCCATAATCAGTAAAATTCAATATGAGAAACAATGAACATCTAGAATGGCTTTGTTTTTATCTTCAGAAGAGAATAGTGATTTCTGTAATAGAATTCAAATGCTTGGCCACCCTTCTTCTACTTTCCTAACCTAACTTTTGTTTCCTTTTAATGAGAAAAGGGAAAGTCAGCAAAACAAAATGTCACCATTAAATCATTTCACAGCATTTTGTGTCAGAAATGTAATGGAAAATGCGCACATCACAGGAAAGGTTACTGTTCTTCCAGAACATCTTTTCACTTGGTTCAAGGCACATCCCTCTACATAACTGTGCAGACACTACTGATGGTTGTTCTCCCTGGGCTTAATTTGGCAGTTGAAGGATTGTGGCATTTTCATGGAACCACTGTGCAGTGATTTTAGTGGTTATCTGGCTGAAAGTGATGCTATGATTTAGAATAATTTCTCTATTTACGTGCAATGGTAAAAGTCAGTTACGACACCATACTCCAGTGTTAGCTTATACTTTACTGCACATTTCCTTAATATGGCATCACATCGGAACTCAGAGTCAGAAGGAGAGCAATTTATTGTTTGTGTTCCTCAACAGTAAACTACGTATGGGATAAAAAAGCATTGTTATACTTAGTTTAACTGACAATTCTGAGAAAAGGAATAAGAAAATTGTTCAGCCAGTTAATCAAAGAACTGAAAATTAATTTACGCTTGACCTTTACATTGTTACAACCAGTGATATGAAAAAGAGAACATACCCGTATTAGTTTCTGCTAAAAGCCTTTAGATATTCTTGAAGCAAACATAAGTGTTTTGTTTTTTTCTTCCATATCCTTTCTATAGCCTTTCTTTTCAATGCTAAGTGAACCTATTAGGTGTTCCTCAATATGAAGCCAAAGAGAAGCTTGAAAATTTAGCTGCAACCGTATTCAAGACAGAATGGCAAAATTCTTGAATTGTATTTTTCTCATCTTCTTATGACAGCAATATGCAAAGAACATTTGTTCAATTTACATGACTTCTAGACAAAGAGCAAGTACAAAAAATTTATTTGAAGGTAGACATTTAGAAAAAATTCTGAACAAGAATGAGATTGTTATAAAGTAATGACGTGCTACCTGAAACACTCAGTGATACTGAATTCCTATTTTAGTACGGAATTTTGTCGATGGCATTTTGAATGGCCTTAAACAATTCAGACAAAAACATTTTTTACTGATATGAGAATATAAAGGAAACACACAAAGTGATGTCAGTAATAGTGATGATCTCAGTCACTCCAAAGAAGTTAGTTTTATTAATTGTAAGGCAAAACAAAAACCTGAATCTAGCCTTGGATACAGTACATGACAGATGTTTTAAAAGAAAAAATAATCACAAAAGTTATGTAAAAGAAAAACAACAAAATGAATAATTACTTTAGTCTAGATTATTCAATCTGTAACTTCAATGGCTACAACAATATGGAACCAAAGTTAGACCATCGACTGCAGACAAAATTAAAAATGTAACTGATACAAAAACTATGCTGAAATACAGGAACAATGCAGACACCTAGCACTCTGCTCCTTTTCACAAAAAGCAAAAGACGTTCTATAAAAAGATTAATATACTTGTAATATTCTCAAGTTCGTCTTTAACAGATCTTATATGCAATTATTTCAGCTATCTTAAAGTTTTATTACAAAAATTAATTTCTCCTGTAGCATATGCTACAGAACAGCCATCTTTACCAAGTACATCATGATGCTAAAGAGGCATTGCAGGAAGAACTTTTTTCTTTTTCTTGTCTATGTTTTTAAAAGTACATTCTCCAGTATGCAGCTCTGAAATATAATTCTGAGGCTACAGAATTATTATGCTAAAAAGAACAATATTACATATACAAGTAGATTACTATCTACAGGTATCCGAAGATTATCTCAGTTAATAATACCATATGGAAACTCTCAATTTAGTCCCAAATTAACAACTGCATGCATTTTTGCTCCATTGATTTATTAATGAAAATTTGCACTATATGATACTTTAATCATGTGAATACTAACTATGGCTGATTTTTAGAAAAGTGACTCAAAACCTTTAAGCTCCCTGTACTTTTAATGCCTTTTCACATGTGAGCTTTTTCAGTAAAGCTTTTCACAAATGAGCTTTTTTTCTCATTTTACATCAAATTTTGAATACTGTAGACAAAGTTTTTGCACCAGTAGTTCAGGCCTCCTACTATCGAATCCCACACAGATTAATTAACTACAGATCAAAGACCAGTAAAAGTAATGGACAGCAGTAACAAAAGTGAGAAACAAAATGAAGTACATACCAGTAAGAATTATTATTCTGCATATTAAGATTTCTTACTCAAATAGTTCATAATTAATGTTACAGTTCGGTGAATAGATACATAGAAAACTGACTCTCTAAATGCTCACTTCACACTAATTGTGACAAATCAAAAACAGTACTGCAACACAGTGTTTAAATGGTTATTGTTTCCTGCCATTGTCTTCTACCACATTATTTTAATACCTGAACACAAACGTTTTCAAGCTATAAATTACTGAAGTGTTTTAGTTTCATGGCTTCTGTAGCAATGATTCAGTTTAACACTGCAAAACAACTGAACTGATAAAGAATTTGATAGTTGTTTTCTGAGCATCTTGTACTATGATGTGCTCTGATATGAGAACCTTGCTGCACTCAAAGCTACTGAAGCCGCTTGGACAGAATGATGGAACAGCTGACACGCTCAAATAGCAACTGAATTGGATGACTTGATAAAAGTTGGATGTTGTAAGAAAAAAAATCTTAAGAATACCTGCAAAAATAAGGAGCTACTGACCCTATCAATATACATTTAGATCTTTTCCAGCCATCATATATTACTGATAAAACTAGTAATTACTAATACTATCTGGTAACCAAATTGGGAAATCGTTTGCTAGGTCATCTGTCTCCCCTTCGCTGTTACAGATAATGAAATTCCACTTTAAGGAAACAAGATGCAGAGAATGTAATTTTAATCTTCTGAAGAAAAAAAAAAAAAAAAACACACCTCATTCAGGGACCTTCTTTTCTAGAGAACAATCTTTGCTGTACGCAATGCATGAATCCGGAGAGCCTCGCTATTACATTTTTTTATTTTTATAAATTCTTCTGAATTTTAGGAGTTTGAAAAGAAAAAAGGTATGGGAGGGGTGCACATATTTCCTAAGGCAACAAGAAAAATAATATATAAACCCCAAAATACGTAGCTGTTCTGGGAACAGATGACAACTGCCAAATACAGTGTAAAGCTCTGAAGTACAAATACATGATTGCAGCATAGACTTCAGGAAGCAGCTGTAATTGAGAGAAGGAAAAATATTTATGAAAAGTCAGTGACCAAAAAAGGTAAAATATTGTTAGTAGAACAGAGACCATACCTAACTTTTAGAGCACCACAATGCCCCAGGACTTTTTTTTCTTTTAATTGAAGTGTTTGCCCTAGAACATTAGCTTACTGAAAAACAAAAACTGTACAAAAATCTGTGGTATTTCAGTTCGAATAATGTCTTTAGTGAAAAAAAAAAATAAATGCACACTTCTCGTTATACATATTTTCTTGCTATCTAGCATAAAAAGAACCACTTTTTAGAAGGCACTAGAATGACGTGACAGGAAAAATGATGCAACAGGTAACTTAAGCAATTAGAAAAGTTAATATGCAGAATGAATCCCTGAAAATTATATAGTGGAAATAAACTACAGTATTGAATACTGAACTTCCTTTCATTTAAGTGGTTCATTCCAGTAAAACAATGCATTTATAACCCTCCTTAAAACCTAAGACTGTTGAAAATTGTGGCTGAATTAACTAATATTTTCCTTCTAATTAATCTCTACATTAACAGCCTTAAACTATCGTAAATCACATGCTTTCATTACTGTGATAGATTGTTAATCTTGTTCCAGTGCAGTTAAAGTAATTAATAATGTGCTTGTTCTGAAATAAACTTCAGCTAATACAGAGCTTCAGAGCCGGCAGCTAACAGCTAAGGAACAAAACCTTAACTCGGAGGCTGATGTGTACCTCAACATGGAAAGGAGAGAAATAAAGAGGTAAAGATGCACCTATGCAGGACAAATGCGATTAAGAAAATGCGGAGAGAAACAGTTTCAGAGTAAAAATGTTCTGATTCAGATGAACCTTTCTAGAATATACTTCCTGTCAAATACAGAACTAAACTAAAGGAAATCACTTTGTGGAGCTAAGGACTCATTTATTGTGTGACTTGGTGACTCTCCCGTATTTGACAAACCTCCTAGTCAATCTTACCAAAGAGATATTTTTTTTTCCTTCAGTAAACATGCCAATGCATATGTCTTCATCTGTCTTCCTACTACTCACCTTCCTCATTCCAACCTGCCTTGATAGGTCTGCATGTGCAGAACATCCCACCTAGTTACATTCCTCAAAATACTAAGTCTTGTAGTTTACATACTTTCAGATTTCCTTTCTTCCAAACAAGCATCTACATTAAGAACAAATACTATATCTATGCTTAACAGTTTGCCTGACAGTTTTACACTTCTTTGAATACAATAACCAGCATTTAAATGTGTGTGTGGTTTTTTTAAATCTATTCCATATTCATTCAAACACAACCTTAGACTGTATTACCTTCCCTGTAAAACTATAGTTATAACTTTGCCTCAGTTCTTGCAAATCAAAGCAAATGATAAAACCTAACTACTGACAAAAAAAAAAAAAAAATAGACTCTACTGACAGTAAATTATAAGAAGTCAAAACCACAAAACTATAAAAACATGTATTATACACTTGCTCTAAATTGTGGGATAAAGATATCTAACACTTTTTCAGATTATTTCTTTAAACTAGCCAATGCAACTTCATGATTTTACCTCATACATAAATGTTCTAATGTTATTCTACTTTTTTCAAATCTAGTGTTTAGATATCAATTTTATCTAATGCACTACATTCTCAAATATTACCCAAAGCATATCTAAAACCAACAATTGAAGCTACGGCATTTTTTTCTTAAATAGTAGCAGTCAAATGCTGCATTATTTTTTGAGAGGAGGTCACTTCTTTAGAAGTGAAGTCATTTAAAAGTCTTCCCTTGAAAGATTTAAACATAGATTGTTTTGTGGACTCTTTTACATTCTATGCATTAAAGTAATTTTATATTCTATGTATTAAAATAAAATACACAAATCATCTTAATGTTATTCTTTTACAGAAACAAAATAGACAGCAATACTATGCTAGAAGCACTTTGTGCATACTGTGGTACAATTACATTTCTCACTCTGGAGAATGGTGAAAAATGGAAGGCAAGCATACTCAACCATTTTAAACATACTTCACCTTATCCCTGTTTCTACCAAATATGGTTAAATTCTCAAGGGAGCTCTTGGACAGTATGATAATGTTTTTTTACATTACTGAGTTATTAACTTCATTAATAATAAAAAAAAAAAAAAAAAAAAAAAGAGATACTTAAGAATTAAACAACTCCTTTGCAAGATCTATCATTCAGTGACTGTAATAAAGCATTCAGGAAATTGAGCAGTATACTGTTACAACTAGTCTCTGATTTCTCAGTGCTTTAGTTTTAAGTGACTCCTGTAACTTCTTTTACCGAATTCTTACCTCCTTGTAAAAGTGCCATGTCTCCATGCCTTGCAACAAATCTATCTGTATCACATATGAAGTATTTTTAAACCCCTGTATCTTACTACTCTTCTCAAAATTAATTTCATTTGAGTAAAAGGTTATTCAAAATTCACACATCTAATCAATAACATGGTTTCTGTACTGTCATTTATTATGTTACAGATTAGACTTCCTCTTACTGGAGTGAATGTTTTTAAACAACTTTTCACTGTCCAGCTAACCTTGTAAACCTTGACTGTTCCACTGATCTTGTAAAAGGTAAAAATTACGCAAGTATCTTATTCAATAAAAATTACATGTTTTTGTTAAATAAATTATACAATCAATATATTCTAAATTAAAAAAAAAAATGTTACAGGAGTACAAAGCTCATCCACTTGCTTTGCGGACAAAGCCATGATATCTTTATAATCAGGTATAGCGCATACTGCTGTAGCGAAGCCATCTATATATAAAAACTGACATCAGCGATTAAAGAACAGTCTTGGTATTTCTATAAAATATATGGCAACTATTAACAGACATAGAAGTACTGACACATTGACATGTATCAATACAGTTTCAAAAAGCTAATAAATATGGATAGTCTAACATTAATTACTTTTTTCCACACAAAACTATAACTTAGGCAAACTTCAGCTAATTAATGCACTATTATAGTTTATCAGAATGAAACTTGCCTTTTTAGGAGTAATTTTAAAGCACTTTGTAGGCAATTATTTAAAGATTTGCATGCATACGAAAAACAGGTTAAATAAAGACACAGATAAGAAACAATCCTTCAGCTATTCACTGCTGCAAATAAAATGGGAAATTGGGATCAAAAAATTGAATTTCCATTAGTCAAACAGTAATAACTGGTTGAACAATTTAATATTTTGTATTCCAGATTACTAAATACTCATCTTTGTTCAAGAAATTTATTCAGTAATTTACCAGAAAACCTCACTGAACTGTAGCTGATGAAAGACTGTGCGAGCATATTAGTAGCCAGTAAGTGTCTTATTGTTCAGACACCACTTAATTTTAAACAGGTTCTTCTTTTATAAAGTCTTGAACACAAAGTGCAAAAGGCTTAATAGTAAGAGGCTGCAGTTTTGAATTACCTCACAAACCTCCATGTGTGACAAACAAAGCAATTTGCGTTTTGGACAGTGGGAAGATGGGGAGTGTGCAGTACTGCAATCTTTGAAATAAGAGAGGTAATTGCTTATTTTCCTCTAGTACTTGCTCAGTTAGCAACCCAAGTGAGACATGCATGTAAATTTTTAGAAAACCACATTTCTGAAAAACTGATTTTTCAAGAGTCATACAACCAGCCCCATCTCAGGTAACACACATCAAGAAAAGCTGGAAGGGCCCACCATCAAGATTATTCCTCAAATCTGCAGCTTCAGCAGTGGTACATTAGTGATCAATTTTCACATTGAAAAAAAATAACTTCTATAACATCCCCCCAAACCTCTCTTAGTGGCAGGAACATGGGAAAATAAAAAATAAAATCCAGGAATTGCAAAATATATGTTGAATGAAGTATAAAGACGATGAAAAATTATTGTTAATTAATTGTTTTCTGAGAAACATTTGGCTTTAATAACAAATGGATCAATGCCAAACAAAACTGATCTGGAAACAAAAAAAAAGAAAAAAGTTTCTTTCCCCTCCTAAATATCTCTTCCCTTTAAACTTCCATTTAAAATAACACACTGTTTGTACTATTACTGAGGAGTTCTGTATGATGGTATGGGTGTGAGAAAGGTGGTTTCTCTTCCTTTGTGACAGTGTAAGAGAAAACTGGATTCTGTAAACTTTCCCTGACATACTAACAACATGGATCACACTCCTCCACAATTTTGGCTACAAAGCAGAAAGCCTACATAGCTAGCACATTATTACAGTCAGCAAATTTACTTTCATCAAAAGAAATAGTTACACCCCCCACAACATCCTAAATAGTTTAGAATCATAAATGTACACATAAAATATGCTTCCATAAGACTTTAAACACTGTGGTCACCTAGCTTGGATAAAGCTGTTGCTTTGTATATGAATTATGTGAAGAAAAACAATTTTTTAATTGATAATCTTGTTTAAAAATTAAAAAATATAATAAAAGATCTAGGAAAATATTTTTCACAGAATCAAAAGCAAAGGATTAGAGCATATGAATCCTTTTTTCCTCCCATGCAGGATGACTAATTTGCTTCCAAGCCAGCCTAATTATGAGAATGGTTTAAGATAGAATTTGTTGGGTCCTGGCATGCAATATGCTTCTTTTTTGTCTGTCTGAATTACACGTATTACTAAAATCTCTTCATGTAGCCAACAAGACGTACCACTTATGTTCTGTCATACTTTTAATTTCAACCTAAATATCCAGTTGTGAAAACCATTTCCCCATCTTCTTTATATACTCAAATCTGGTTCTCAGCACTTACAGAAAAAGCCTGAAGAAGAAAACTAATTCACAGCTCTTTTTACATTAAGGCACAGGACGTGTTCCCAGGATTCCTTCCCACAACAAAATAGCCTTCTTTCACCTTTTATTTCTTGCCAACTGTTCTGAGAGTAAGGCTGAAGAAAGACCTTTTTCTTGTCATGGGCAGTTAAAAACTGTTGTCATCAATTGCCATCAGGGTTACTGTGTTAATAATCACTTAATACTTGGCAACTCTATTTCAGTCTGGTCCTGGCCAGGGACTAGGAGTCCTACTGAGCAATAGTAGCTTGTCCATGTATGAGTTACTGATGAGGTCCTAGCAGTACTCTGCCTCCAATTGGGGAAAAAAAAAAAAAAAAAAAAAAAAAAAAACCAAACAATCTGGCACACAACCTGTGAAATTGTATCAGCTTCTATGGTACATGATACGCTGTAATTGATATATAAAATAAGCTGCTCTGAGCACAAAATACCCGTACCTGGGGTACATCCTAATTCTAAAACTACATTTAGCCTGCATATATCATTGATTCTGACTTTTGCCATAACTGATTCCTTGGAAGGAATGAAACATGCATTTTGGATAACCCTTCTAGTTAAAACAACAATTATATCTGCACTAAAGAGATCTTTTCCATAAAAATCTAACTGAAGCATACAGGGCCTAAATACAAATGCTATTTTTAATCTAAATTTATTATGAAATCATTTTAATGGATATTCAGTAGATTCAATTAGAATCAGCTTTCTGGTTGCTAAGCTCCATTATTCTTCTTTCTAGAACTCTGAGCAGTTTCTACAGCTTCACAAAGAGGCCAGAATGCCAGATATAAAGTAAAAAACAGCAAAAGTTGTGGTCAACGGTAGCTATTCAATAGCAGCTATTCTACGCTTTAATTAGATTTCTACACCTACTAAGACAACATTCAAAGTTTTTTTTCCACCTCTGTTTCAGATAAGAAATATGATTAGCAAATCCTTTTATGATCTGTATTAATAGAGGTAGCATTAACACATTTTTAAAAGCATAAATTACTCATAATCCACACTTCAGCTCATAAAATTGTTGATGATACTAATTTAATTACTTTTAGGATGGTCCTGTAGTTTTAATGTCATTAAATTGCTGGTTTATCTTTCTGACCTACTATAAAACATTGACAATTCACCCTGACAAGAGAAAATTAATTCTTTTGTGTTAGAAAAACAGATTACCTTGGTTATTTACATCTTAATCCACAGTGTAAATGTGTTTGGCAGGTCAATAAGTGAATTGAGTTAATGTTTCTGAACTAATGTTTCCCTAAATACTTTTTTTTATAAACATATTTGCTTCGTTATAAATATGATGACAAACTGATGAAGATGGAACTTTAATCCCTCATAGGGTCAGATCATCAAACCTACCTGACTAGATTTTCATTGTCTCCAGTCCCTTTGCACGTAGCACATTCAGTCCTTAAATCCTCTGACTTGGGCTTCTTTTGCAGAACAGACTGCCGTTGTCGTCTTTCTCTAGGAATCCGTTCCTGCCACAGCAGAAGGCAAAAGAAAGGAATGGGGGGAAAGGAGGGAAGGAAAGCAAATATTTTCAATTATAGTACTGAAAGTAACACTTCTACCCAAAGTTTAATTTTTATTTTTTTTTTGTGAAAGTGTTTAAACAAAACAAAACAAAACAAAACAAAAAAAAAACACTATATTCCAACCTCAGGTTTTTCTTCCTCGGGCACAAAGCTTCGTTTTCGTCCTCTAGTTCTCTGGAAGAAAATACATTTAGAATTCAATACAAAGTAACATGAAATGCTTTTGCTATTTATTAATTACTCAGAACTTCAACAAAAACACGGTATCATTTAAGGCATTAACTACAACAACTACAATAACAGATGTTAGAGAAACACCTTTAGATTCTGGATATAAATATACAAAACTAGCCAAAAGGTAAATATAAATACTTTTGTTATTATTTGAAATCCACAGCACTGTCTAGCTTATGATTTCTTAAACTTTTTTTTTTTTTTTTTTTTTTAATACATAGCAATTTAATACATCTCAAAATATGAAAAAAAATAGCAGACAAAAAATTTTAAAACAGCTGTAATTAGTTGGACTATAAATGAAACTCTGAAGAAATAATGGTATCATGATTCTCTCAGGGTCTTCTTTGAAGGGGATTTCCTAGTTTCATAGTAAGACTGTCTGGTATTTTTATATACAGTTAAAAGTATTTATACTGAAAATAGAGCTGCCACTTCAACAGATATGTATCTCTTTACATAAGATTTTGATCTGCTCAAGTTAAAAAAAAAAAAAAAATACTGTTTCCAAAAAAAAAATCTGCTTTAAAGCAAGAGTCAATTCTGTACTAGAATGGAACTTCGAGGCTAAATGAATGGAAAACACTCATCTATTTTGTGCCTTCTTAGAGCAACATTTCAATTATCATTGAGATTCTCTTTCACATTTCCTTAGGACAATGCCTGAAAAATTGTAAGACAGTAGGAGCCTTAAATACCTGCAAAAATTACTCCCGGTAAATGGACAACTGAAGATCTACAAACTGGAATATTCTCATATTCCGAGTCCAAGTTTGCAGCTGTGTGTAGTGTGTTTAAGACAAACTTCATAACAAAATCATGAGAACACTACAACCACATGAAACCATATTCCAAGTCATTGTCCAGATATTTCACGGTAATACTTTGCCCATTTAATATATATAAACATACATTTAATACATTTTTAGTAATACAGTCATAATTGAGGTGTACTACCTTCCACAACTTGATTTCATGACACATTTTTTCTTTCCCTTCTAATATGTGTTAAAATTAGACGTTGAGATTAAAGATGAAATCTAAGTGTAAGAAGACAGAAGAGTTCAAAATCTACTATTAAGTATAAACTGATTTTCTAGATCACTATTACTGGATTATGCACATCTACATCATCTTTTCCTAGCACGCTGACATATATCCTCCCTATACAAAGGAGCACAAACAATGCAAATCTCCTTAACTCCCCAAACAACGTCTTTTTCACTAGATTACACATACTTCTGGGTTCAGTCAAGGGGAGAGGAAAACAATGAGAACTTATGGAGAAAAGTATCAGCGAACACTCTTGCAACTCAACTTGCAGTTGTTTTAACAAGGCACTCAACAGATACGCAAGAGTTCCAATCTGGAAGAACCAATTAGAAGTATCTGAACCATTAGAAGTACCTGAACTTATTAATGTAGTATGAGAGAACTAATATCACATATAAAAACAATTATTGCAAGAAAAATATTTTCCATCTTGAGTGTCTATTAATGGCCTACACATCATCCACATGCTATAAATATCTCAGAGTCACTGTAAATTAAAACTAGTTAAAAAAAAAAAAGTTTGATCAGACATCAGTACACTGTCAGCTTTACTACTTCCAACCTCTGGTATTAGCTTACAATGCCATAACACTTACTAACTCCAGTAATTTTAAGCCATGTAGACACCACTGAATGCAAGATTTAATCGTGAAAGGTTAAAAATAAGTAGGTGTAGAAGTGCATGCCAGTAGATGCATTGTCATAGTCCCATGTTTAGGCAGGACAATAATGTATGCTTTTTACAGTCACAGTAATACCATCTTGAAAACTGATACATAATCTAGAAATACAAATAACAATGAAATTATTTTTTTACACTAAGTGGAAAAGATTGCAAGTTAATAACTATGTTTTAAGAAATGACGAATCATATTTGAACTTCATCAAAATGGAGAGACAAGATTAATAAATAATTGTTACCTTTGCCAAAAAAAAAAAAAACGTTTATCTGTCTGCTATATAATGTGCTATATAATTACAAGGTATGTCACATTAAATTCTACTTGCATTATGCTTCCATTAGGTTTCTAAACCTTCATACGTACATTGTTTGACAATCACTAGAAAACAAACATTAAAATCATCATCTTTGATGTACACGTTTGTAAGGTATTTTGTGTTTTTAAAGTAACAAATTTTTACATTTATGTTATCCCAAAATATTTTTCATGCTTATACAAATTTGCAATGCTGAGTTCTGCTGAGAATCATTATACGATTGTCAGCATTCACAATGAAAAATAACATCAAATCCACAACTGAGAATGAAATCTTCTGTGATTTCCAATAGTAGCCTTCCAATAATAAGGCATTTTACATTTGTACAAATGTAATTTTACATTTATTTTCACTAAAGCTACCTTACAGGTTCACAGAAAAGAATTAGATAAACATGGATTACTTTGCGTAGTATTTTTCATTATTGTTTTTGCCATGAAATTTCTATATTTGCCTTTTGAAATACTTTGAATAATTTCTATTACTAATGGGCAGTATCAGATATTATACGTATCTGCATATACTTGCCACAGACAACATAAATTTAACATTTCTTAGAAAAGAAAAGCTTAAAGGAACACTGTTACAGATGTCTAATGCTAAATATTACAGCTATGATAAACTTGCTTATATTCAGAATTTATTTGGAGACAGAAATGTTAAGCCACTATAAGGTGCCTACAAATGCAGTGATTTTTTTTTTTTAAATCAAAACACCAGATAACTTAATACTCTACAGATTCCTTCAATTTAGGACTTCTCTATATCATAAAATGGAGCAGACTATGTTTGTGAAATTCGTCCCTCCAGTTCCAAAGAGGTGAAAAAATAGGTCAGAAAAGCAAAAAGTCAATGTTATTAGTACCCAAGCAAAATCCTCACCACTGCCAATGCTATCCTAGCAGTGTTTTTGTTTCACCGCAAAGGATAGATACCCTCTAGCATACCTACCTTTGGGAACACACAACTCAGTCCAGAAAAAAAGACAGTTTGATTGTATTAGAATGAAGTGACTCATACGTGGCAACTGCCACAAAACAACACTTTTGGACAGGAATCAAAAAGTACTGACTGATAAATTCTGGTTCAAAATATGCAATAAAAACAATGCAATAATTTAAACAATGTAACAATTTAAATTCCTATACATAGACTTATATGGTTTGTTTAAAAACTTATTTCAAATGGTGGCATATTTGTTGGCATTTCATGACAGCTGATTAGCTGTCACTAGTTGTCCCTCTCAGCCTAGTTTCTGTTCTTGAAAAGTTCTGGAATTCACTAACAATGGACCTGAACAGGAGAGATGCTATGTACACTTGACACTTCCCTGCTATTTACAGGGAGATTCCAGCCACTGAGCTTTAGATCTCACCGCATCAACGAAATCACCACCCAGGCACCTCCATTCTCATACTACACAAGCAGCTTAAGATTTCTGTTGGCACCCAAGTTAAATGCCTACAGCTAAAGCACTAACTAGGCACTAATCCTATGTTACCTTAACCACCTTGGAAATCAGACAACCTTATTCCAAAAACTTAATTGTGACACAGAAGGAAGACCTCTTTCCTTTCACTTCTAGGACCCTTAAATAAATATAATGATAATAATAATAGAGCTGTCAAACTAGTCAAATCTGACTTCTAAAGCTATGACATGTTGTTCCTCTACCTCCCCCTTCCCTAGGGATTCCTTAACTTCTTTCTTACCACATCCACACCATGTCTCCCACAATAGCCCCAGCTTCTCCCTACATTGCCAAGGGAAGGTAAAGACGCACTACAAGTCCTACCCTACACACATTCTGAATGGAGAGAGACCAAATGAAAGGATAACCAAGCTCTTAACTAAAACCTCTTCCTTACTATGGGATAGTACTGATCTATCTCAGGAACATCCGTTAACTTTATTGCCTTAGGCACAAACACCTCTCTTATCAAATCTTGCCTTAACTGGCAACATGTTCCTACAGGCAAAATTATTACAAAGGCAGGTAACCGTTTAACTTAACTTCCTTAGAAAACCAAAAATCTGTTTTCTTTTGAAATTCAGGAACAGTCAAATGATCTAGTTACTGTGTCACAAAGAATATACGTTGAACAAAAATGAAAGAGAAATAAAGTGTCTCATTTCATTAGCAATACACCCCAGAATATTCTGAGCAAGGATCAAGGAATTATGATGCAAGCATAAAAATCAGTTGTTGTTTTTTTTTTTTTTTTCAAGTAGGAAAAAGTCAGATGAAAAATTTTTAAATAAGTTAAAAAGAGATGAAATTCTTCCTGTTAGTCATTTTTAGTGTAAGACTTTGAGAACGCAAAAACCCAAACAACCAAACAATTTTACCTCAGCAAAACAACTTCTAATTAAAATCTTAAATTCCAATCAAATGATGTTTCTCAGGTAAAGAGGCTGAGCTATTTGGTTCAATGGAATCATCTAGTGGAAAGCAAGCTATCCTTCTTTTATCCTTCTTTTATCCTTCTTTACCAGTATTTAGCCTTCACAGCAGTCTTAACACTCTCCCTCAGAAACAACAGTCTGGGGGAGATGAAGCCCAAACATCAACAACATCTCTTTTAGTCTTTTACTTCAAAGCCTGTCATATACAGAAGTCTGAGAAACATCTCACAGCAAGGCACAGACCACTCTTCTGAGTTATTTCATTAATTTCTGATTTTGCATTCTAAATTTGGGGGAGACAAAAAAGAACAATTGCCTCTTGCCTCTCTAATTTCTTAAAAATTCACACAAAACATTATAAGACTACCTACAAGGAAACAGTGATTGACGCCACATACAAATAGCTATCACGCTAGAAAAGAAAGAAAAGTAAAACAAACAACATTTATTTGCCCCTCTCTGATCTAATCTGTAATTATCTAAACTGACAGTTATTAAAACATGCAGAAAAATAAATAGGATCTTAATAATATAAGTAATAAAACACAGATGCAGAATGTTAGGGAGTGCCTCTAAAAAAAGGATGAAATTAGGAGAACTAGGGCATATAGCACCATAGGCAAAGGAAAGAAGGATACAAAATGGGTTTTGTTCAGCCACCGTGTTTTGTGTCACAAACACATCCATCTGTTGTATGCAGCAGCCTACTGTTGTGGTTTGGAACTCACACATCAGCTTAGGAAATTCAGAAAAGGACATAAATGGCTATACATATAAAAACAGAATACTGCCATACTAAATGAATGATGAAGGAAGGAATGATCCAACATGATGTGGATCAGCTGTGTGAGTGATTCAGAACTAGGGGGACATGTTTGGAAGGTATTACATTGGACAAGAAATCAGTAGAGGAGCAGGAATAACATGATTTCAATCCATGGAAGAAAGTATTGTACTGAAAACATAAAATCAGACAGTTTAAAAAAAATGTCCATAATAGAATTATAAATGTTATGGGAAAATGTGATCAACAACAGGATCAGATTTTCACGCCAAAAGAACACAAAGTTTCAGGGAACACTTAACTGGGCATCTCCATTCAGGACTTGCAAAAGCTAGAAATGAATGGCTAAATTTCACATTCAGATAAGGCCCTTAGTTTATAAGCAACTCAGTAGCAAAGTGACAATGACACAGAACATATAAAACAAGAAGATTAAGTAATGCATTGACTGCACAATTTTGAATATTCTCAGAAAAATAAATTCAATACATGAAACAAATGAAAGACATTCATAAGGTTCTAGGATGCAGGTTTCTATTCTGGATTCAGGATTCTAGGATTCTATTCTGTGGTGCACACATGACCCAAAACCACCATGGCTGTCAGCAAACTGCATCATTATCCCTCATTCCTTTGTAAGAGGCATGCTTTAAGCCAGCTTATCCAAGACCAGCAGCAGAAGGGAAAATGTTCTCCTGGAGCAGGTCTGCTTTGTCAGCTCTCCCTCGAAGAGAAGGAAAACCAACAGTAATCAGAACTGTCCAAAAGGGGGGAGGCAATCCCCAAAGATCACAAACACATCCTCTTGTTAAATATTGAAATTCACTGAAATACACATGGAGGACAAAAATTTATACCACCACTTCTTCCTCTACACAAGGAGATAAATATTAGAATGCTATGGAATCATTCCAAAAGAAAAGTCCATGGCAAGGAGTCACTTCATTACCATAAAACAGAAGATGACTGATATGTAACAAACTGAGTAGAACACTAAAACAAAACATTTTGAACTCTACATTGACTAATAACACTCTATAAACTCTATATTGGCTAATAAAAAAGCATGGTAATACTGGGTCTCTTTATCTTCAAGGTTTTTATTTGGAAATCATATATACAAGCCTCCAAAGATTACTTAAAACAAACTTACTGAAATATGTCTACAGGGCTGTTAGTAAGCATAGTATATTTGGATGTATCACTGATCATTGATGATGCTTCAATGAGTAGTAGCACTGTATCAAATACACTGCACTACACCGATTAGAAAACAGTGCTGAGTTTTATAAACTCCGTGACTAGGTTTTCAGAACAAAGAACTGGGAAAACTTCCAATACTTCCCAAAAGAAGTATCTTGATGAAATTACAGTGTTAACTATCAAGAATGTGAATAAATCAAACTAAAAGTTTTCAAAAGCCTGAGGAAAAAACAGGTTGGAACTGCACAGCTATGTCATGTCTCTCCTGCTAAACACAAATCATGACCATGTTTGCCAAGATAATTTTTAATCCATAAAGTCACCCAATCTTCTTGAAGAGTTCAATGTTAAAAATATCCTTTGCCAATGGAAAAGTTACAATCAGACAGTTACAGAAAAATCCATTTATTTGTCTTGTTTAAAGGAAAAAAAATAAATCTATTGATGGCATCACACAGGCATGAAATTATTTTAAATAAAGGTACGGACAGCTGATGTAGACACCAGATGGCACACTCGCTCAACACAGATCAAAGTGAATACCTTAAATGGTACATTTCAGTACTCATCAAAATATATCTCTGGAATAATTATTTAATTTTCCAGAAAGCTGGCAGTAGCAAAAAGGGAGCTGCCAGACAAAAAGAAATGGCAGTAAATCAAAATATGATTAAAAAGAGAAACAAGTCAACCATGAAGATTAATTACAGAGACTTATACCCTCCACCCCCTTTTTTTTTTTTTCTCCAATTTTCATTCTTGTGGGAAAGCAAAAATTTTGCAACATTCCTTACTTTATGCTGTCAAGCTACACTATCAATGTGAAACTGGTAATTAACTTCAAAACTATGGTTTCTAAGAATTAAATGTAAACACGGAATTTGAGATTGATTTATATCCCTTTTTATTTGAAGAACTTAAGGAGAGGGGGGAGGACAAAAAAGCCTGTCAAAAAAAAAGCAAATTTGCAGATGTTGCTAAAATAAGTGATGCTCTTCTGGGAAAATGAACTTAAATGCACTGATCTGCAGAATTGATAGATATGCTACTTATCTTTACTTACAGAGATTATCAATGTTTATATCATTCAAATGTCATTGGGAATACATTCATTTCTTCAAGTCTTTGCTATAATAAAAAGAAGTGACCTGTGGATTTTTTTGTTGTGTTTTCTTAAAAATATAAAATAAAAACAAAAAACTCACCACCAATTCTTCCCCCACCCCAACTCTGACTATTTCAAATTCACTTCAAGCATTGTGGAAGAGCTGCATTTATCTTAGTTTCTTCCTTTCTAAATGTGACCTCAAACTCAAATAAATAGCCCAATACTATCGAAGTAACAGTCAAGTATCCATGTATTTGGCAGGCTAATAGACATAGTTTCTATGCGCTGGTATAGATTCACCTGAACTTTTACATTTAGCATTGAGGGGAAAAAGGGTAATTTACAACATTTTTTATTATAAATACTTTAAGTTTCAGGAAGCTGAGGAAGTCCTGATTATTTTTCTAGACTGCTAATGTTCAGCTGACAGCAATTTTATTTTTTAAGTTGAATATGTCAAAAATAATGTTATCAGAGTTGTTTTAAAAGGTCTTACAGGCGCTCATTTAGAATTCTAATCAAATTTAAATAAGTTGACCAATCACTGACAATGTTAATTAATATGATGACTGATAAATATAGATAAATGTTTTAAAATTATTTGCTGTCTTGGAGCCCTGAACAATCAAACTGGAACTGATTTTCTGGTTTTCCTTCAGTAGCCATCCCTTATTCAAAACCTGTATCTATGACATCACATAATTAAGTTACACAATAGGTGTTTGGAAACCACTTGCATGGAAATACTTCAATTAAATAGAAGATAACAATCCTCTTTATCTTTTAATATACATGGTAAGAAAAAGAAAATAATCACTTCCTTTTTCTATTTCAAACAAAAGGAAGAAATATTAATTTATTCTAAATAATAGTATTTATTTGTAAAACAAAAGCAAAATACACAACAATTCCCTTTGCTGAATACAGTTAGTAGGTGCTTTGTCAGTGTTCTTTTTTCTTCTTTAAACTAATCTACTTAGACCATAGCCCCTCAGGCACAGATTTGTTTTCTTCCATGTTCTAAAGAACAAACAGCACACTGTTGGCAAATAAACTACTTTTTTCCCCACAAACACAGACTTCTTTTTCTGCTTAACAGAAAAATCACTGTCTGTTGGTCTGGATTTTATACAATGTCATTATAGAAAAAAAAAAATCAGATTTTCAGTTTTTACGAAAATAAGTTTGGTATCAGAAGAAGGTTTTATTTAAATCCCTCAACTATTTGGTGCCCAAAATCCCTTTTTTTTTTTTTAAAAAAAAAAAAAAACTATGGTTTTTTAAAAAAAAACATAGTTTAAAAAAAAAAAAAAAAGAAAAAGAAAAAGAAAAAAAAGACCTCTTCCCTCTTATAACAATGGGCAGACATTTCCTTTCCAATAAAAAGGAACCGAAGATGGAATTTTACACACACACACAACTATATGAAGTAAGAGTACCCCAGAATTACAAGAAAAATCATCCCCTATCACCTCACAGCATCCAGCTGCCCCAGCCACACAATCTCACTTTAGAAGACATATGCTTGCGACCTTTCTTACAGAAACTCCTTCACACCACCGGAGGACACTATATAAAGTAGGTAAAGCATACTTCATGAACCTTTGCAGTAAAGGGAGAAATGGTAGGTTCTGAGAGCTAATGTTAAAACATGTCTTCAGATTTTTAACCAGTATTTTTAAAAAGCATTTAGACAGCAACTGATTTATGCAAATTAGATATTGCTTCTCTGAAATTAACTAGCACCAGCAATAATGATTTGTGAAGCTTACACAAGTATGAAATTGAAATTACAAAGACTATAGATTTTAAATACAGCTAGTGTGAGAAGTTATACACTGAAATCCAGAAAGTCGTTCAAAAGATTACCAAGGTTACTAAATATGGCTTGAATTGCATAAGCATAAACAATGCATTCAATTCTGTCCACAAATACAGCTCTTATACAATAAAGACCTAACATCTAATCTATTTACATTCATCATTCGTTTAGACTTTGATTCCGAGTAGAATTCTGATACATTTAACTTTGTGCATTTAGGCATAATCTTAAACAATCTTTTTAGCAAGGTTAAAGTCAGAAACATGTTCTTGTAAACTTCAGTTGTGCTTTCACATACTATATGCTAGGCACCCTCTCCAAAACAATGCAGTCCAAATAGCTGCATTTTGATAGAATCACAGAATCACTAAGGTTGGAAAAGCCCTCCAAGATGATCCAGTCCAACCATCCCCCTACTACCAATGTCACCCACTAAACCACGTCCCTAAATACCACGTCCAACCTTTCCTTAAACACCCCCAGGGACAGTGACTCCACCACCTCCCTGGGCAACCCTTTCCAAGGCTTGACGACTTTCTGAGAAAGACTTTCTCACTGTTGCCTTGTTTTTGTTGAAACTGTTTCTCTTCTTGATATAAATATCCTTTGACATAAATACCCCAAAACATTTGAAAGCTAAGAAAGTAAAATATTAGAGAGCATTCATGGGGTTGTTTTAAAAAACGTATACAGCATTTTGGCACAAAATACTGCCCTGACATAGAGACCTGTACAAGGGAGAAGCACAGTCCTGACTCTGAATAGCTTGCTTCAGTCATACTTCTCTCTCACTTCCAAATTCTAGGGGGAAGTTTAGTCTCCAATATCACTTAGAAGCTGTACACTCTCCAATTGCCACTGGTTTCTGGCCATCACTGTTCAGGTATGACTGTTCACATTAGCCTGAATCAAGATTTGAACAATGTAGTCCTAGTAGAAAACTTGAATTTTCATTGGAGTCTCTACTTCCCCCTCAGTTGGTTCGAAAAGGAGTTTTACTCACAGCTCTTCCCAACCCAGCAATAAGTTATAAGCCAAGTTTATGCACAAGCAGACTGAAGATATGAAGAAAAGGAATCTAATTCAAAACAACGCACAGCAATCCATTCTAAAACTCTGCAAAAAGTATCTTGAAGCAGATGTAAGACTCGGTAATTAAGAGATTTAAAATGAGCAAGCCCTGAAAAAAACCACTGCTAAGTTCACAAACAAAAATGAAGGAAAAGAAGTTGTTTGAGTTACAGACGTTAAAATTAGATAGCTTATTAAAATGTTTACAATAACACAAAAGAAAATGAAACTAGTAGGCAGAAAAAAAGTGGAAAAACACATTTCTACTTTTCTCTTAAAAATAATTTACCACTGGAAAAGAAAATCCACAACATGGCTGAATGCAGGAGCTTTGATGAATTACAAAAATAGAGAAAATATCTTTGCAGGATTCAAGTACACAGTCATAATTAGATTGGATGAGAAATAAAGGTATAATTATTAATATTTTTAAAATGGTATCTTCACAGTCTGATGGAAACGAGGGAAAAAAACACTATGAATAAGGTAAAAAAAATTACATGAAAAAGTGTATCTTGTATCATGTTTGAAATCAATGTTAACAAATATGAGCTGCAAGACAAACTAATAGCAAACTATTAATTCTGAAAGTAGAAGTTAACATAGTGTTTCTGCACAGATAGCATACAGGCTTAGTTAACCATTTGTATTTGTATTAATTATGTAAAATTCTTACATACCAGCTATTGTTGTCATCAGTAACACCTAATCCAACTTTATCAAGTTAAAGGCTTACCCACAGTTTCTGTCTACAAAGACAGAGTTAACTACGATGAACCACTACAGTGAGATCCAAACAAGTAAAATGCATTCTGTTCTCTTAGGTACATGGGAAAAAAAAATAATTCTCAGTTGCATTTGTATCTGTAACTGAAGATAAATCTATGCAAAACAAATGGAAATTTACTTAAGAGCAACAAATACACAATTCAACAGTCTTATAATTGCACTTGTTGATTGTAACTGTAAGCAAGGCTGATTACGCTGTTAGGTAAGTGGGTTTGCCAATTTCTTGCAAAACAAAACTGAATTGAATAAAACATGTTCACAGGCCCAAAGCACATAGTTAGGAGAGCACTGAAGTAACTGTTTTTAAATGATTTGGTTTTTTCTTCCTTATTTTAAATTATTTTGAATTATCTGCACAGTGAGTGCAGAAAGGACAGACCAAATTGGTCATCACTATTGAAATGCACCACTGAGATGTTTTTTCCATAACTGGATACAACTAAACTTTATATGACAAGTTGTCTGAAGGTCAGACTTTTTTTCCCCTCAAACACACAGTCAGCCCCAGAGCTAATGAATTATAAAAAGTCTTTCATTTGTTCAGAACAAATAAGGTGTTAAGGAATCCCACACAGCTACCAAGTGTCTAACAAGTCTTCAGAGGTTGGTACTTTTCGTTCTGTTATACAACCTAGGTGTACCAAAACCAAGAGGTAATAAAGCCTAGTTTAGAAAAAGAAACCAGCATGGTGTCACAGGTGTGAACCTCCTCTTCCATAGTTAAGCTGAAGACAGAGGGGAGTGGAGAAAAAAAACAACCACCACCAATCATAGTCAGTGCTATAGGAAAGCTAAATGATCCGAGATAAAGAGGTTATCAGAGATAACTTTATAACCTGCTAACAGGACACCACAGACATTCTCTTGCAAATTTGGTTTTGTAGAAAAGCCAAGACCTGAAGAGAACTTGAAAGACATCCTAAAAATTCAAGCAGAAGAACAAAGTCTTTATTAGACCAGTAGCCATAAATCTTCCACTGTGTAATGCTGCATTTGCCAACGTATCAGTCCACTGAAAGTAAATTTAATCTCTACGTGAGACATACCACCGTATGTGTAGATAGGTGCTCTACCAGGGGAGATGTCAGCTCACCAGTGCAGCAGCTATGACACAACACAGTGTAGCAGTGAGTGGATTGCTTCAGAACAACCAGACAGCCTTCTCTCCATTTAGCGCAAAAGAAAACTGGCAGGTATCGCAGGAGCAGCATAAGAAATAAACCTTGCCTTCCTATGGATTTCTGTACTATGCCTTACATCGCCTATTTATTCTTACTATGTCTTTTCTTCAATGCTTTTGGTTCTATTTCCCATAATCATGGATCCCTATCCCCTACTAGCTGTATACTAGCTGTAGAAAGGTGTAGATGTAGAAAGGGGAAAGAGAAAGAAGGAAAAAAAAAAAAAAAAAAAAAAAAAAGAGATGAAGAGAGTTAAACAGTAACACCAGGTAAGTCTCTTTTCTGCATGAACAATGACGTATCCACAGTCAGTTTAACCTACCCAGACAGCTTTAGGAACCTGTGCTTCCCCTCAATGAGAAAAAAAGGTGAAAGCGGGAGTTTCTCTCCTATAGGCTCTCAGTTATTCACAAAAATTAATTTTGAATTACTCACACTCCTAATGTTTTGAGCTAAACTAATTGTTTTGGCTTGAACCATTCTTAAAGCTCTTTTCAGTTACAAACCAGGACAAGGAAGCTGACATAAATCAGCACTGCAGCCCAAATACTGCAAATATATTGAAATTTATTTAAACTAAACATTTAAGGAAAAAACCTGTTTAATTCCATCAGTGTATATGCAGAAGAGGCAAGTATGGTCTATCTGCTAGTACAAGCGTAAGAAGTTGAAAAAGGCTTCAGGGGAAAATGTAGTTCTCACCCATCTAATTAACTACATGAGAGATGAACTATGTCTAACCCTAACATGAGTGGGTTTAGGCATTTTCTAATACTGGGTAGTATTTTGGAAGACAAACCACAGTTTACATATAATTACTACAAATGATCAAAGGGTCATGGGAACATTATTCATTTCCTAAATTGTACTGAAACATCCATTGATACATTCATGTATATTTTGTAGGTGAAATACATGAACGCATGAAAAATCTTGTTTTGTGAGTAAGAGAACAAAGTTTTTAAGCATTATTGCATCAGAAAAACAATGAAACACAGATTAATACAAAATTTTACTCTCAATTAATAAATAAATAAATAAATAAATAAATAGTTAGTACAAGAAGCAAGAGCTCTTCTAAAAAAACCACCACCACTACCCAAAAAAAAAGAAAAAAGAAGAGGGCAAAAACCCCACACCACCAGAAAAATTGGAAAAATATACAACTAGTAAAACTAGGAGGTAAAATAGAAGGGTGTTATATCTGAAATCCTGAAATAACTCCTATATCCTGAAATAACAAGACTCACAAAACGTGCGGTCATTCAGTAGGTTATTTGTACATAAGGAAATAAATTGTCACCTTAGAATTGCAATTGGCAATTCAATATATTTAAATCTGAATGTACCAGAACAATGTCCCCATGCCATTATGGTGAAGAATAGCTGTAAATTATTAGTTTAATTACAAAGTGAACTTTCATTTTTTTCCTGCCATTAACAGAGGACTTAGTGACCTAGGTGAAAGGAAAAGCTTGCACAGCTCTTCCGTACAGAACTATGTATCCCAGATTATTATTTACTTTAGCAAAATTGCGTATGTAATACAAGTAATAAAACACTAAACAATTCAAAATGTCCAAAATTAAGTCATTTTAAACAAAACCACTATGAATACAAACTGCGTAACAACAACTCAACCATCATTTACCGTGTTTCTGATTGGTATTTTCTTCGGTTCTGGTGGCACATCCTGAGGAACAAATTTCACTGGCTCCTTAATCTGTCTCCGTGATCTTTTGGTCCCATCTGGTAAGGTTTCCATAGCAATATCAGCTTCCATGTCACTGCTACCTGCCTGGTCACACTCTGAGCACTGCCTGCAAAGTGAAAGATTTCCTATTTAAAACTGCAGTCACAAAAGCACAAAAAGAAATGTTTCTGAAGCAGCAAAAAAAAGCGTTTGGGTTGGAAATAAATCAATTAAAGTCAGTAAACACAACAGTATCTAAAGGAATCTCCGAAATGATTAAACAACTATGCAGGAAAACAGCAAGACTTTTTCTGTTGCTGTGGGTTGTTTTTTTTTTGCTGACAGTATTTAAACTTTGAAAACCAAGATTTTGAAAGCAGGATTTAATCTTCAAGAAAGATGCTTCCTATTTCACTATTCATATCCTACCACATCCCCCTTTTTTTTTTTTTAATCGTGTCCACTGATCTGTAATCTATTCATTATTGAAACTGCTGCTGCAGTTTAATCTTTACAATGACACACTACTGAATTCACTCTGATGAGAGCGGTCTTTAGTAGCAGGGATTTGGAAGAAATGTCTATTATGAAAATCAATTTTAAAATCTATTTCCTAAGGGATACAGTTTTGAAACAAAAAAATAGCTGAGACAAAGATGTAGAACTTGTAGGTGTATATTACCAATCATTGAACATTTAGTTGAAAAAAATGCCTGTTGAGTTTCTGAAAAAGCACAAATCGCAATCAAGCTTCCAAAGTATACAGACTCTAAGGGAAGGCTACTAACAACGTCCATGATACAATTAACAAGATGGGAAATCATCAAGTTGTGTTCTCATTTGCAGAAAATACTCATCTTGTGCAAAGTCATAAATGCAGATGTTAACTAAAAACTTCAAATATAAAAGCTTAAAAATGATACCCACTGATAAAGACTGCATTTTTTCCTCACATAAAATTTTCAGTTCAGCAAACTATAAATCCTTTCGAACAAATTCCAGTTCATCACTATTTTCATGTTTTTTAAATGTTCTTTTTTATAATATCAACTAAAAAATAAAAATGCATATTCTGCTATTAATTGGCATTAAAACAGACACATACATTAACCATTACCTAAATGAAGTTGCAAATTCGCTTTGGAAGGAGACATAAAATATATATATTTGGTTATTTGTAGTTAATACATCCTTGAGACAAGACAGTGTGTGCCTCCCAGATCTAACCAAAAGCACAGTCATGTGCTTTGTGTATGAGCTGATTTCTTTTTTATATGTTTACATATAAATATGTATAAATATTTTTATATGTTTACATATAAAATATATGTATGTATACGTATATATAATATTATACATATATATATATATATATATATATATATATATATTATATTATATTATATATATAATGTTCACCAGAAACACTTTTGCTCCTATGAGCTTCAGTAAGGGCTAATATAATATTAACTCATTTGATTTTAAAAACCTAATAGTCATGGTTTTATTTTTGAAAAGGCATCGCTGAGCAGACATATATTGCCCTTAATCCAAATTCCAACTCCTCTTCAACTCAAGAGAAGAGAACCACAAGTACAACAGAAAACATCTTTTAATCCTGTTTCTAACAAAGGCTTGTTCTGATGTATGATTCCATAAGTTCTTTTGTTTCTGTTGGTATTTTAAGAAGTGAAATAATGGTTATATTGCCTATTCCAATAGGAAACAAAATTTATGCTGTGTTTTTTGTTTGGTTGTTGTTGTTATTCTTTATTAAAAACAAAACAAAAAAAACACAACCACAGAGCTTTCCATGCTTTTCCAGTTTTTCTAATTTTTCCAAATTCATCCAAGCAGTATAGTCTCAGATCTCCTCTGGCTCTACCTGCAGATAATGGCAGTTTTCAGAGCCCACTAGACAATCCGGTGGCTGACAACAAAAATACAGGGGGATCCAATTCCAGATTGAGTAACTGTTATCAGTGTGACCTTGGCTAAGTCAACACCTTTCTGCTTTAATTTCTCCATATGTAAAAGTAAGATAATTGTTGGTGTGTTATAATGTTATAAAGATTAATCACTTCTTATCTCTAAAGCACTTGAGCCCACTGCAAATAGGACACAGAGCAGTGCTGGTGGTATTTGCTGATCTAGAAAAGCAGAAGTACTACGAGGCAGACTGCAGGGAAGATAACACTGTATGGAGACTTCATCAGTAGCCAGAACACAAGGAAGTCAGTTTATACAGCTTTTATGCTTTGCAAACAGTAGGCCAGCATTCAAGAATATAACATGCAATTAATATTCTTCTTCCTCTCTACAGACCTCTGTTCTCTACACACACCGTGCTGTTAACATTTCTAGGCCTCTTTGGTATGCTAATAATAAGTCCAATAAAAATACTGAGAAAAAGCTAGTAAAAATAAAACCAATAATAAATTATAAAGTAGAATAACTTTTCCAAAACGCTACTTTTTTGAGTTATATATTTATAGAAATTTGTGTGGATAAACATACACAAATAGACAAACTTAAACAACTAAACAGAAGCTCACAAACCTAAGTGGTATTACCTTCTATTACTCTAAGTTTATAGAAGAAAGCTCTCTAGTGATCTAAGGGGAGAAGAAAACTTTAGAGATAACAGCATTCCCTCAATTATTTTTTTTTTTTTACTTAGCTAAAGGTTACTTTTTGTAGTTTTGTTCAGCTGCATATGTCCCATTGCCTTTAAGTAGTCCAAGTCAAAACTCCAAGGAGCGTTTCTGCTTAAGTGTCACAGACCTTTGCCCTTCATAACACTGCAGCATTGGTCACATCATTAATTTCTCCAGTGGAAAGGAGACAAAGTATTTATTATGATATGCTTATGCAGGTGTAAAAAATAGCTGCAAACGTGTTCCCAGAATACTGTGATGAGCAATTTGGACGAAGTTTCTTCCTTTCTATTATTATGGTAAAAACTTGCACTATACATAAAAATTAAAAATAAGCATTCTACAATTAAAGTGCTGCATAAAACTGAAGTTTTTGTAAGACAAAAAATAGTGGCATGAACTTACAAAAAATGTTTGGAGTTGGGAACCCCATCTCTTGGATGTGCCACCCTGCACCTAGGATTCCCACTCTTTAGTTCTGGGCTAGTGAAAGAGAAAGATGCATCTTTCCCCTACATAAACTCAGGCAGTTTTACAGAAAGCTATGGAGACCTGTAAAGTACTTCAGTTTCACTAGGGCACCATTTAAACATAAATAAATAAATTATTGTAATTTTTATGTTAGAAAGGAAGAGAAACACTTCATCCAGGAGAAAAGATGCTGCCTGCAAGTTTCTGAAATTCTATTTCTATGCCCAAGCTTGCTCTGCAAACAGGTCATGTAACTGTCACAGCAATCAAATTCAGAAAATAGTAATATCTACAAAAAACAAAGCTGCAAAACCACAATACATTGGGGGACAGGGGAGTAAACACAGAGAATAAAACCTTACAAATATACCGAAGATGAGGTTAAAAAAAAAAAAAAAAAAAAAAAAAAAACGAAAGCTACAAACATGAATTTACAAGGAACCTCTTGATTTACTGGAATAGTCTCTACTATCACAGGCAACCACATCTTATCAACCCTTTATAGAGCAGTCAAGCTTCAGCTATAGAGTTGTTTGGTTGTTAGCTCCCATGGGACCCACAGAAAACCTATTACAGAAATACACTCCTCTGACTTAGAAACAATCTCCTAACTTTCAGCTCCTATTATGGTTTATTTCAACATGGTTCTTGAATTTAAAGTACCCTTTTTCCCATTCTGCTGTTTAATTCCAATATATTTATAGAGAGCAGACACAGGACTTCTATTCCTTCTCTGGCAGTGCTGAAGTCATGTTCATTTTAGTTCATCTCTTCAAGGACAGGCAATGAATAGAGAAACCTATCACAACAGGTCATTTTTCCATCTGTTCAGACAATCTACAACTACATCTTAATCAGAAAGCATTGCCATGCAGCACCAGTAAATTAATAGGAAAAACAGTGCTGAAGATTCAATTTCTGTACGCAAATTTTGGTTTGCTTTTACTCTGGATTTGCATAATCCAGCTTCGGAGAAATCAATAATTGAATGTGATCTTCTGGACTCATCTGAAAGGAATGCTGTTACCATGCTCCATGATCCACAATGTGAACCAAAAAGCAGCAAGTGTGAAAAGGATTTACTCCAAACACACACTCCTGATACAGATTAAAATGTTAAAATAGATTTGCCCCTTGCGGAAAATGGGAGACCATAACTGAATATGATGTTTTGGACATATTACCAATTTCTTGCTATTAAGTCATGCTCTTGTGCATTTTCCTATGTTTCAGATGTAGGTTAAAAAACAAACAAAAAGAAGCATGAAAAAGGTAAAATTCTTTGCATTACTGGATATCAAGTAAACATGATAAAATAGACCTGACAGCCAAAAGAAACATTTTCAACAAGAAAAGTCTACTCAACAGAAGCACGACCCTAGACTTTACTTAGATGATCATTGTTGAGGGAGCTTTCATGTTGATCATAATGCTTCTTTCTTGCTTCCATTTATTCGAAAATAACTAAAGAAAGAAGAAGTCTTCTGCTTTTGAAAGACAAGAACAAAAACCAGATTGAAATGAAAGCACTGCAACACCTCTTTGGTTCAATGAGAAATGGTATTACCTAAATCTTCAGACCTATCCATCTATCTAGTTGTGTATTTGTCATACAAAAAAATAAATCCCTTCATCAAGAAGGATAATGCTACCATGGTACTATTGTAACAATCATAACAATCATAACTCTGTGCTACACGATTCAGATAATGAATGTTACTTTTTACACCACAAAGCATTCTGAGACTCACACTCAAACTCGGTTTCTCTAACATGAACCCTTTCTGAAGAAAAAAATCAGTGGAAAAGACGCCTAACAACTACCAGAAGCAGGTAAAGATCCATGTCTGATAACTGATGATGTGTCTGCTAAAAATTAGTGGAAACATTTGATCCATGAAGAAGTCTCAGTAATGATTAAAAACTTTTTAATTGTAGAAAAGGCCTTTGATCAAGCACTAACAATAAACTGCAGAAGATAAGTAGCAGCATGTTTTTGTCATCACATTTTCAATCTAACACCTGCCTACTACTTAGTATAAAGACCTGTGGTACAAGAAACACCTCCCCATCTCACAGTAAATGGATCTTCCGAACTCACTAGCAAAAGACAGGAGAAGCAAATGAACAGGAGCACACATTATTAAATTTTCATAAATGATTAATGGTCCAGACTAACACTGAAACACCACTTTTTGTGTACCTGCATGATGCAAATGTTTCTTCATTGTCTAAATAACCAGTAGTGAATTTATTTTTGAGCAGGGGCAGCTTCAAGAAATGTGTGAACCTAAAATGGGGCTTTTCTTTGGTAGGCACTCAAAGACCAAAGAGTGTTTTCTACTTAAGAAGTTTTATAAAACAGTTGCACAAAAATATATTTTAACCCAGAAATTTAGGAATTTATAAAGACCTACACTGATAATACAAACAGGAGAGGGACAATTTGGATTTATTAATTTATTATTTAGGTGATGTAGAAATGAAACCAGAAGAGAGAGAACCCTGTTACTTCTCCAAAAGAATTAGTGCAAACAATGACATTACGATGTTTCTTTGTGCTACAGCTTTATATACATCAAAGAATCTAATGTGCTTTACCTAATGACAGGTCTGGCACGTAGCAATTTGTGAAATGATGAGAAAACTGAAGAAAATTGAACACCATCCCTTTATAATCGAAATGTCACAAAGTTGAAGATCTCACAAACAGACCTCAAATCCAACACACTGGTAAGCTTTATACAAACCTGGTTTTAATACTGAAGCAAAAAAAATCTTTGCTATATTAGACAGAAAAGCAGACAAAACATATGAAAGTATTTTAAACATTTAATAGATAACATTACTATAAATATTATGAAAAAGTGAGGTCTTGTTCTAATATCACATTATAGAACAATCAGACTGCCAATTAGACTGCCTTAACTGCCCTATGCTACATACTTTCAGAGTGGCTTATAAGATGACAATACGGAAGTCAAAAATACAATACTCAGTCCGAACAAGATAGCCATTCTTATAGTCAAAACTGGCCAACAGACAGAGGATTTGGAAGAAATTAATATCTTCAGCACCCAGTGTTTAATGTGAAAAAGGTAAATTTCAATTCTCTGTGCTTGAGGAACAGCACTCAGTATGCTTTAAGAAAACAGTTCTGCCCTCACTTTGAAAGGGAAAACTGTTCAGTTATTAGATATCAGTCTAATTAGGAGAAAATATCTCTAGTAGACATATGCTGTGATAAATCACCTCATCAAATTTCAGCAAAGAATTAAACCACTCTGAACTTGAGAAACATGGACCATAGTTTTCAGATGACAGCTATGCTCTGGAAATTTGAACGAATAACGTGTGTTGACTGGTATACTGGAAGAGGAGAAAAAAAGAGGAAATAAAAAGACAGTATGTACGCACCAAAAACAATTTTTCAAAGAGCTTCAAAGAATATTTGCCAGGGAATAACGCTACTGAAAATTTGCTATTTGCAACTACCCAAACATCCTTTACTTAGGGCAAGTGAAAAAATCCAAAATTTTATATATGAAATACGCAATATTGTATTGCACATGTGCTTATATTTAAGAGACTAATTTTATACCATCATCTAATGACTCCAGATGAAAAAAACTGTCTGGCTCAGTACTGAGTAAGTGGTCTCAGGAGTATAATGAACAGCCAGATACGGAATGAGTGTTTATAGGGCTGTTGGTCAGGGACTCCAGAGGATTCATTTTGTCCTCTGGCCAAAACAAATCCCCACAACGGTACCACCAAAATAATTTGGCCTTCAGGAACAACAATAAAAAAACATCAAGACTAACATGATTATTAGTCCTTTTTTTTGGTCAATCTCAGTCCCTGGCATTTCATATGCTACCTCAGGTTATCACCGTTTTTCAAAGATGTGATTTCAATAGGAAGTACTGGTCTCTGTTGGTAGTTGACAAGTATTTCCTTAATAAAAATGCCAGTATTTCATAATCCGATTTTTTTTTTTTTGTATTCTCTTTTAGCAGCTGTATTGTCTTTGTATTGGTTCAGGTTATTCTCTACCACGAAAATACTCTCACTCTACCTAGAATGGAAGGGAGCATAAAAACACACACACTCTCAGAGAGAATGACAAGGCTTACGATAATGCAAGATTCAGATGAATATTCTAGTATTTAATCTTACACTTAATCTTAAATAATCTTAAGTACTTAATCTTAAAAACAAATCATTTCTAAAATGTTCAAGATGTTACCCTGCAGAAAACTATCAGGCCTCTGAACAGGGGGAAATTCTTAGTGTTAAGCACTTGGAACCTATTTCTTATAAATTCTGAGGCACTGTTACTCACCAGGTAAATTCTTACTATGACTTTGCTATCATCACCACCTACTTTTGATGTTTAGAAATACTCTGATTAATACTTATAATGTGCACTTTCTTTAATAAGTTAGCATTAAATGTGACAAATATTTTAATGACTTTGTTACCAACATTTAATAGTGGATTTATTTCAACAGTTTCAAAATCCACTTTTGTAAATTGCACTGTAAATTTCTATTTAGCGATGAGCATGGACAAAACGAAAAAACGATTAGCTAATCCACATAGCACCACACACATAAGCTGAATCATTTAGCATCCTCAAAAATAGTATGAAACACCAAGCATATGGCATAAACTCATGCTAAACTAACCAAAGTTTAAATGAATATGTAGCAATAAAGCATATGACAGCTGATTAGTTGTCAAACTTCCTGTAAATGCTTAAGTTAGTAATTATGAGTAAATGATTACCAGTGATGATGTAATGACAAACAAAATGCAGTATGATGTAATGATAACAGAATGTAATGTAGAACAAAAATCGAGAAACAACATTTTTAACCACTTTAAATATTTCAACCTGCCTAACGTTTCAAGGAGTTTCCCACAACACCCTTTTTCTTACTTCATCTTTTTGCTTAAGTGCCCATTATATCCTATACAAATATATGAAAAGTACATGCCCCCTGTATAAAAAAAAATCACTTTTCTTCATGGCTTAATCAAAAGATTAGAAATACATTCAAAACAGCAGGAGGGAAAAACCTGCTGAACTCAAACTTAATTTAAGGGTCCATTAGATATGCTCTCTACTGATCCTGAAAAGGAATGCATGAAGGCATGTAAATGATGAAAAGAATGCAATCAATACAGATCAATTTGACTGCCATAACCTCAGACTCCAAAATATGCCTTAGCTAATTAGATGTAAAAGCTAAGTTTGTGATCTAAGATATAACAGAAGCATAAAATTCACAACAAAGATATGTCAGAACTTTGAAATAAAAGCATTTACCACCTGTACTATTCTGCCTTTAACACCTACTGAGAACTGTAGTTTTACATCTTTTGGACTGATGGCTTTAGTGAGCCTTTTCAACTGGGTTAAAAAGCAGAAAAAAATCAAGAACAGCCTGTGCAAATGTAGAGGTTACATTAAGAAAAAAAGAAGAAGCTTCCACGTAACAAACCCGCTTGGTAAATTTGACCAAAGGGATAAGAATGTCCTTGAAATAATTAGAAGTCCAGAATCACAGACTACATTAAATAATCTAAGGAAAATAGGAAAATTACATTCAGAAGTATATTAGTGATGGTGAAAATCTTTTCAATTTTTAAAGGAAATCTCAATTTACTGGGATAAATTCAGGTTTTCTCAAGTTACAATAAAAAAAAAAAAAATCAATCATCACATTTATCCAAAAAGACTACTTAAGTAGTCTTTTTATGTTTATGGAAAGTTTTATGGAAAAAATTAAGTGATATATGGAAAAAAACAGAAGCACAGTTTTCTTGATTAAAACACTTTTAATGTATTTTTAGACCAGGTCGTAACAACTCTTGGAGATGCTGTATACTAACTTCTTGCCAGATAAGAACTGCTTCTAAGGAACTAGTTCTAGCACATTTCAGAGCAGTTTAGAAACCTACAGAACACAGCAACACACTAATTTTATGACAGTTTAGAAATCAGCACCTCTATGCATCATTTCTCCATTGTATCGCTTAGCTTTTTACACTCCACTGCCAGGAAAAGAATTTTAATTCATGGAATTAAGTTGTATTAAGTACAATTACACATACGCTTTTGCAGAAGACGGAAGTAAACCAGAGTGATTTCCTATATTGCAATATAATAATCTAGTAACTAACAAATATGCTTTTAATTATGTACAAGTATTTTCTTAAAAACGCAGACAGAAAAGTTGTATATCTGGGCCCTAAGATAAACAGAAGACCATGCCTTTCATTTCCAGAAGCACAATTAAATCTATGGTTTCCTGCCATTACTACACAGCCTTGTTAATAATTGCAGATAAACTCAAAAGCTAAGTGAATTAAAGCTATAATCTATTTGTATAAAGTGGCTAATGAGAAATCTTTACTACACAACTTTTCACCTTCAAGCATCAGTACTGAAAATAAAATAACTCACTTCAGAGTGAGTATCGCTTCAGTATCAACAATGTCTAAAATTCTTAGAATTTGCAAGTCCACTCATGCTTATTTCCTACTTTAAGTACAGAGATAGCACAAGATAAAACACAAATTGCATTCTTACCAATAACTGTTCTTAGTCTTCCTTGGCATCCTTGTAAGAGGTGGATCCAGACAACCAAGATGATAATGTAGTTTGCAAGTGTCACACAGTAACAGTAGATGTTGGTCATGGTTCTTCTTGCAAATTCCACAACTTTTAATGTAGGCAGTGGAAAAGCATTATAATTACATTTGAAGTTACAAAAAATAAACAATACATCCCAGCACATGCCCCAGCTTCGATATAAATATGTAGCAACTAATTTCACATAAGCACATAATTACTTTTTAAGGAGTTTGTATGTATACACATTAAAACATAGAAGGCACTTAATATAGCTAAAGACACCTTCAAACTAATTTTTAAAGATTTCTGACCAATACTTTTTGATACTTTTAGAAAACATATCCATGCCAAATGGAAAAAAAAAATTACCTTTACCATTCAAACACTTAAATAGAAAAATGATATTGCTACTATCAGTCTTAGCAATCATAACTATTTCAATAAAGCAAGTGCCTTGAAACAGGTCTGCACTATTACTACACTGGGCAATATATCAACTCATAAAAAGTTACTTTTTTTAATTATTATTTTACTGGAATTAACATTTTAGTTCAGTTATTTCGAAAAGATCAGATGTTCATTGATCCTATTATAAAAAGGGAGGAGCTAAATGACTAGATTTAAATACAAAAGTATTAGTAAAGTATGTCTCCTGTTATTTGTCCATATGTATAAATTGCCAAATTCTCAGCTCACTCTCGTATTTTCAGCTTGCACCACTCAGAGCACTAGAATCAACTTCTGTTTATGTAATCAATCTCCTTTTTTTTTTTTTTTTATCCTACTAGCTGGGCAAGATACTGCCTATTTGCTGTGGCTAGAGGCCTGGCTGCTGATCTATCAATAAGCCAAAGACTGCCACTTCTAAGCTGGCGGCAAGAGAAACAGATTCAAGAGCACAGTCGTGCTCTGGGACCCTGATATGGGGTCCACTATTATGCTTAGTTGAAATCCAGTCAGTAGCTTCATAACATACAGAAAGGAGAAGCAATAACAAAGTGAACACATTTTATTTTCTTGGGGAAAAAAATAGAAGTAGGGAAACTTAAAACACAAGATTTCCCAAAGCATTTGACAACCTGTGAACAAAAAGTAAATATTCTTATCTGACAGGTGCTTTATGCACTCAGCCACTGTGACTAAACAGCAGCAGCACTGTTTGCAAAAACAACACAGATGATTACATTCAAAAACACAAGGCGACCAGTTAAAATTTTTCATATCAAAGTGACAAAAGACTTCTATTTCAGATGTAAAGAGGTACCTTTGTTCTTATAAAGCACTGCTATCAAGATAGAAAAAAAAAAAAACACCTCAGTGATGTGTACTAATGTGAATAACTATTTCTTAAATTAGCCTTTAGAAGTAAAACATGACAACTCTGAAGCATTTTGTTAATCAGAATTGAAACAAACAATTTTCTCTTAATACTTTTTTGAAATTGCAACTTAATAAATATTTTATCTATTTTGTCAAGACTTCATTACTTGCCTATAAAGTACAGCTGGGAGCGTAGATGTCTTTTGTGTTCCTCCTTCCTTTTTACTTGGTTTTCTTTCCTTAGGAGCACGTAAAATTGCAGGTATGTTCAATTTCTATTGGATTTGAACAAATGCAGTACACGTGAGTCTTGGGACTTTTAGAGAATACCATTCTAATCTCAGTGTATGGAGAACAGGACTCAAATTGAGTGGGAAATGGCTTAGCCAGCTATTTTAGAGACAAAAGCAACTACATATATTTATATTACAAGATCAAATTAGGGTAATATTATAATTTCTCAATTAAATAAATAACACATTGAAATACTAGCATTTACAAATCATTTTCAAGCTTTTAAATAGAAGGATGGACAAATTTACATTTGTCTAGAAGGTGGAAATAAGAAAAGCAGAATTCACAAAACTGACAGAAGAATGCTGAGGCAGTTTGTTTTTCCCCCAACATCCCTACTACATTGGTGCTCGATAGGTTAATTAGAAAAATTATCTTATTGGACCAAGCCTTCCACAAAGCAGACGAGATTCTCTTTGGATTTCTACTAATCTGCAGCACGCTAGCTTCCCAGACAGCTACCATCTATCAAAGTCATTTCTCAGCAGCCCCGTGGGCCTGCATCTGTTCAACCAACTGGAAAAAAAAGCCATGCAAGCTGTGCAAATGAATTCTATTCAATTTTTTTTTTTTTTTTTTGTTGTTTTGGTAGTATTTGTACCAGGAAATATATTTGTGAATACTTTTTTCAAAGCCATGTTAAAAAGGATAAAAAAAATATTCATCTAGGAGATGTGATGTACTATGTGAATAATTTTTCCTTCACAAGTAGAGAAGATAGGTTGACAAAAATCTAACCAGCACAACCAGAAAAACTAACATAGCATAGAAAAACTGTTACTGCATAAAAAGGTAAGCTTCATTTCCTGAACAGCAGTACAAACTCAGCAGTACGAAAAGGCATCACTAAATTATGATGCAATTGTATGACTGCATTTTCACGATGAACAGTTTCTTCCATCTTCTTTAAAATTCTAAGAGGAAATCATTTCAATCTCTCTCTGAAAGCTAAAATGTCCATTGCCATTTAATACCTTTGATATAAAACATAAGAACACTGCAAGAATCTCATCTTTTCTCCATCAATGGGAACAAAGAGAAAACCACTGGCAACAGGAGATAATCCAAATCTTCTCTTCTCCGAGATACTTATATTCATTTGACCAAAATACTCCGCTCTATCCAGTTAAAAAAATATATCATAGTGCTTCTTATATAAACCTCTAAGTTACCATACCATTTGAAGCCTGCAGTAACTAAAGACAACATGGAGAGAAAAATGGTAGGATTAACTTGTGCTTCACATTCGGCTTCGTTACAAATGACAAGACAATCAGTTATAGCGAATGAACGAATTTTGCAAACAAGATCACTATTACAACAAAATTAAACTTCAGATTTCCAGTAGGTGGTTTGCAGAAGTCTATGTATTTCAATCAGGAAACATTATCCCCAGAGTGAAGCCTGGGTCTGATCACATCAATTCATTTGGCCACAAAAGTGGCAGATAGAAATAAAAAAGCCCATTCTTGGAAAACAAGGTTCGCCTATAACTATAAAAATAAAATAAAACCAACCTGTCCAATGATTCTACCCAGCAGAGCCCAAATGCCTTGCCCTTCATTTCGCAGTTTTCCATTCATATTTTGTAGCTCTTCCAAGGACTCACAAAGCTAAGCAGTTAAAGAAAAAAATCAACAGAAAAAAATATATTAAGGTTTATTTAATAAAATTTATTCAACCTCTTACCTATCAAGGGTGCATTACTTTATTGTGGGATTGAAAAACAATGGAACTCATGTCAATATAGCTGAGATCAGTGCAATCAATCATTCAGCAATTTAAGATGAAATCCTGGGCTGCTACCCATTTTGCAAAAATGATCTGAAGCATTTCAGCATTAAAAATACAGTTCCATAGAAAATTAGAAAGCAAAACTAAAATACTGCAACGTCTCATGTGTTGTTCATGCCACTTAGGCAGCAAGACTGTAGCAAGTAACATATAAATGAATTAAAGACCTATATTGCCATATCAAAAAACTTTCAGCCATTATCACAGAGTTATAACTTAGTAAAGGATGCAAGCAGAAACAAAGTTGTTGTTTTTTTTCTTCTGGAAGCAATTGTTACTTACTGCACAGCATATACAACCTATTGATCCGGTTACAAGCTCCCACTCCCCAATCTCCTTTGCCTTTAATCTCTTTGGGCACAAGGACCTGCTATGTCATTTATGTATGTTCTCATTTAAAGCACATACCTGACAGTTTAAGTGTGAATAGCAATACTATTTTTTGTTATCACTAATCACCTACATTGGATAGGTTACTGAATTCAGCAAGAATTGCAACATGTCACCTGTCACAAAATATAAAGTATTTCTATGTTCCCTTTAAAGTATTTAAAGGTTAAAAAAAATAATAATAATAATTAAAATTAAATAATTAATTAAAATTAAATTAAGACATTAAATGCTCTTTTATGTACAATCATGAATTGGATTTTTGGGTTGGGGTACAGAGGTGGGGGGGGTGTGGGTACCACACTGTTTTCTCAATGTTTCAAATGAAATGCACATGTAGAATGAGAACATGGAGGGCCTTAAGGCTCAGTTCACTCATGAGAGGGCTCTGTCTGCAACCTGTCACTCGAGCTCTCTGTGGGGTCAGTCCAAGAACCAGTGTCCAGCCAATGTAGGACTTTTTAGAAGATGACTCTGCTTGTATAATGGGGAGGGGGACAGATAGCCACATTTTAAGAAGAAATAAATTTTTAACTATTATTTTCTTTAAAAACAGAAAATTATGTATCTTTGTTTGTAAATCATTTTGTTTGGAAAGTGGAATGCTATCAAAGTTAACAGCAGCAATATTAAAACAGTACAATGGTTTATCATCCTTTTTTTCTTCACCTTATTATACTCCACATGAAGCTTTTCTTGCTCATTTTCTAATTTATCCTTGATATTCCTCTGCTCAGCCATATTCTCCTGGATTTGAATCATGCGCATATTTCTCTCTATTTAAAAGAAAATCTTATTATTTCCTAGGCTTGGCTATATTTCCAAGTTTTAAGCACTAAAAAAAAATAAAGCAATGAAAAGCATAAAACCATAACAGAAAAGCACACAAAACTGTAACTTACAGGTTTATTACACAGCCTCAGTAGAATGAACACTCCTAACGTTTACTTTTTGCTGCACACGACAACCTAGTATAGTTACTTAAATGGTGAGCTTTGATTAGCTATCTACTTGACAGCCCCAAAGTCAAAAACACACCGTTCCACACAGTAAGGAAAATACGAGGGGAAAAAAATACCAAAGCTCCTTAAGCTTCTACTCCCTTCTCAGAAAAGATATGGCTGCCTGTGTATATTTGAATGATTTTTTATTTTCTGAAGCTTCTTTAAAAAGAAAACTCACTAGTTTTCTATATAAATAGAGATTGTGCAGTAATATTCCTGACCTAAAATGAAAACGTAATTTGTGTTTGGCTAGTAAAAAAGAAATACAAGAAAAAAGCCAGTAAACTTGGACAATACGAATACAGTAAAATGATTATCTTTCATTGGGAAAAACATGCAATTTTGATCCTTACCAAGGTAATAATTGACAAAATCAGCAGTGAGAGCTGGTTGTTTATGTTTTCTTCTTCCATCAACACTGGAACTAGTATCTGAAGTATCCACTGGAAAAATGTCTGTGCTTATCCCCATTAACTCAGCTTTGCGCATAAGCTTGCGTATGGCTGAAGCACTGCTAGTAAGCGGTCGTGGCAGCTTCTCCCTCGGTACCCAGGCCTGTGGCCTGGTGGTACGAGCCAGCTCTGCCTTGGCACGGTACTGCTGTAGTCTGGCATTGATTCGAGCCTACAATAAAGAGTTCCGTGAATTAAGAACATAAGGGAACAATTCAAAACCGTTTTTGAGTTCTACATTTTGGAACACATCTGCATTTTATTTTCAGTTTAAAAGCCACACGGTTTAATAAATACTGTTTTCACTCTGGAACATTTTGACTCAAGAAAGACACTAACAGACATTTGATTTTATTTCAAAATGCATTACCCTTTCACTAGGTTTTGGAAATATTCAGATTCCTTGATGAGGTTACCTCATTAACATGAATGATTGCTGGCTTTCAGACAATCCTTTCTGATAATAATTTGATGGAACCATGAAAACTCACTATTCAGAAAAACCTTGGCTGACCTATCAAAAGTATACCAAGCTATACTTTAAATTGGTATTTATGAGAGCAACAAAATTTGGTGACTGGTATTTTTTCCATATTTGACATGCTTTTGTAGGAACTCCTTCTCTCAATTCTTTATCTCTTTATAAATGTTAAACTGGTTGATTACAATGTGCCAAAAGCACAACTCCAAAGAGAAGTGAAATCAGCAGGAGAAGCTCACTATCCGTCTTGTTGGTGACATCTGTATATTTGTGACCATCTGGGACATCAACCCCAGCCGATCAAGTTGTTGCTGACAGTTGAAAAAAAAATTGTCTTGTGGGAACTCTGCAGCAACAAGCCTGGCAGAAAATGACATCAACACACAAACCTTCAGAGGCAAAACTCCAGCTGACTATCAGTTAGAAGTTGTTTATTTGTCTGCATAAAGAAGCAGCTAAACTAATCTGACTGCCCTACCATATGGTGTGAGATACTCTTGAGACAAAAGCAAAAAAGTCTGCATATACACGCGCCATGTTTCAGGATTACCTCTGATTACAAATAGCATTGCTGAAGGTAGTATTACAGGCACTGTTTAACATATAACCTTACTAGGTCTTGAACATTAATGACCAAGAAACATGACAAATGTGGTTTGTGGCTACCAAAATGTGACATTTTTTCCTTGAACTCAGAGCAGCAAGGGAGAGATCATCCACCTGCAGTTGCTACCTTAATTTGTTCCAGCAGAGAATAAAACATTTTATAACTTCCTCAGCCTAGATGCTTCTTTACTGGTTACATTCTCAGTTTGGAAACTCCAGGGGTCATTTAAGATGTCATACAACTATACCCAGAGCCTTATTCCTGAAATAGATTATGTATCAGACTGACTAGTCCAAATGAAAACCTGAACTCTCAACATGTATTTAAGCAATTTTCAAGTATGTATTTTATCCAAGGAATGTACGTTTCCTTTATTGATATAAAGAAAGTATTTCAACATAGAATATTTTCCAACAATCCATAATAGTCCCAGACAGTTTTATATTTTATATTCTTTAGAATTATTTTCTTTTTTGAGCCACAGGACTTGCCAGACTGTTAGCTCAAGTATTCCTGCCAGGGCTATATAGCACCAAATATCAGCTTTTCATCCTTTGAAAGCATCCCTCAAAAATCCAGTCGCAACACCATACAGCGTTATTTGCACAATTACATTATTATTTACATTAGCTCAATACTTGTCAGTCTTAAACTTAAAAACTCCTGTGGAAATGAGCTTTTGTAATATGTGTATGTACACACCTACTACCGATTCTTACTTCTCACACAAAAATCCTCCAGTAAATTCAATTGTCTGTTAAAATAGGACTTTATCTTATTGCACACTATATGCACGAGAAAGTTCAAGTATGAATTTGTATGTACTACTTTGTGTCAACTCCCCAGTCAGGCATTTCTGTCTGTACTAAGAACCCATTACAGTCATGAATTTCTAGAAATGCACAGAAACCACTCAAAGACAAAATTATTTCATAAAACACATACCCATGGGGTCTTGCTTCAGGTTAAAGTGAAGGAAGAAAGGGAAATGCTGGGAACATACCAGCATTAGCAGCACTTCATAGGAAATACAGGTCTCTAAAAAAAGACCTGAAAACAGAGCTTGTAAGAGCCACACTAGACCCAAATGGATTTTGCACAACCAGCACTTACCGTTATGTTGGAGAGTGTTCATATCATTGTGATTTCTCCACTACATAGTGGTAATTCACATAAGTGAGAGTAGAGTGTATTACACAATTATGTAACTTGCTTTAAATCAAGCCATGCCAAGCTTTATACCCCACAGAAAAATTTTATTCAAAATTCTTCAATGTTAGAGTTTGCTCATGCTCATTCTCAAATCCACAGGTCACTTTAAATTAGAGGTTATTTTTCCTATTCAAATATCTTTGAAGATCTAAAAAGGTATGATTTAATCAAAATTTTTGATGACATGAAGATTTATTTTCTGATCATTACACTACAGCTCTCCCTTCAGAACAAGGGAGAACTTTTTCCTCTTCCTTCTCTCCATAATTTCTCTCTTCCATTATTTACTAAGCAACTGCCAATTTCTATTGCAATTTAGGCAGAATTCCTTCAAGTAACAAGCTGTTTTTCTGCACGGGCATGACTTTTCTGCGGAATTCAGTGCGGCCTCAGAAGTAGAAGCAAAGCAGGCCACAGATTTGTCAAGACTCAGAAAAAAATAAGTACACACACTCTAATATACTGAAGTATACAGATTACCTCAGAAGGACTGAAATCTTGATATCAACAAGACACTTATCAGCTGACCTCATGCAATAACTGACAGTTTCACATGGTTCAGCCACTTCGCAGTGATATAGACTTTGCCTAAGATTTTCAGGCATCTCCTACTCAGCAGCACAGACTCAGTATTTGATACCATTTTTTTTCTTCTAGGAAATCTTTACTTTAAAAAAAAAATGCGCATAAAATTCTACTTATTTCTACAGCAGGTGAAGAAGTGATCTAGCAAGAAAAAAATTCAGGCAAGCTAGAGTCTTCTGCCAATGCTAAAATATTACTACAGTGGAAAAAAAGGAAGATTTTCACTGAACATCTATGTACAAAAACACCTTATTCTTGTCTACCTGTGTGGTTTTTGTTAAGAATCTTGAAAAAAAAAATGTATAAAAAAATCTATGGATTGCAATGAAAATGTAATTACCAACTTTCTGCAAACAAACTAGGTCTGCAACTCTGGAAAGGATAGATGTTCCTTTTTGACATTAAGTTTATTGAGAATTGCTCTTAAGAGAATTGAGAATTGTCTTAGCAAAACTCACTGCTACAAGAAATGAAATATATTGATGGCACACGTTCAAATTTCATTCACTATATATAACAATTACCAATCTTCTAAATTTCTTTCTTGTTTAAAATGGATGATTAATGCAGATGCATTTGTGTCAGGAATATAGTACCTGAGCTTCCGGCGAAAGCTGTTTTTCTCTTTCCTGTAAGGACATTTTACAGTAAGATTGTAATGCCAAGTAGTTTTTCCGCTTCCATTTTCTGTCTAACCTGTCCGCATGCTGTTTACAATAAGCAAAAAAAGGGTCAGCTATATCCTGTTTCAAAGAAAACAAAGGAAAAGGAACAAAAATAAAGTTAAGACATACAAGGCCAAAAGGCTCTGAACAGCACAAACATTGTGCCAACAGTTTCTGTATTCAAATAGACGTTTTTAAAAACAATATATATATTTCTAAATCAACTTTGTCACATTGATTTATCTTAGAAAGCTTTTTTCCATCTTTTTCATTTTATGACCTGAAACGTTTTAAAATGCATTAATAATTAACACAGTAGTTTGATCTCTGAACTATTTTCTCATTTCCAGAAAAAAAATGCATAAGAAATTCCTACGTGCAAATTCATTTAGCATATAATATGTATTGTTAACCTCCTATTGCTTTATTGTGTCTTCTTTTGCATAATACCCTAAAAGGAATTAACAATCTGAAAAATATGTAACGCAATGTATCTGTTTTTCTCAAATGATTTTTCAGATGTATTGGTGTGATTAATCATCTCTCAGATGACTTTTTTCTCATTTTTCATTCAGATTAGCACAGATTAGCACACATTTCCAACAGATCAGCACATTATCATGCTGCAAAGCTATAGTAATTTTTACTACAAACAAACACTGCAAGCAGTTTACAAACATACAAAAATACAAAGGGCTGGAGCACCTCTCCTGTGAAGACAGGCTGAGGGAGTTGGGGTTGTTCAACCTGGAGAAGGTTCTGGGAAGACCTTCCAGTACCTAAAGGGGGCCTACAGGAAAGCTGGGGAGGGACTCTTTGCCAGGGGGTGTAGTGACAGGACAAGGAGTAATAGCTTTAAACTAAACAGGGCAGCTTTAGATTGCATATAAGGAAGAAATTATTTACTCTGAGGGTGGTCAGGCATAGCCCAGAGAAGTTGTAGCAGCTCCATCCCTGGAAGTGTTCAAGGCCAGGCTGAATGGGGCTTTGAGCAACCTGATCTAGTGGTTTCATCATTATATGAAATATCTGAGCCATGATGAGATTCAGTCTGAGAACTATGTTTCATCAGTATATTGTCAAAGCTGCAGAAACATCATCATAAATAAACAGACTAAGAAAATCTTGAGGCAGTCTTCCTCCATAAGGTAATAAAAATATTATGAAATAATTAGCCTATCCAACTTTTCCTTCACTCACATACAAAACAGAATTAATAAAAATCTGTACAGGCTTTCCTTATTTTTATTTTGATTTAGACTTTCAGAATGTGTGGCAACTTACTGCCAAAAATTAGCAGCTCCCTATAATTAGGTTCTACGAGGGAGGCCTTGATTAAAAATACTTAGCTACAGAAAATATGTAAGAACATTTTCAAGTAAAAAGATAAGGCATGTGCCTAGAAGAAATTCACACAATTTTTGAAGATTCAACATTACACATAATTCAGTAGGGAAAACAACATCAAGGCAACTGCACTTTTCTTCAGTCTCACAGAAGTACACAAATTTGTGATCCCTTTAAAAGGGATCACTTAGTGGTCTGCTTTTTCACAAACAAGTTGGACTATTTCATCAACAAAGAGCCCTCCCTGGACAGTCCTTTTATTTGGCCTATGACTTCCTAGTAATTTACAAAACTTGGCTCAGGAATAGTGAATAAAAAAGGCAGAATTTCAGGTCTTCCCCACAAACTTTTGATACAACCCTTTTATTCTATCCTTTCCAAAGCTACATCATACTTACCTCTTCTGCTGCTGCTTCTGAGAGAAGGCCTTCCTTCTGGGCGCAGGTCACGTGGAAATAAGCTCTGCACATCCCAGCATCACAGCTAATACATACGCCAGTTCTGGCAAAACGAGGATCTTCGCAAAAACTGCACTCCTTTATAAGGAAGGGTAGAAAATGACAGAGTATTTCAGGTGCATTTTGCCTAATATTTAATAATTTACATCTTTCATATAAGAACTAGATGGCTGGGTTTGCTCCTGTGTGGTACGGAAACCAAGTATGCTGATAACATTTGGCAATATTTAAAGCTTCACCACTTCCCAAACCCCACGATTGACTTCATTTTCAATAAGCAATGGAAAAAAGCTTAAACATCCTAAATAGCATATTGGATGAACTCTTATAAGAAGTTCCATGCCTTCTATTTCCCTTCAGAGCAACAACTAAATAGCATCTAAGCAACACATACATACTTAACTATATAGGTGGAATATCATAAAACCACAATACTGCACAGCAAATGTTCAGTTGTTCAATAAGTTCAGAGCACACACACACACACACACACACAAAAAAAAAAGCATGGTCCTCTAGGTGACTTGAAAACCATTGAAAACCAAACCATTGAAAAACCAAAAACATTGAAAAACAAACAGTACATAATGTCCTTTAATAAGCTCTGATTGAGAAGCTAATTTGTGACAACAGAAGAAAAAAATAATCAAAAAATGTAAATATCAGTAAGTAAGTTTGTGATTCACATAAAATACTACATTAAGGCTTCAGCTACATTCATTCCCGGCATAGCGGTTTGCAACACAGCAAACTAACATCCACTAATGTAACCTGGAAAAAATACAAACATTTTTCAGCTGGATCAGTTCCTCAGTCTGGTTCACCACAAATTCATACTGAACAGCTGTTCCAGCAAACTAGAGTGGTAAGTGTATAAGCAAGAATAAGCAAATAGGAACACAGGCTGGTAAAGCGGTGCCGCTATCCAGTGCGTAAAGTGACCTAAAATTACATAGTTGTGCATTTCTGAATGTCTCACATGATGAGTGATTCAGTCCTCAGTTCAGAAAATGTAATGTCTCAGTGTTTTAAGTGCTCTGGATGCAATGCTGTGCATCACCTACAGAAATTATTTCCATGCAGAAAGTTAAACAACAATAGAAAGGATTCACAAATGAAATTCAGTGACAGAAAAATCTCAAAAACATTGCATACACTACCCTAAAAGGGTACCCTTTAACTGTGTCACAGCACCACGTAACAGAAAAGAAATGAAGCGAATCATAGATTATTACTTGAAACTGGTATTCCAGGGAGGTGTTTAGCTAATCTGTAACTTCCACACTTGATACAGCAAACAAGGATTGTTTAAAGCTCTGTGAGAGTAATGAGTCCTCATCTGTGCAGTTCACTCATCTTACTCACAGTAAACCTTACTCCTATACACCATTCACGCTAAAAATAAAAAATTACAAATTAAAAAGCATGATTCATTGCAACAATAGGCTGCAGGGTTTTGGTAGTTTGCTCATGCTTTTTTATACAAACATTTCTAAACAATGCTAAATACTCCTGTGGGTCTACGCTGAACATGCTCCTAATATAGGTAAGTTGCACATGGGCCACCCAAAGTGTTTTAATTTATTTTAATATTTCTACAAAGTTATTACGAATTTTAATTTAGCATTCTATTTGCCAAATTAAATCCCAGGAAATTTACTATGCATAAATTAAGCATTAGAGAAGCAGTACTCCAGCCACTTTTCCTCATGTTAGCCAGATAGATAGGGATTCTCCACTCTGTTCCCATAACTACAGCAATAGTTAGTAAATCAGTGTTGGCCTCTGCCCTTTGTGATGTTTTCCTGTATGTTTTGTACATGATCACTTTTGACCTGGATTGAAAACATTTACATGTAAAAGACTATTTTAATGTTAGACCCACTTTTTCTGTTCAAGTTTAGGACTCCATACTGTTACGTTCTGTTTTGGTTTTTAATATTGCTTTGCACCAATCTTTTTGTATACATTCCAGCTTATGATTACAAAGAACCAAAAGTAGTTCTTAACTGAATTTACATCTGTCTCTTAATCCACCTCACTTTCCTTTTCTCCATTTCAAATCCCATAAATCCTCTTCTCTTTCCAACCACATTCTGGCAATCTGCCACTAACTGACTTTTAAAGAAAGTAATTGGCACCTGCATAAGAGAAAGGAAGGAAACAGAAAAATAGTGACAGAAACTATAGAGAATAGCGGTAACAAAAAATAGAAAAAAGAGAGAAGGAAGAGCAAAAGCATAACAAACAGAACAAATTTCATCACATTTGCAGTCTGAAACCTGTTTGTGGAAAAAAACAAACAAAAAATAAACAAAAAAAACAACATAAATAAGACTGGGAAGTCATATGTTATTCTACATTAAAAAGTGAAATAAAGCTAATGGTAGGTAGTACATCTCTTCTAGACTTACCTTGGCACCATACTTTGAATAATTCATTTCTGTAAGTGTTACTGGCCGCAATTTGTCAATATCTCCAAACGCCACTCCTGGAACATAGAGGGCACAAACAATATGGACCCACCTAAAACAGCACATAAAATTAGGTTAGTATTACAACATTTTGTTCCCATATTACACTTGCTAATTTCAGGTTTCAAAGTGCCATGTGAATGTTACAGATGCCAGAAAAAGCATACATAAACAAAAAATATATTAGAAGCAGGTAAGGAATACATATTGGGAAGTCAGCACACTGAACCACAGCAAGGGTTTTCAGTGCAACTGGGATTGCTTCGCTTGTCTAGGTCAAGGGCTGTTTATGCAACATGAAACATACATTAAGGTTTTGATACTACTCATGAAACTAAAGCAGACTGACGGGGTGGGACAGTGGAAGCAGAAGAAACAAAATTACTACCTGGTTAACAGAAAAATCCCAGTAACAAGATACCTACAAGCCATTAACTCACTTCACTCTAAAGGAATTGGATAGTAAATCTAACAAAAGCCGTAACACCGACCAATTCATAGTGTTGTATCTGACAAGACTCTTTTCACCTGCATATTTGAAAACATAAGTTTTTATACTATTGTTAAATCACTTGTGTTTGAGATGCAAAGTCATAAATTCACTGTAAAACATGAAAAATTAAAAGTGAGAAAAATGTACATTTGAAATATAAATTTACATGCAGTAATTTTCACAGATTTTACTGGGGCTCTCGGAATCCACAGCAGAGTCATAGCACTTTAACTACAGGTAGAATCAAAAGAAGATCTGAAGATTAGTTACAATTTTGTCTTTAAATAACACGATTCAAATACAACAGCATGCTAGCTGCCAGAGAACAAACTGGGATACTCAAGTGTTCTGCCAAACTTCTTCATGTACAGACAAAGTAAAGCCAACCATTGTTTTTAATATGATATAAACACTCCAACATGCCAGCAGAATCTCTTAATTTAATACAAAATTATGCAAAAACTAAGACTCTCCTCATTACCGTATGAAAATTCAGTAATTCAGAAAATTCTGCCTGCCTCTCCATAATGTATTCATCTCCGGTAGCAATGGAGCACCTAATACCATCCTTCAAGGTATTAGTACCTTCAAGGTATTATCCTCTGGTGACTAGCCGTGCATGGCCTGAGGGCTGGTCAAGGGAATTGTGATTGGGACAATCTACTCGGAGCTGCTGCAGCCTCATTTCAAGTCCCATATGCAGCTTTGGGCACCACAGTGTTAAGAATGACATAAAATTTTAGAGGGTGTCCTTAGACAGCATCCAAAGGAGGACAATAAAGATGGTGAAGGGTCTAGAGGAGAAGACAGATGAGGATATGCTGAACTCCCTTGATGTGTTCAGCCAGAGAAGAGGAGACTGAGGGGAGGCCTCATGGTGGCCTACAGCTTCCTCATAAGGGGGGGGAAGATGGGCAGGTGCTGCACACAGCTCTGAGGACCAACAATAGGACCCAAGGGAACAGCATGGAACTGGGACAGGGGTGGGTCAAGCTGGGAAGTAGGAAAAGGTTCTTGACTGAGAGGGTGGTTGGGCACTGCGACAGGCCCCCAGGGGAGGTCACAGCACCGAGCCTGCTGGCATTCAAGCAGCATTTGGACAACACTCTCAGATACACTGAATGATTTTTGGGTGGTCCTGTGCAGAGCCAGAGGTCAGACTCAATGATCCTTGTCGGTCCCTTCCAACTTGGGATATTCTCTGATTCTCTCTCTACTCTCTCAGAACTGGTTACAGGTTGGCCTAAACCACTACCATAATTTTATGAAATACTTTTCTACCAAAAAGAGTTGGTGTGCACGAGTATGTATTTCAGCAAATACTGTACATTTACTAGAAGAAATATCTCATTTCCACAAACACACAAACTATTCTTTTCCAAAAGGAATAAAGACATTATTTTTTATCCTTTCAAGCAAAATGCTACACAGAGTAAGACATGTAACTTTGATAAAGATACTGCTTCGCCATTAATAACTGCACTAGGGCTTTTCTATATCCTTTCATTGATTTAAGATGCACTACAGAGAACAAATTTGTATAAGTTGAAGTTACACTTCCTCACTGTTACTATTCTTAAAAAAAAAAAAATCCAAGGCTCTGGTTGGAGATTTTTCATAGTACATTTAGAAGACTGCATTAAAATTTACCCTCCAAAGTTCAATATAAAGATACACATCTTCTACAAGCAGCTGCTTCTCAATTTAATTTGCACAGTTTTTTCATGCTCCACTGGTGTATTAAATGCTGCTGCACTCTGTAGGAGTTTATCTATGATAAACCCAACAGCTGGCTGCTTGCTTCATACTGACCTTCTCAAAATGTTTTAGTACATGTCACCGAAGTATTACAGTATTACAGATTTAAAGTGCCATTTCAGTGTGATTGGCACACAAGTGCCTCATTTCCTTAGCCACTTTTATGTGAACTCGGACCTGAATCTTTATTAAAAAACATATAGAAGTCAGTCAAGTTCACAGCTGAAGCAATTTCAGCTGCTTTTAATACCAGTTCTAAATATTTTCCTGCTCATTTGTTTAGCCGCACATGTTTTAGAAGCTTGTAATTAAGACAAATTGGGTAATCAAAGAAGAATAATCTTCCCTGTTACTTTACCATCCATTTAGCTTGGAGCAATGATGACAGATGTTGATTAGGGAAGAAGAAAAACTCCATACCATAACAAGGACAGAATTCATATTCTTGGATAATATGAGATTTTATTTCTCATAATGATAAATTCACGTTTATGCTTATGAAGCTGAGAGGTTAATGTGAAAAGAATTCTGCTGAGAAATTAAGCACCTCATTATTATAATGATTCACACAGAAACAGAGAAATAATTCCAACTTGATTGTGAAAAGAAACTGAAGAGGCTTGGTCTCACTTTTGTGTGATTTCCAGCATTGATGCATATAAAGAATTTCTTTTTTAAAAAGTGGTAAGGGGATGGAGAGTTAAAGGATTCTGTTATTCAGTGGTCTATGATAGTATTCCAAGAAATGAAATGACCTATGTTGCAGTTTACTCAGTACTGTGGTAACATAATAATGGACATTGCCGACCCCATCCTATCTTACTGTGCATTGCCCCATTTCCCTATTGAGTTCAAATTGATAAATTAACAGAACGAGAGCACAGGATTATTCACACGTTGGATAGTTGGTTTTTGTTTTTGTTTTGTTTTTTTTTTTTCTAGTACATAAATCTATTCACCTGGGAGAGTAAACTTATACTTATTCATGACAGCCATATCACATCATCTAGCAGATAAAAATGCAATAACAGAGATAATAAATTGTCATGTTAATCTCCACAGTCAACAAAGCAGGCATATGCTTTTGCACAAATAATCAGTATTGCGGAGAAAACACTTCCATATTAATCAAAAACATACTGCTACTTTATAAGAAATTTCAAGCAAGCAGTTTTTAAAATGTTGACTGTACTTTTTATTATCATAATAAGGGAAATTACATATATAGTGCTTAAACTGCTTTAAAAAACACAAGAATAAAAAGACTGAAATACAGCTAGAAAATACAAAGCTGATCTTAATGTATATTCAATGAAGAAAGGTAGCTGCCCTCCAAAGCCAATTCCTAGCACTTACATCTAATGGAGAAGTTCAGTGGTATGAATACCCTCCTTATCTGTTTATTACCACTGCAAACTTAACATGTTTCTGATATTAGAAAAAATTACAAGCTAAGGCAGAAATGCAAAGGCACATGCATTTTAATCCACAAAATCTCAACCAACTTATGATACTTTAATATTGTATTTACTTTCCTTAAAAGCAGTATGTCAAAAAAAGATTTCCTAAAATATCATCTAGAGCTCTGCTGACCTTTTAATGATGGCAGAATCAGTCTGTTACAGTATTAGCAACAGTACTGGAACAGAAAACAGGAATGAAAAAAAAAAAACACAGCTAATACCAAAAAAACTGAATATGCTTTTGCGCTCATTACAAGACAGTCACAGTCATCTAAATGATGTCATCATTTAGAGAAAACCACTACAAGCCAATGGATGAAAGAAAACTGAAAGAAAACATTGCTATATTTTGTGATTTGCTAGTACAAAATATGTTGCTCTCTAATATATAGTTCAGTGTAAATGGTTTAAACATTAAACAACATGAACTCATCTATCGTCATCAGTAAAATATGACTGCATATTTTTATAATCCTACTTATCAAACAGGTATGGTCAAACAGGATTAAGAAAGCTTTGCTTTCCTCTGAACAGCCTTATCAACTAATTAGATTGCCTTCCCTTGTTAACACAATCAATGAAAAACTTATGACAGGCCCATTATCTGAAAATGTTGTGTATTACCGTGCACCTGCAACTTATATAACTGTAAAACTTACATAAAATCCATATGTATAATATTTATATTGCCATATATTATATATAAATAGTACAAACATGATATTGTGTATATTATATACGTTTTATATAAAATTAAAAAGCAGTAAAAAAAGGGGAGGTAACAAAGCTGGTGAAGGGTCTAGAAAACATGTCTTGTGAGGAGCAGCTGAGAGGGCTGGGTCTGTTGACCCAGAACTTTGAGAAGGCTCAGTGGAAACCTTATTTTACTTCACAATTACCTTAATGGAGGCTGTAGCAAGGTGGGGATCTGGCTCTTCTACCAAGCACCAAGTGAAATGGCCTCAAGTGGTGTCACAGGAGGTTTACGTTGAATATTAGGAGAAATTTCTTTACTGAAAGTGTTGTGCAGCATTGTAATAGGCTGCCCAGGGAACTGGCTGAGTAACCATCCCTGGAGGTCTTCAAGAAAAGTGCAGATTTAGAACTTAATAACATGGTTTACAGGTGGACTTTAGTACTAGGCTAATGATCGGACTAGATCATTACAGATGTCTTCCAACCTGAATGGTTCTATGATTCTGTCATTCTATGATAAAAATTTATGGAAAAAGAACCTAATTACATTAATTGTTGTTCTCAAAAAAAAAAAAAAAAAAAGGTGTCATCTTTATGGTCGATGTTACTACTAACCATTTTGCTCTCTCCTTTATTGTAGAAAATTAGTTGCCATTAATAACAGTATCAATTTTTTTTTTTTAATACGACAGGAATGGAAGACATCACATAAGAAAGGTCTTCTAGCATATCCAGTAAGACATTTGTGTATATACAACAATACATGGGTCACTTCACACTGGAGAACAGATTTTATCATTCCATTAATTAAACAGTGATTTTTTTTTTTCTCACTTAGGGTACATCTTTTGCTCATCAGTCCATAAACCTATAATATTATAATGGAAGTGAAGAATATTAGGAGTGAAAAAAAAAAGATTAGGTGATTGACTATTCAAAGAGCACCCACTGTTTATACCAATTTATAACAGTCTCCCTACAGGAATAGACAAGGGCAAAACCCAACCTTTTAAGAATAAGCAGAATTTGAAACACCACTTCTTCAGCCTTACCTGCCCGCATCTGTCTCCTTGAAGATCCCATCTTGGTTTGGACATAGTTCACAACTAGGTGTGACACCACATTTGCATGCATCACAAAACCAAGGTTCAGTGGAATTTTCTGAAGCTGAGCTCATGATGGAATCACTCTCTCCATCAACACCATAGCAACCTACATACACATAAATGAAAGACAAAACATAAGGAAAAACAAATAAACAGGTACTTCTCAGTTATGATTTTCAGCAGGAAATATACACAAGCACACTCAGCTGCATGATGATGAACATCCCAAGAAAGCTTCCAATATTTATGCAAGGATAACTTTTAGTGCAAAATTTGTATTCTAAATAAAGCCTATTTCTAAAGAATGATCTCACATCACAACCAAAAGATGTAAAGGTCTGTTTTACTTTGTTCTTTTAGCAATGCTTGGTGTCCTAGACATTAAAAAAAAAAAAAAAAAAAAAAAACAAGACAAAGCAACCCACAAAGACTGAGAGAATCACAGCATTTTTTTCAATTAAAGAAATGTATTTCAAGTTAAATGCAACAGCTAATGAAAGTGTAATAAAATACTGACCAAATATTTTGTTTTGTAGAGATGATTTTTAGTGCCTTTAAACATTTGTTATCCTCAATTAAGGATATGTTATCATTCCCTTATATGTTATCCTAAATTAAGAAGATCCTTCATACCTCTCTTCTCCACTGTTGTAGTAGTGCTTACGTAGAGCTACCTGTCTTCCCATTCAACCTCTAAAGTCTGCTTTGAGCTGGATTAGCAGTCTAATACAAATTATAACATGGTTTCTTAAATACTAGCACCAAATGAGAAATCCATGGGTATCATGGGTCAGGATTTAGATTTGAGAGCATATACAGCTTTCTCTTGGATATTCTGATCTTTTGGCTTCTTGCTACCCTGAAACGAAGGTGTGGTGTTTTTTTTTCCCTCTAAGAAGTCAATCATGCTAGCAGTACCCGTTCAACAAACAGCCAGCCCACTTTTCCACTTTGCATTCAGCATCCAATTCAGGTAAAAGAGAATATACATACTAAAAATAAAAATAAGAATTTGCATCCCCCAAGGTTTGTAAGACTGAACTTAAAAAGACCTTCTGTAACTTTAAAACTGAAGTATCATCTGATGAGCACAGACTAACAGTTTTGAGACACCATTTTGGTGATTGATGAAGTATATTTTAAATTTTTAGCATTCTCATTTTACTTGATTTTAAACTATGATTAAACTTATTCAATTTCTCAATTCTTCTTTGGTATGCCCAGTGCTTTTATGATTTTAACACATCTCTGGCTTAATCGCTGTAAATTTAGTATTTTAAAGTGATTTAGAAGCTCGTTATATAAATTTTGAAAAAGAGTAAGAGTAGTATTCCTACTACTGTAAATGACAAAAAGGAAGACGTTAATGCTTATCACCACAAAAACATACTTCTGTACATGACACACTTTGAATATTTACCTTTTCCTCAATAAGAGAAAAATAATATTTCATTGTCTACATTAAAACAAAGTAGAGACACTGCTGAAAGATTAAACTCAGCTATTTGTCGACAACAGTGATCAAGTCAACATTTTTGCTTGCAGAGCAGTTAAATTATTGAATTTTGCAATTAAATAGCAACATCATTTGTTAGTTTGGTTCATTACCCACTGACTATAATAAAATAGTAACAGTGCTCTAACTCCTCTTGTGACAGAAACAGAGATAATAGACTAAAACTACATTCAGAATATAAGCAATAACACTCACTGTAGGTACCATTTAAGAAATATAGTCTTCCATTACAGCACAAGATTCATCAATAAGTATTAAATTAAGTCACCAGAATGTTTCTTTTTTATTATAGAAGTATTCCAGAATCAAAGGACAAATAATACCCAGAAGTGCCAGACAAGATTCATTAGGTATATAAAATATTGTATAGCTCATACATAAACTAACTCAATTTTCTTTATAATGTCATACCAGCTTTAAGTGGTGTCCCAGAAAGTCCTTTTTAAGTTGTAACAACACAATCTTGAATACATGCCAGCAAGGCTACTTTTAAGCAATTACATTAATGTACAAACACATAACACCTTGATATTATATGGTTGATGAATAATTAAGCTTTTTATAATTCTGACAGACCGTTCTTATCAAACTAATATTTTCCTAAATGTGCTTATTAAAATTACCTAGCACTATAGGAGCAGTAATACTGTCATCAATCCATATGGCAAAATAAAATTGGTTTCTTCCGAACACTGATAATTCTTCAACAATCAAATGTAATTAGATTTGTTTTTCTCAACTAAGTGCTGTCAGGCTGCTAAAATTAGCACAGTGACTTCCCACAACCGTCTTACCTTCATTCTGAAATATTTGCCTAGTTACACTTATCAGTCATTTTTTCTCCTTCTTCCTAGAAAACTACATGCATTTGCTGCAATTATTTCCATCTGTCTCACATGTGTTGACAACAGACTTGGTTTCCATGAAAACGCAAATATAAGTAATTTTCTCATGTGGATAAAAATAGTTGTCAAGAGTTATAACCCAAGTGTTTTTTTCTTCTAATAATATTTTTAAAATAATTATATAAATAATTATATATTTACATAAAATATATAATTATATTTAATATATATGTATATATATTATAAAATTTAAATATGATTGTATTTATAATTATATAGATATTAATATTGTGTATTATATTAATTTATATAAAAATTAATTTTTCTAGCTTCTGTCTAAATATGACAGCCTTAAAGACTTCAAGATCTCTAACAGACACAAGCAGGCATCCACTCTTTTTCCCTGTCATTTAGCAAAAGCTAAACACGCTACTGCTACATGCAGCAAAAGGGATGGCCATTAGCTGGAAAAAATACACTACATTACCATTAATCACAGCTGATAAGTACACCAAAACAATGTTGTGCACTCCAGTTGGAGCAAAGTTAATCCAGCCCATAAGTCACTAACTGGCAAATAAAGCTAGAGAAACCAAGATACAAAACAGTGTTCCAGAGATTGTATGATTTTGTACCAGAAACCTCAGTTGCTGTGAAGGAGCATAAGTAGGAGTAAAAAGGCTGCCTTCAGGAGTAGTTTTTTTCTACTACACACATCAGGTCATTATCCTCAACCATTAGGAAAAGAACTTCACTTGAGTAGTGGCATAATCTGTTTGAGCATGCTCCAACATAATTCTGAGCTTTACACAACAAATCTGTAGAGTTTATTTTCTAGCACAAGTTAACACTAATGCAAATAGATTAGTGAAACACATAGTATTTAAATGCAACTTCACAGCTAAAATCTAAATTTGATCTAACAATACTTAAAAAAAAAAAAAAAAAAGAGCCCCCAAATTAATTAGAAACCACCTGTTAAGGTGTGTTGTCTTTTAAGGATATGCAAGTACTTTAACACAGAATTTTTCTCATGTTTGCTATGAAGGGTGCCTGCTGCTTTTGGGTTGTTAAGTGGTAACAGAAACCAGAGAAGAGATCAAATTTCATCAATTTAATAACCATCTGGATAATGCAGATCTTTTGAGCAGATGTATACATGAAATGTCTGTAAAGCTACAATGTAAAAGCGAGACCGTAAATCTTTCACATGGATTCCACACCCAAAAATCAATATGCTTATGAAGATAATTAAATTCCTTTGACAAACTAGCAGTGAAAAAATAACATGCCAAAAATATACAGAATAATAAAGAATTTAAAAACAAAAAGTAATTGATGACACAATATTTGTCCCAATTTAAAGGGTCACATAATAAAATACTGATGTCATTTAGGATGCCAAATATGTTCAGGAACAGCTCTAACTTTTTTTTTTTTTTTTTAATATGCAAGAAAAAAAATCACTTCGATTGAGTTATGAAGGTAAAAGCAGTTTAAGAATGAAACCCTTTTGAAGAAATGTATTGATTGGGCTAAAACTTGAATTTCAGTCCAAGTAAGAGTACTTAGAACAATCAACAGCTAAGATCATTATAGCATTCACCTCTTCTGTCCATTCACAATATCCTAGTCATTGGTGGTAGCTATTCTGGAACACACACCTGAGCCTCCTCTGTGAGTTGCTTCACATAAGCATTACTTCTTGAATACCTTACAGTTTTTCAAGATACGGCACCATGCTTTCTGTTTATAAACTTGCAATCATAACAAAAACCCTGGCAAAGGTGAAGAACACTGCTAAGCAGTGTCAGAATTCAAAACATTTTTCAAAATGAAATACTGAATTTATTTTTTTTCCTCTTGCCATCATTAGCTGTAACAATAACTGCCAACTGAAAGCTTAAATGGATCAGATTAATATTCCGTCTTAAAATAAGTTAATTGAATGCTACGCATACTTGCAGTACACTTAATGCTACGCTTAGAAGTTAGAATTGTGGATCAACTGTTTATCAAACACATTCAGGCAAGCAGATATAGTAAATATGACTCAACAATTAACACTGATGGAGAAGATGAATTTGCAGTTCTAAACCATGCTTTCAGCGGCTTCCACTTAATTTCAAGCAACGTGACAGCCATGCTAAGGGACTTACATTTCTCTTTTAAGCTGAAAGATTAAAAAGAAGCGTTTTGCACTGCAGTGCTATAACTTAGTTTGTGTATTAAATCAGACAGTACAGAAGGCACTTGATAAACAAGTCTAAATGTATTTTATTCCACATCTGTCTGAATAATTACAATACAGAGATCAAGAGTTCAGTCTTTAAAACAGGTATTTCCTTATTTTACCAAAGTAGTATTCTTTAATCTGCGCTATCTCATTTTTGGATCCGTAAAACTTTGATGAGTATAAAGGTTCAACAGATTTTGTGCCTTCTTCTCCCATGTTTGAAAAAAAAAAAAAAATTGTCCTACTAACAATGATTTATAGAGTGTTATTTTTATGACTCTTTAAAATGCATAGTCATGCCAATATGTTGCTTAATAAATCTTTCCAACCTTGTATTTACCAACTAAGCTGATCAGCAAGACAAAGTTGTTCTGTCTGACCATCCTGTTTGGGAATTGTGGAGTTTGGAACAAAAAGCAATGTAACAGCTTGCTACAAGTGTATCTCCCAAGCAACACTGGGAGGTAATCTTCCAAATTCTTTCTCAAGGCAGCACAGTTGTTTAGGTGGTAGTGTTGGTTGTAGTTGTTTAGGTTTCAACCTGAGGACAACCTGAAAGGACAACAAAAAAGATGCATGTCTTCTAACTAACATGTTCGGTTTCAGTTGTTAGACTTAATGCTGAATAGGTCCCAGGTGCAGTAAGTCAATCACCTGCCTCTTTGATTTGAAAATATGTCAAAGGAAACTTAAAAAAAAACACTTCACTGAACATGCATGATGTATTTCCTTAATGAGCATAAAATTCTGAATTTTGGAATTTTGTATCTTTAGACTACCTGAGAGCCCCTTCTCAATTACTGTTTGTGAATACATGCTATGTATTCCTTATAGCTGTATCACAACTCCGTGTTTGCCCCCTCCTTGAATTTACCACTAAGTGATAAAGCTATACAAGTAATGCCCATGAATTTAAACACATGAAAGTCAAGAAGTTAAAATTCTCATAACATTTATTCTTCCACAAACTGCATCTCCGTATTATGATTACAGCTAAGTTGTCTATTGCGTGTCATTTTATACAGGAAACTAACTTTATTTTAAACCTACTGCACTCTATCGTTAGCTTATTTTTATGCATTGTCATTACAATGAAATTACAAACACTAAAATGCTAGCATTGGAACAATTGTACCGAAATTTATGCCACAGAAGGAAAAGGGATGAGACCTAATTCTTGTCTTGCCTTCATGTGTTCTTCTGTCTTATCCAATTATCCAAGGGGATAATTTTTTTTCAGTCAAACAGAACATCTACATATGCTAACACCACCTATGAATCAAGAAAGCATTAACAGTATACATGAGTATAGTGTAGGTTTGCAAAAATAAACGCTGTATTTAAAATATGTTACATTCAACCCTTAATTCAGCCAAGAATTTAGAAAAAAGATATTAACCACTTCAGGCATCAAAATTCCAGAAGAATATTTTTATTTAGTAAACGGACAGTACTGGAGTACATGATATTAGAGAATGAATGCTTAAACCAGAAAGAAGCAGACCACAGTAAGCAGAAATATTAAAGCATATGGAGACTACACTATAACTTTTAGCAAGCGAAGTTTTATTCTCCGCCATACACATCCCAGTAAAGCAAAAAAATAAAAATAAAAATAGAGCCGATGGAAAAAACACAGATGGAAAAACGTAAAACTTCTCTTATTGAATTCATAGCAACTAACCCAAGAGCAATAGCTAGCAAGTATACTACCTACAGTTATGTCATATCCTGTGATATGCACCAGACATTTTGTTCAGACATGCTGCAATCAATGTGTCAGGAAAACTGACACCACAGTTGGGGGTGTCCGGCTATTACACGATCTTACCACAAAAGCATTTATCCAAAGTGACAGATTACTGCCTAAAGACTTTTTTATAAAAAGAAATGAGAGTTCTGTCTATGCAGAAGTAAACACACAAGCAACTGTACAATTACAAATTTAAAAGAGTTTTTTCTCTAGCAATCTAAGGTTTCTTTTTTTTTTTAAAGGAAAACAATAGATCAGTATGTGAAATGAGAACAAATTTAATCGATGGATTTAATTTCCAGGCTGAACTTGAATTTTTTAGAAATAAAAGTAAGCAAAGTATAAGTATGCAAACATATGCATAAGTATATATGCATATATATGCAAAGTATAGTATTACATATATGTAGTATATAAAAGTACATTGTTATATATAAAGTATAAAGTATAGTATTACATATATGCTGCTTATGTAGTTTTAGGGGTAGTTACAGATTCTTGACTTTGGACCAGTTATTTGCTCTTTAAATTGTACAGAGTTTTGGCTAGGTGTCTGAAGAGGAGAAATAGCTTTTGGACAAGTGATGCAGGCCAGGCATATGATAAAACAAAGCAAAGGGTTGCACTAAAATGAAATTGACTTTTTAGCAATCTCAAAATGTAAGGCAAGTAGAAGAGTTTCTTAAGCATCCACCATTCTAGGTCCAAATCAGAATCCCCCTATACCGCTTAGCCATGCTACGTTCCATGTGAGCTCTATCAGAGTTGCTCCCAGATGAGTTATCACCCCTCATTCCTTTGGAAAACCTCATGCAGTCGTTACTGAACAGGCACCAGGTACTTAAGGTGTTACTATCAAGAGCAAAAATATAATATAGCCTCACCTTTCTTGTAAGGCTGTTAAAATCCCACATGCTCATCTCAGAATTATTGTGGAAATCCTCCTTTAAAGCCAGTGAAAAGTTGACTATAGAAAGAGGAACATACATTTCCCTCCTCTTTTCAAATCACCCTTTAAATTAGTTTAACAACTGGCATATTCATAAGGCATACAGAAGTTGTAGCAAACAAGTTAGTATTTCAGAACAGTATTCACAGAAAAATAAAATTATGAAGTTCAAAAGTCTTACACAGAAACCCACAAAGCAATCAAGTATTATATTCTATCTACTTAAGGCTCTACTTACCTCTCAGACCTCTTGCCTCCTTCTCTCCCCTATACACTGTAGAAAAGACTCCTACATTTAAATCCAAACATACTCTAGATTTCAAAGCAATTAGCAAACCAACACTTCAAATACGTTTTAACTTTAAAGTTTCTGCTTTTCAAATTATGAGTGAAGATTATGAGAAAGTTCAAGGCTAGCTGTTCAGTACTGTTGCCAATTCCGTCCTCTCATCCTCACCATCTCTCTGCCTTTTTGGTACAGTAAAAATATATGTGACCCCCTCCCCCACCCCACTTTTTTTTTTTTGGTACAAGATCTTTTATTCTTATGATCTTCTACCCCCATTATGTAGTCACATTTACGTACTGAAATAGATATGACAAAAATACATTTGATGTGATAGCCTAAAGCCCTGAAAACGCAATCTTTAGTTGGAATATTTGCAAAATGCGATTCATTCTGTAGGTCTGTGTAGACCATGACCTGCCCTGTACTTGCTTGCACGTGCTATCCTAAAGTAGGTGAATGTTTCACCACTGAAAGGATCCATGCAGTACTATAAAAATTACCCACCAGAGTTCAAAGATTTATTTTTTTTTTTTGAAGCCAGTCAAAATTTTATTAAATAAAGTATAAGCTTTCCTCACACATTAAGAATGAAGGAATTGTATTACCTTCATGCACTGTTATTCCACAGTTGTCACACTGGATTATTTCATCAGCATCCTCACTGTTATCTCCAAGACAAACGCAACAAATCAAAATATGGTCCATTTTCTGGGAACTCCAATTTTGGGACTTCTCAAGGATCAATGAATCCTAATTTTGAAAAATGAAGACAGATTATGACAGGAATTTCAATTTTAAATAAAACAAACAAAAGATGTGCTATTTGCTCAGTTTTCATTAAAAAAGAAAAAAAAGAAATCAAGAATAAAAGTTTCATATACTTTTTTTTGTTGCCATCAAAACATTTAAACATTTAATCTGTAAAACTAAGAGCTTGGAGAAAGGATGGATACAATCTGATCTTGATATACCTGGAGTTCTGTTTAGATCTAAAGCCCAGCGACGGGTCTTATTTTTTTGAATAAAATCATATATTTCACTTTAAGCTATCTTCTATAAACAGGAGCACACATAGACCCCTATGAAGCCATTTAAAAAGGAAAACAAAACAAAACAAACAAAAACACAGAACCACCAGGACAAAAAGTGACCTTCCATGTCCCAGTATTCAGAAAAGATGTTTCATTTTGTCAAAAATCAACAGATACAAAAATAAACTTCACACATATGTGATAAAATTTGAAAACAAACAGCTAAGCCTGCCAAGTCTTCATATATGTAAAATATAAATTACTGACTCTGTTGTTTTATTTTATTACACACATGTGTATGTCTCTATTCAAATCCTTATAACAACTTATTTTCTTCTGATTTTAAACAGGAGTAAGGATTTGCAGAGCGAGTCCATTGCTCTGGCTTGGCAGCCTTCAGTGTGTACTACACCACTTAAAAAGACTGAGTTTTGACAGGGAATTTCTCTGAGGAAACAGAAGTGTTTCACAAGCCAAACAAACTGTATGCAAGTTTTCATTCTTTCCACAATTTATTATTTATTATATTTAATACTATAAAACTATAAAATAGTTTATTTTTAGTGTAAGGTACACAGACTTCTGCAGTTTCCTGACTTCTATACATTTTCTTCTTTTCTATACTAAAAGCAACATTGAGCTTCGACTGTCTTCATTGGTGATATGAAGGCATACAGGGAAGTGTGAAACTAGGCATACTGGTGAAGCTGATCGGATCAGGATAAAGAAAACCAGTTTCTGAGCAGAGATTTCTGACCAGTTTCTGAGCGTCCATTTGAAATCTGAGAATATTCCGAAACCTCTGTGGTACCTTAAATAGGAAAAGAAAAAAAAAAAAGCTGGAAAGTTCCTTATCAAGCATATTTCTTTCTCCTCTCTCCTTATTTATGACTGAAAACATAGCACCAATATGCTTGCATACCCTAAGCAGTTAAAAATTACCATGAATGTTAACTGAGGTACACATTCTTCCTCAAGGATCTTAAATTTATCATAAAATAATTATGTAGATCAGTGTAGTCTCTCAATCTTATACAGTAAGCCTCCAAACAAAATTTTCAATGAATCATTGATGATGTCTCCTTGGTCTCTGTACTTTGGGTTTATCTAGGCACGTATTTGTGGATGGTGAGAGACATCTTTGCTTGATTTTAAAGCAAAATAAAGCGGTAAAATATCCTCACGACCTAAAGCTGGTCTCAAATAGTTCACCTTAAATAAAAGAGGTGGCTTGTTGTAATGTTTTTGATGTAGGAAAGCTCAAACACATACTTCTAACAGTTAAGAAAGGCTTTTGGCCACTTATTTGTTCGAAAAAAAGTAAGAAAAGATGACCTATTAAAAAAAAAAATCACATTCATATAGAGGTAAAAATGAAAGATTACACAACCATTCATAAGGTCGCACTTGTTTACAGGAAGGCCAGAATGGTGAAGACAAGGTCTTCCCTTATAGAGTTCAGGCTTAACAAGCATTTCTTTCAACATCCTCCTTTTAGGACAAAGCTGTGACACACCTGGAGGCAAGCAAGAAACTTGCACATTTTTTTCAAAAGAACAACAACAACAAAAAAAAAAAACACAGTGGCCCACCATTACTTATAACGTGCACACCTTGAGGATAGTCAACAATAAAAGGTGCTCCCTCACTCTGGCAGATAACTGTTCAGTAGCACAGGCTTGTTGGAAGCATACAGAAACCAGCTTTTTCTGACAATACCTTCAACTTAAACTGGTATTTGGCTTCACTAACTTAAGTTTAAAAAAATTTGCAACCTCTGCTGTCATAGAAGCCCAAGGTATGGTAATTACTAAAGCAAAACAAGTATTACTTTAAATGGAATTGCACTGTAAAAACAACACATCTGCAAACCTGGGCAAAAGAAAAGAAACAACCAGTGATGGATGGGCATCAAATGTAGAGCTAGGGTTAGGATCCACATTCGTAATGCTTTACATTACATGAAGACAGCCAACAGGTCAAACACAGAACAACTGAATAGCTTAATTTTCTACACAGACCTGTAGGGAGCAATCTGGAAGGCATGCTGTTCTGCCCTGTCCTGCCTTGCCCTATAGGTGACCCTACTTGCCTGAAGAACAGGAACCTTGAGGTCGAGGCAGGAACTCGAACCACCTGAACAGCGCCTGCACCCTACCCAAGTGAGAGAATGGATTTCATCTGAATCACTGTGTAATCCTCATTTCTGTGGTGGTAATGAAGAAAGCAAGTTTTTCAAGCTATATGCCTACCTACATATAAATTTCATGGAATCTTTACAATAAATAACCTCACTGGGAACAATTAAAAAAAAAAAAATCAGAAAAGCATCGTTTATCTACTAATGATGCTTAATTCTAGAAAAGCAAGCTCAGTTTGTCTGCCTGTGCTTCACAGAGTAGAAAAGCGCCTAGTTAGGTGCACATTAGGGAACTGGAAAAAATACCATATACCCACACCTCAAAATATTTTGCAACATGCAAGAAAATAAAATGAAAATCGCAAACAAAAAATAAAGGGAGTTGGTCAGTAAAAAATGGAAATACACATACTAAGGCCACTACTACAATGTTCAGAGTTAATTGCCTGAACATTCCTTCATGCAGTAATTATGCATTAAGACATCTGTTTTTCTAAGTACTTAGCTTCTGCAGCATAATGAGATTTCGCTTCTCTGCAAAACAGGACTTTTTTTTTCCACAAACCTTTTATTAGAAAATATAGTAGTGGAAAGTGCACTGTTAAAAATACAGTTGAATATTAATCTAAAAATTACAGTGCAGAGTCCAGTCTACAGACGCTATTACAAGACTTCTTGCTAGAAGGCCTTTTCACAAACAGTGCTCTGCTTTACATACACAGATTATCAATTATAAAATTATTATTTGAACTTCAAGTTTTCAAATTTTTATTTTTATCTTTTGATTAATATCCTAAATCCAAGGCAACAATGAATTCTGAGGACTATACATATTAAGAAGCTTCCCAAAAAACGCAGCCTAACAGCTCTCTGTATAACAGGCCTAATTTTCCAAGTCAATGGAAATTAAGGACATATTCATATATCCTTAAGAATCTATTTTTGTATCTCCATTCTGATATGGGAAACAACACTGTAAGGAAACAGCCTATCTCAGAACGATGACTTGAAGTTCTTGTCATTGGTATCCATAAAGCACGATCAGTTCCTGAGCTAGGGTATGAAAGACTTTTCCTCCTGCCAAAACCAGCTGTGAAGATGAAACCATTTCACAGGCCAAGTTAGCTGTTAACAATAGAGAAACATTTAGCTTCTACAGACTGCAAATGACAAATTAAGTGAAAATAGATACATAAATAAATAAAAAGTACTTCATACACACCAAGGTGGCATCTAAAATACATAATAAGCTAAATTTGCAAACATCCCCATTCATACTAATTTAAAAACAGTAGATGCCTATATACAACATAAAAAAAACACCTAGAATTATGGATTTTTTAAATCAGTTATTACTAGTAATTAAAACTGCACAGCTTGCTTGCAATCATATATTAATAAATATTATTTATAACATAACAAGGTATCTGGAACAGAGACTACTCATTCTTCAAAATATTCTTTTTAGTTCTCATTAAAATAAATATGAAATAAAACAGGCAGAACTTTAAATAGTGTCATATCATTATCATTTATCAAATGTTTCATTAACACTGCAATTATTTCCTGAAAATGAAATGTCGATTTTACAGTAATTCTTTTTACTCTGTTCAGGATTTTGCTATCGTAGGATATGAAATCAACCATCCTGACAAGCTAATATCTTAGTTTTTCCACAGGCACAACCTCTAAGGCAACTGTAATTGTGCATGGAAAAAAAAAAGTGTCATTATTAGACACAACATATAATTTTCAGATTCTACAGTTAGACATGTAATAATAATAGTCCCCAAATGCTTCTTAGCACTGTAAGAATTTACTTCACCTGTGTGCATTATAAACAAAACCAGCATAGATTATCATGATTATCCTATTTGATTTTAAAACCAACTGTGCGTATTTCTTTGGTTAGAATTCTTCTATCAGTGAACTTAGCACTCAGTCTTTGACATCTGTCACAAAGAAGGGCTAGGATAAAATAAATAACCTATTATTTAGCTATTTTAAGAACATGCGAGATGCTTTTAACTTTTATAATATTACAGATGTGGAACATTTAGGCGAACTATCTCACTGATACGTGCTGATTTGCATACCAGACCTCCTATTTACTTTAGAAGTAGCCCACCCATCCCCAAAGCCAAGAGAAGTCTGTCTATTGACTTTAGAGGCAATAGATTGGCCAAATGGTCCAAGGAAGTTTATTTAATAAGCAGTGAGTGCCTATTTAGCACAGTTTTGCTGCTTCATTAAACATAATTCAAGCCAATCAATTCAACTTTTCAAACTAACAGAATAGCACTGTGGAGTAGTTTCCATTTCTCAACAGATATATTATAGAAAGTTGGTTGCACTACCTCATTACTCTTGCTTTGTGAAAGAGCCAGGCTATCATTTGTCAGTTCCTCATCATCTGCATTATTTCTGTTAAGAACTTTACTCTTCTTCTTCTTGGATCCTCCATCGCTAGCTGTGCTGCTGTTATCTTCTTCATTACCTTCCTCATCATTGTCATCCTCATCACTCCCACTCCCATCATCTTCATCATCCTCATTATCTCCATCGCTCCCTTCTTTTCGCAGTGCATTTTTTCCTTTTTTTTTCTCAGGAGTAGGCCGCCAGTCATTGTCATCTTCACTGTCATAATCGTCCATATCATTTAGTTCTTCCATTGATACAAAATCCAGTAAAGGCCGGTTCCTGCGCAAATTCCATTTTTTGGGTTCACTTGTTTGCTCATCAGCCACAGCATCAGGTTCAGCTGCTTTCTCTTTTTCTTTCTTCTTTTTGGGCTTTTCTTCTTCATCTTCTTGCTCTTTCTTTTCAGTTTTAATTACCTCTTTGTCTGCTGTCGGCACCTCTTCTTCAGTGGAGCTCTTTGGCTGTTGCTCTTCTACTTTCTCTTCCGTTGGTTCCTCCTCCAAGATATTTTCTTCTGATTCAGTACAGGAACCTTCTCCACTGTCCTTTGATGCATCTTCACTCCCATGACCACTTCCTTCAGAATCTGTTGAGCACATGAAAATTTAAAAAATGTTCCAACACAAATGTACCCCCAAAAATAAAATGTGCTGAAGTTGTTAAACAAAAAAACGATGCATATTCCTCCCTCATAAGGTAGTCCACCTATTTTTTCAGTTGGAGTCCAAATACCGCTATTTCAAGTGGCATGTTGAGAATCTGTTAAACATGAGTGCATCTTAAGATGGAAAAAAAAGAGAGTAGAATTTATTAAATGAATGTTTAATGTTCCTCTGAACTGCAGCTCATACTAACAGTAAGAAGTAGCACAGAATAATTTCCATATGAATTCACATCTCAGTGAAAGAACGTTCAGATTTTAATTTTTGAGGTGTTTCCTAAATCTTAAAAATATTTGAAATAGCTATCCAACAGGAGAGACTTAAAATTTAAAAAAAAAAATAAATTAAGAAGTTTATATAACAAGTACTGCTTAATAATGTGGATAATCGTATCCCTTCATTTCTGGTACAGGTTTATTTTCTGGTTTGGGGGATTCTTTTAACTACAAATATTATTTCACTTATTAATCCCACATAAACTATGACTCATTCAGCACTGAAGCTGCACAACAATGCTTAAATTCTAACCTTATACAATTCAGATGATATTGTTCTGTGTTCAATCACTATCTCCATTAATTAATACTGGCCAATCTGTGCAACAGAAAGGAAGAGGATTCATACGCAGAACCCACAAAAATAAGGCAACCATCTGTACTGTAAAGAACATGTAAAAATTACTGGAAAGTATGCCAAGTCTTAAACTTGTTAAATTTTATCAAGATCATCCATCTTCCATCTTATATGCTACTACTTTTCATTCACAGCATTAGTTGCAGCATTACACAAAGAAAAAGTCAGAGAAGATTTTTAAAAAATTAAGTAAAAAATTAAGTTAAAAAATTAAAAAATTAAAAATAAAATTAAAAAAAGTTGCTTGATCCAATGGATCAAATGGGCAATGGCTACTGCTTTCAGTTTAAATTTTCAGAGCTATCATCAGCTTCCTGAGGTACTGTCAGATGTTATAAAATAGATGCAGAGAAGAAACATGTTGGTACTCAAACATTTTTTAAAAGTCCTTATTTACTTTACTTACCCCCCACACACACAAAGTTACACCAAGTATCAACAAGAGAGAATTTCTGTGCACATCCATCTCTTCATAAAGCCAAATAAAGAAACGGGGACAACGCACTAAGTTAAGTAAATTTTGTAAACATACTGCACACTTGAAACGTGCCCTTTATTTCCATCCCACGGTGCTCTTGTCTACAACTGAGCAGTAACTCAGTTGTTACATAGGTATGTTGGTTAATTTGGGGTTTTATGGGTATACCTGTATGTAGAAGTGTTAAGTATATGATGAAATTATATAATTTTCAACAGCAACAACAGAAAACACATCAGTGCTGCTACTACTGCTGCTCAGATTATTGTTATCAGGTGAATGATAGTCCCCTTGCAAGTTGCTAAAAGAATTTTCCTGTAAATGTTTTACCTTTTCGAGAGCCAGGAAAAGAAATGAACACAGTAACAGAAATTATTGTAGTCTTTTGCTCAAAGACTAATTCAGTGATTCCCCTGCACCTATAAGCCTTAATGGCAGTAATGGAAGCACAAGCATAATAACATAAGTTTCAAAACAGTAGAATACTCTTTAGGCATGCCTAAGAACTAAAACCAGTATTAACCAGATATGCAATCTAATATATGAGTTTTATATTACAATAGCTTTCTTTGGATCAGGAAAGTGTTCATGAGACCTAACAAATACAAGTATGTCAAAGTTAGACTGACTCTAGACATTTGATAAATGCTAAATGTAAGTTTGATGACAAAATTTATTTTTGTCTCTCATTTCACAGGATCTACTGTCAGTGTGCCAATACTTACCTCACTGTACGACTGGATAGAGCTTTGTCATGTTAAAATTAATTTCACCAGATTTTTATACTACTTTATTTCATATATATACATAAATACTAGACATTGCATACTTAAATATACTCCCCCAGTATAGTTCCAAGACAAATAATATAAGATTTTTTGATGCTTTACTTGTGCAGTTGCATTTCTAAATATGCTTGGATTTCTTGTGAATTTAAGCTTCTACTTCATTTTGGGGCATAATCTCGGTCTGGGGATCATTTCCTTCCAAAGAGCACTCCAAATTATCAACAGTGATTTTTTACATCAACACTATGGCACTAAGAACACTCCCTAGCTGCCATATGCCATGCAAACAATATAAAAACAGAACAAATAAACCCTGGTTTCATTCACTTCTCACCTCAAATTCTCATTGCCTTTGACTGCACATTATGGTTTGTATTTTTCTATCTGTAAGCATGTACATACCAGAGATACTTATACTAAGGGATATCCTTCTTCCATTTAAATGCATCCACTGTGATAGGTACTTCTCTAGAAAGCGCTGTTCTGCGATAACAGCTATTTTTGCAGCAGTTCTTCTGTCAGATGCACTTTCAGTTAGGAAGAAGCTGTAGTATACAATTTTCTCCTTGAAAGAAATTCTTAAAGAATGGCTCTTTCAAATTGGCAACCATATCATGTCATTCCCTATGGGACAGAAGTCAAGCTATTCTCAGCAAAAGATGGGGCCAGATACACTGTCAAACAGTGAAGAATATAGAGTTCCACTGAGAACAAAAATGAGAGATAGCAGTTGGGAAAGAGGCATCCCTTACTTCTGTACAACTTGTAGCTGTAGCTGTGTAGCTACTGCTGAGCACAGCAGCGGGTGGCAGTCATATCCAGAAGGGGTAACTGTGAGGAATTCTCCTGTACACAACATTTTGCTCCAGAATTAATGTTAGGAAAAGTATGATGAAGGTAAACAAAGGTGACACTAAACACCACTTCGCTGCTTTCAAATACATACTAAGCACAAGACTGAGGAAAGCTACTACATTACTGAAATCACTACAGCAGTTAAAAAAAAAAAACATCCATCAGAGCTTTTGTAGGGCCATTTAAAAAGCAACTAAACGCTCTACCCTATAATTTTTTTTTAAACATTCTAAGAAAATTCATGTATATGGAGAGCAGGGGCTAAATTATTACAGCACGTGACTACTCACAGAAGACTGATTCTTCAATGCAGTATTTAGTTTAACAAGCAGCTCTGTAAAAAGCCATTTTACTGATCGTTTAAGTGAAGTTTGAAGGATAAGCTAGTTCCAAGACATCAATCACTGACTCAATTTTGGTCTTCCCTCTTATGCTGGCAAAGCCTAACCAAATCCAGATAGCAGAAGAGAAGCAGCTGGCACTATGTGGAGGTATGATAGGATGCTTCACAGTACCTTCTTTTGGAGGGCAGTAACAACAACAAATATTGGCTATAGAAGAGGTTAATTCTTTGGGAGGTGAAAGCAGCTCAGTTACAATCACCCTGTTCAGCAGCCCCTTACCCTCTTTCTCCCAATCAGAAGACAGACAGCGAATCTTTTGATTATGTGAAATTCCCTGTTTATCTCTGCTAGAAGCCCATGTTACACATCACACAAACCCCCCTCACCCATGTTGCTTGCATCCTGACAGACAGGAAAAGTGCTGGATAAACTGCCTGGCCACAACAGCCTCTGCCCATAAAACTTTCTTTCTTAGAAGAACAGCTCCAAACTCACAGAATCTCCTTTGCACACGGGTAAGAGAAGCTGCATTTCCAACGTATTTGAACTAGAAATTGCAATTAATTTTAAATACCTTAAGGAAATGTTCAAACCAACTAGAAAGCTCTGATTTTAATAAGTAGATGTTAAAAGAAAAAAAAGGCAGGGAAACTTCAATGATACATGAAAAATACGAATTTTTAAATTGCCAAAGGCAATGTTATGTAAGTGGCAAATTTCTGATCACATTTGTCTATTAGACTAAAGCCATCAAGCTCCACTATGCTAAGACTGATTAGCACACAGCTGCATGGAAAGCAAGAATGGAAATGGCTTAACACTTCTCTTTGAACATAACTTCAAATAACAGAACCTAACGTCAGCTAGGTTTATGACACTGGCTTTCTGTACTATTTTGCAGAGTGAGATGATATGGTTACTGAAGTATTTAAACCTTGGTAGGCTATTGGCAATTCAATATTGTAATGCTGGCAATTAAAAAATCAGAACTGTTTGAAGGAACATAGTTATCATACAGAATAAAATCAAAGCTGATTAAGGTATTTCTGTTCTAAGGAGAGAATTTCACTTCTAAAACAAGACTTGAGAAAAAAAAAAATTGAACTGAACACAAATACTGGGCAGGCCAGGAAATGAAACTGATTACTCTTCTTTCAGAAAGTATTCAGTTTAATAGAAGAAAAAAGACAGAAAGACATAAATTAAAGTTATTTAGTAAGCAGTTTCCTCACTTCTACTTCTCAATTACATCACACTTCAGCAGACACCTACTCAAATTCTAAGTTTTCAAAACTTTATGTTCTCAAATGTGCATTGAGTCACTAAGAATTGCCTCAATTTACAATGCTGTAACATGGGTGGAATGGGTTACCCTACCTCCTGAACTCAATTGACATTTCCCAGTTTCAGAGCCTTCAACTGTTTTTACTGTTATAAAGCTTCTCTCATTTGGATGAAGTATTACATGTCCCATGCCTTCCCTCAGCAAACTCGCAGTCCTGAAGTAACCCACACAACTGGATTCCAGTACAACTTACTATGTAGTGAGCTTGGACATGTATTTTTCCCAGAAACGTCCACGAGCTCATGAGCTTTGCATCTTTTAAGAGGGATGTGACAGGTAGAAGACTAAGTCTCTGAGCTACTGTAACAAGTCTCCGCTCAAGAGACACTTGAAACACCCCATCCTCAATAAGCAGAGGTCACTGGATTGCTAGTGGACCATCCCACCAAGTTGGAGTTAATAAAGCTCAGAATGTTCTCCATGCACCATAAAAATGCACAAGAGATGGACATATACATGCACAATAAGAGGAGATGCAAGACAAAAGTAGAAATAGTGTAGCTAAGTAGAAGACCATGAGTCCAAGTAGGCATCCTGTCTCAGCACAGACTGAACAAGCAGAACACCACTGAACAGGTGAACAATGGCTCTCTAAGGGACATGCTGTAAAAGTAAGACACAAAATGTCACAGCACGGGAAAACAAAGAAAAACAATGTTATCCCATCATAAAACCCATCCAGCCCTGGCACTGAAACAAAACCCTGGATGGCTCTTAAATTACTCCTCTGCTGTCAGGAAACATATGGAAGAACAGAAATCTCAGCATTTCCAAAGAAAACGCGTGTTCAAAATGCCAGTCAGCCACCCCAAAGCACCTTCAAGTGGTAGACACCTGTACAGTAACAGATCTCACTTGGGATGAAGATAACCCAAAAGAACATAATGCCCATATTTTTCACCTCCACAGAGACAAAAAAGACATTGGCAATTCCATTCAGAACCACACACTAAGGTTGCAATGTCAAGTCTTCAAAAGACTTTAATAATTAAGTAAATTATCAAGTAATTGCACAATGATTAGCTCTTCAGTATTTCCTCTTACCTTCACTGTCTAGTGAAACATCCCACAAGTTCATTCTCAAAAACAAAACTGTTAGTTTCTTTATCAATATTTCACTAGTGTTTATCACTACTGCCTTTTGGTGCTCTGTAAACGTGCCTTTACATCAGAATATCCTTTACAGAAAAGCAGCAGTGGAATTTTTATTGTACTAATAGGAAACGAATTACAGAAAGATATTTGCAATATATTTCCAGATCAAGTCACTGCTTTTTCAAAATACCTAGTGTATTCATTTACATAGATTGTTACATGCTTTAAACAGAGCTCCTACTGGCCTCAATTACAGTAACAGTATGTGGCATTTGTGTAGGTCAGGTTCCATGATCAACATTAAAAAAAAAAAAAAAAGATATTTACACGCGCTTCTAAAATTTCAGTGTAGGAGATGTGTAGCAGAAATAGTGACAGAATTCAGCTCTTAGAGGCAGAATTTAACTATACTCTTCTTAGTTACACAAAGGAAGAGGCTCGGTCCTTACATTTACACATCATTCTTGACCAGGGACCAAGATATATAAATTTCTCTGCATCACTTCAGTTTTAGTGTATGAGCTGCTTGAAGTGACTGATTTCAGTGATGAAAGAAGGGGGAAATCCCTGCTTTGGAATCCTACTGGGAATTACCCTGCAACTATACACTGGTTTCTGACATCGCTGCTGCACTCAGTAAATTTAAAAACAAGACCAAACAAAACCAACAACAACAAAAATCACAAAGGATGTTCTAATTAATTCAAAAGCATAACTTCAAATAACTAGTCTTTATTGTGAATCATATTATTAAAAAACTTCAGTTGAGTACATTAGAGCACCATCATTTCAAGTCACACAGCGATATTCTCTGACTCCAATTGGACGTTGTTTTTCATTGATCTCACTTTAAGACTACATACAGCACTCCTATTAAGAAACAAAATTTTGAAGATGTTTATAAGTAAAGAAAATATACAGTACCTTAAAATAATGGCACTATTACTTTACTATGTAGAAACAGTGACAGAGAAGTTTTAAGAATTACTTAATTCAGTAATGCAAAGCCAACAGACCTGAAAACTATTTTCATTAAGTAAATTTGCAATAATATAACTGTTCTAAAATCAGTTTCCTTAAACAGATGTTACAATTTTTCTTTAGAGTAGAAAAGTCAATAATCACCTGTTGGCGTAACCTAAACCCAAAAGAAAATAAATTAACTACACTGTAAGTAAAGGGCATATCCCCTTCAGAATGTTTGTGGTGAAAATGGATGTTGGGTGATTAGAAATATTTTCTGTAATGAAAGAAAACTTTATGAAGGCATCAGGACTCTGAATACAGAAATTCAGAAATGATTATTCCTTCCTGTACTAAACACCAATCAAAATCGGTGTTCTCAAACCCTTACTGCATCACATATTCCCAGAAATATGAAAGAACAATGAACACACATAAAACTTTAAATGTTCAGGATTTAGCCCTCCTAGACTTGCACATTATCATCTACTACCACATATCACTTAACATCCTAAAGCTCATACATATGGATGCAACATAATCAGCAGGGAGTAAACAACTTCAGAACTATTTAAATTCAGTATTTAAATAGTCCTTGAACCTATAGGTGTCTTTTTTTTTTTAAATTTAAAAATTGCTACATATATCTGCATTTGTGAACCAAATAAAGATACATTGCAGAGCTGTGGAATTACCATACTTACAAAATCTTTCCGAGTCATGAGTAGACTTTATAGTCATTTTCAATGTAGAAAAACTTTCTTCTTTCTGTCACAGTTGTTTGTTTTTTTATTGATTTCCCTTAATAAACAAATTGCGCAATGAAATTCTGAATTCAAACAAATACTAAATATTGTACATATACAGACTCTGATTTGCAACAGGCTGTACAAGGAGAGATCTCTACCATCACTGAAAGAAGAAACCCTGACTGTAATGGAGAATTGCACATTATTCTTTGAAGGCTAAATTCCCCAGTGAGCAAAAGGAAAATCTGTTTTCTATCAGCAACAATCCAGAATACGTCTAGTACGGGTGCTTGCGTACGTACACACAAAATTTTTTTAAACATACATACATATTTTTAAGTGATTGATTTTATTTTTCATATAAAGGGACTTGTGTTTATATTTATATATGCAAATACATATATACATAAATATGCATACATATAAATAAAGTCCCTTTATGTCAGTACCTCTACCATCCAAATCTGAATGGATTAAATACAACCAAATTTAAGGTTTTTTATATGAACCTCATTTAAAATCAGCACAGGCATCCTATTTCAAACATACTGCAGCTATCCAAATAAATTGTATGACACAAAAGAACAACTTTTCATCCACTTTAAGAGTTTATACATTTAATAACTTCATATTAATACCTTCTCCAAACCCTCACAACTTCTTCCTTTCACAATGAAGAAAATCTTTGAATAAAGTGTAAAACTCTTCTGTTTCAAAAATCTTTTCACTTAATCTTATATTTTATTAAACAGAACATTAATTTTTCCTACGAGTATATCTAGGACCTGACGTGTCAAAACAAAGCTGTATGAGACATAAAACCACAAAAGAGTAACCAAAAAAAAACATTTTCTAATTAAAACTTGTTTTTTTCTCATTATATAGTTGTTTCCATGAAGTGTTACTCTATAAAGAGAACTCCCATTCAACTTCCTCAAAACGCAACTGAAGTTGAAACGCTCTCGAGGCTAGACAACTGTTCCCACATGTACATATGCATCCTAAAAGTCAAAGAGGTTATCAACTAAAAAAGTGTCCTCCGCATCCAGACAAAGTTGAGTCAGGAAGCTCTATTCATTACTTTTAGATAATGATTGATTATCTTTAATCACGTAACATATTGTTCTGGATTACGTGTTCATGTCCCATACTCCATTTCCAATTCTCCTTTCCCCTTTAAACCAGCCTATGCTACAACTCCAAAACAAGGATGTTTTCTTTAGTAAATAAAGGCCGCTTCCTTTTATGGCAACTTTTCATTACAGTGTAACTACTTAATAAGAAAAAAATAAAAATACTTAAAGCAAAATTTAAAAGGTAAATTAACCCCCAAAACTTTACATAGAATTGTTAAGATAACATCTTTCCCTTAAGCCACTGCAGCCTGCTTCTGCCAAACCAGCCAAGGAGAGTATGCCTAAGTTGGGGGGGGAAGGTGGGGAAGCATTAGTCTACACCGTAAAACTGATACAGGTGAAATGATCATTACGCTTTTCTTATGTTCATTAATAAGGAAGACCTTGCCAGATGATAAAATGTCTTTACGTGGAGATGGGGAATATCTCTGCAAGACAAATTCACATGAAAACATAAATCTGTGTCTCCAGTGCAGAAATGAAAAACTGAAGGTATTTGACAAGCTGTCATAATGCTGCCTTACATCTTATATATATATATATATATATATACACACACTATATGTCTTTGCTCATTTCCCTGAGCACATGCCAAAAAGCATCCTGTGTACAACTTATTCACAAGCATGGTCCTGCTCCTTCCCCCTTATTCCACTACCCCCCCCCCAACATACCTGAGTTTTATTCATTTAATTTTGGTATCTTTTTTATATTTTCAGTTTCTGTGGCAATTCACTGCAGATACAGGAATCTGCATACACAGAAAAGACTGCAGAACAAAAACACTCAGAGGCAAGCATTTCCTTCTGGTATGAAATGTTTCTGTAGAGCAGACACCCAAAGTTTGTCTATTATAATAGACACCTGAACAGATCATCATTCTACCTAAGATGTTCACTTGCTGAGTGGAGTTAACCTTAAGAAATTAGGTGGGTTCTTCAGTCCAGAAGAAATTATTGCCCAGGCTAAATCAACGCAAAATGGCTTTAGGGCAGTTACTCCAATACTAAAAGTGAACGGTTTAAAGTTATCATTAGGCTGAAGAAATGAAAAGCAATACACTTCGCTAAGAGAGTCAACACAGAAGATGCTCAAATGCTTCTGCCAAAACGTGTTTGTTAATGTTGTTTTCTGTTGAGAAAAAAACTATTTGCAACTGAAGTAGTGTACAGATCCCTCGTTTAATCAGTTGTTTCATATCTGCAGCATGAAAATTTCCTGTTATGCACCTGAATCAGTTCAAGCGAGTCCAAGCCCCAATAGTTCACTAGCCCCATCCCATCTCCCGTATGTTAAATGAGCAACCACACACCAAAAGCCAAGAAAATTCTGAAGCGAGCAGACAAACAAACATATTTACCTGAAGCATCTCCAACTTTAAAGTCACTGTCATCAGAGCTATCATAATCTAAAGCCTCCAGCAGCGAAGCCGCCAAAGGCTTCACCTGCCTCCTCTTCGAGCTGCGGTCCACTGCGGGGAAAAAAAAGCAGAGTGTTGCTGTTAGCTGGCACAACGCACGGCACCGGGCTCACACGGGACGAGCCGGGGGCAGCCCCCCGGCACCCCACACCGCACCACGGGCAGCCGGGGGCGACCCCCAGCCCCCCGCCCGCTCGGCTGCCGGCACCAGGCTCCAAGGGGAGGTCTCCGGCCCCGCGGCCCGGCACCCCTGGGAAGGGGCGGCCAGAGCCGCCGGGCCCCACTTACTGAAGGCGGCGCCGCTGCCTCGACCCCTCGGGCACGGAGCCGCCGAGCCCGGCCCGGCCGCAGACAATGGCCCGGCGCCGACCCGGATGCGCACCCGCGCCCGCCCGCCCGCCCGCCTCTCTGCCTGCCGCCGGCACGGCGCATGCGCGGCCTCGCCGCGGTTGCGCGCAGCGAGGTGAAGCCGAGAGGGGCGGTGGTGCCCGCAGTCTGCCCGGCGGGCGGCCACGCCTGTGGGGGTACGGGGAGACCCCGCAGTCAGGCCGTGATGCCGGGTGCCATGTTGTTATGGGCATTCACCCTCAGAGCCTCGTGGAGTGGGAAAATGAGTTCAAAAAATAAACATAACTCCCCCCAAAACACCTTGCTCGGTTCCCCCGTGTGGAGATGAGGCAGTGTAAGGCTGCTTTTGTTACAGAGCTGTGCTCGGAGCTGGGTTCCCTCTGGGATGGATGCACGCGTTGTGTTCGCACCCTCACTCTTGCACTCCTGGCAACTGAAGTAGGGTTTGTAAAGTGCACAGCCCGAGCTGAGAGCCTGTGCTGCATCCGCAACGGCTCTGCCCGCATCCCCCACGGATGTTTCTCCAGGCCAACAGTCTCCTCGCTATTGCAAAGTACAAATAAGCACATGCATAGTGTGTTGTTATAAATGAAGTCTCATCTCAATCTGAATTTAGTAATATTTATAAAAAATATTTATAAAAGGTATAAAAGGCAAGTGAACAGCGCTGGGTGTGCAGGGAGTCTATGCGCCACCAACACACACACATGAACATCAAACATTCTAAATATACAGAACATTGCTTTTACATACTAAACCCGAGTATGCCTATACAATCAGAAAAGGTAACAAACAATCCTGTAAATTCCATGACTTACTAAACTCGAGTACACCTATACATGTGTACAATCACAAAAGGTAACAAACAATCCTTTAAGGTCCATGACTTAACAGCCTCCATTTTCCATTCCTTTTCTTGATTACAAACAAGTCTCCATTTTCCATTCCTTTTGAGCAATATGTCGTGCTTTAAGTTGTCAAGCAACTCGGCCTTCGAGCTTTATGTATCCCGTTCTTCCCGGATTGAAGAAAAGCATATCCATCTCCTTTTCAAGGCCAATAGGCCTGGGTCAAAAGGCACATCCAGGTCACTAGGGAGCGAAACAGCAAAGGCCTTCGACAGTAGTAGCAGTGGAGGGGCCGATGGCGTAGCAGTCGGATCAGTAAACAAGCCCGCAGCTCCCTTGCTATCCGACAAACCACACGTTTCTGACGGTGGTCCCACATGGCTCTTTAAGGCCTCAGAGACTTCTCGCCAGATGCCGAGCAATCCCACTGCAACCTTGTCGTTTTTAGTTGCAGAGTCCCACACCTTGTCCTCAATTTGGTCCCATATTTCAGGCTCATAAACTGATTGTTAATAAGGAGAATAAGCTGTAAGGTTACCAGGACAGTCTTTTGTTTCCAAGGACGTATGATTCCCCATAATGCGCAGCTGCTTACCAGCGAGGGGCAGTTGTGTGCGCGGGTCCGCTTCTCTCAGTTTGAGCTTCTCTCCAGCTCCGGTGTGCCCATTTCCAACAACTTTCTGCACGACCTTCTCTGAGCGGTTTGCTGAGTTTGACGAACCTATCTTCAAGAGGCAATCAATGTGCCTGTTCCCGTCATGGTCTCCGTTCTGCTAGCCCGTTCCTTTTCATTCCTTCTTTTTGCTTCTTTATTGATGACATAACTTCATTATATCATGTTGCTTTTTTTTTATCTTGAGGACAGGCTCCACTTTTATACCCTTCTCCCCACAGCAATTCTTTTCAAAACAACTTTTCATTGGTCAAACAACTTTGCATATAACAGCAGCAAACACCCAGAAACTTCCATGCCGTAAGGGCTGGAGAACAAGCAACCCGAGACTGCATGGAGTCTCCTAAATCACCCTTTTTTGTTCCCTCTAAACTCTTTTACATTCCTGATGGCCTCATCGTTAAGAGTCTAATGTTATCATTAACCACGGGGCTTTCCGAACCCCATGGCCACACTCCATCTCCCCATCTTTATTAACCCCATCTCCCCCTTCTTTATTAGTATCAACCATTTTGTCGACACGAATTACCACTCCACAGGTGTATTAGTCTTTTTTTACTTACGTACACCATACTGATGACTGGTTAGTCTATGAAGTCTTTTTCTGCTTTCAGAAATTTAAAATACTTTAAATATGTATATTTTTTTTGATTTTGAGTACAGTGGAAGGAAAAAAAAAAAATCCAAAGGAAAATGTTTTCTCTGTGTCCTTTCTGTAACTGAGTTTCCTACTTTTTTTAAACACATTACCGCATCATTACTTGATGTGTTCACACCTGTTTCCTCCACTGGTACTTTGGCTACATAGCCTGAGTGCACCATGAACACCTTTCCTGTTCATGTTCTGCCAGCCCTACCTAAATTAACTATCTACCCATGCAGTCTAGTGTTTCCTGCTTCCCTGTTCCCTTAGGACCTGTGTCTTAGATTTGCATGCCCAGAGTGTTGTTTGTTTGTTTGTTTTTCCTTTAACTGGCATCCCCATCCTACTTCAGACAAAATTCCACTCTTAACATGACACATGGGGGGCTCAGCTCCCTTCATTCACACTCTGCAGCTCCATGCTCAAACACGCAGCAGCAAGTTCTGCACAATCTCCTGCTTGCCAAGGTGACAAGCCCCTGATCCTGTCATGTACATGGTAGCTGGTGGGACAACTCAGAAGGACTGCAGGTGGAGAAATTTTAGATTCTTTTACATGCAAAAGTAGAATTGACAAGATTCTTTTACATGCAAAAGATGATTGACCTGAGTGATCAGTTAAAGTCAAAGGTGAGTGTGAGCAGCTGCCAAAAGGAAAACGGGAAGCGGTCAGTCCAAAATTTTTCCCTTCCTCCCCCCTTGGATGCATCCTTAAAAATCGGTCTAAATTTGGTGGTGACTTTATGACAAAGGGTAAAATGAGGAAATATTGTAATCAGGTGTGGCCTCAATATAAACTGAACAATTGGGAAAAATGGCTAAAAAATAGATCTTTGAATTATAATACCATGTTGCAATAGATGTTATTTTGCCAGCAGGAAAAAAAATGTCACAAGTTGATGTATGTTAAAGCTTTAATGTCATTCTATCAGGATCTGAAAAGTCACGCTGAGTGCATATTGTGGGAAGATATTATGCTATGCCCTGAAAAGAAATGAGGGAAAGGGAAAAATAAACCCCCTAAAATTTATGCAGATCTAGAACAAGAAGAGGTTCAGTTATTGGTACCTTTGGCACCACCACCATATAATCCAGGGGAGAATTAAAATGTTTCTCCTGCTTCCAAAGCTTCTGAAGGGACATCAGAGGCCTCTCCTGAGGCATGGATTTCTGAGGCTCCTGTGGGGACATCACAGGCCTCTCCTGAGGCTCAGGCTTCCACTACCTCTGTGCGGACATCAGAAGCCTCTCCCGAGGCACAGAGTGATTCCAATTTTAGCCCCATAGCACATCACACACAACAGAAGACGAGGCCTGTTATCCAGGCTCCACTAATTAAGGCGGTGGGACCACAGGGAAAACCTGGTTTTGTTCATGTTCCGTTTACAACATCAGATTTGTTAAATTGGAAACAATGCACTGGATTTTATAGGGATAATCCAGCAGCAGTGAACCAGTTGTTAAGAGACTATTATGATTACTCACAACCCCAACTGGGGGGGATATGCAAGCTTTATTAAGCATCTTTTTTACTGCAGAGGAAAAGACAATGGTTTTAGAAAAAGCTCAGGAAGAGATGAGGCAGAGGCACCCACGAGGAGAGGCAGAAGAATTAGTACTGATTAAGAAAGATTCTTAGTGGGACCCAAATACCAGCAGGGGTCAGCAATTGATAGAACAATATCGACAATTAATCCTGTATGGGATTCAACATGGGATACCAAAACCAAAAAAACTCTCTAAATTATATGAGGTCCGTCAGGGCCTGGATGCAAGCCTGTATGCTTTTTTTTGAACACCTCTGTCAAGCAGCCAGAAGGTGGATGGATCTAGACCTGGAGGACAAAAAAAAAAATAAAATAGGAAAATGCTTCTTGTCCTGTTTATACAGCAGTCAACCCCAGACATTAGGAAGAAGCTGCAGAAGGTAGAGGGGCGTGCAGGAATGTCAGTCTCACAGATGACTGAAATAGCCTATAAGGTTTACAAGAACTGAAAAGCAAAGAGAGAGAGGAAAAAGATGGAATTAGAGGCATTGCTTTTTGCAGCAGCTATAGTAGGCAGACAGGGAGGTTATGGGAGAGAAAGAGGTAGAAGTAGAGGTGAAAGAGGAGAATTTGCAGGAAGGCGAGGGCAAGAGCAGGCAACAGAAGCACAGAAGACCTCTCACTTGAGCCCCAATCAGTGTGCGCTCTGCAGGAAGGAGAGGCACTGGAAGAGGGAATGTCCACTGCGAGGGAAAATGCAAGCAGACAGTGAGGAAAGAGAGTGTGCTTTGGTTATGCTGGAGGACTCAAACTGATGAGAACCAGGGGATGAATCTCCAGTTTCCCCAGCAAATCTCCTGGTTCCACCGAAGCTGGGGGGAGAAATAATTAATTTCCTTCTGGATACCAGAGCAACTCGTTTGGTAGTAATAAACTGCAAAGGACCTTTAAGTAAAGTAAAAATCCTGATCATCAGGGTGACTGGGAAGCAGACTTTGAGACCCTTTTTACAACCCATGGACTGTGAGATTGAAGGGAAGGTTTCAACGCACCAATTTTTATATATGCTTACATGTCCCTTCCCTTTGTTGGGAAGAGATTTACTGTGCAAAATACATATGCAGGTAACCTTCTCTACAATCAGAATAAAGGTTAAAATCCCTCCTGAAAACAAATGGAAGGCCCAAATTTTTTTTTATTGACAAAAACAAAGACAGAGGAAAGCCAGCAAGTCCCTCAAGAGGTGTTAAACACAGTATCTTCTTTCGTATGGGCAGGAAAACAGCCTGGGAGAGCAAAAAATGCACTCCCAGTTCAGACTAGGTTAAAAGCAGGAGCTGTACCCATACGAGTATCACAATATCCAGTTAGCCTTACAGCAAGGAAGAGGCTGGAGCTGCTAACAGACAGTTTCCTATTTTACAGGCTAATCCATGAATGCCAATCTAGTTTCAACACCCTAATACTACCACTAAAGAAACCAAATAGCAGTGAGCATAGGTTTCTGCAAGATTTGTGAGCCATAAACAAAACAACTGAAGACATCCAGCCAGCGATGACAAACCCTTATACCCTCCTAACAACACTATCCAAAAGAGACTCTTTACAGTATTGGATCTTAAAGATGCCTTCTTTTATATACCACTGGAGCCAGACAGTCAGACTATATTAATAAGTAATTAATAAGAAGTAATCCCTTGTTTTGGAATACCCTTGTTTTGAACTCTCCTCAGACAATGAACATCACGGTACATCAAAAGTGGCTCAAGGAATATTGAGAGCATTACATTGGGTGGGATTTATATACTGCTTGGAGACCACAGTCAAGCAGACAAGTAGAAAGAATGAATCAAATGCTGAAAAGGCAGTTAACTGAAATTTGCCAGAAAGCTCAACTGAAATGGCCAGAGGCAATACCAATAGCTTTGTTGAGAGTCAGGATAGCCCCCAGAGACAGGGAAAAAGTCCATTTGAGACGTTATATGGCAAATCATACCCTGTAAATTAATTGGTAACATAAGGGAGTCAAATGCATGTAAGGGGGAAGCTTGGGTAAGAATGTTTGCTGTCTTTGTCTGCCATGTTGTACTCTCCTCACAGATTTGTACAGGAGTGACTACCGGTTCCATTGGATGTTCTGGTGTATGGACATGAGGTGCTGATCAGAACATGGAAAGACGAGTCTCTAAAGGAAAAGTGGAAAGGACCTTACACTGTTTTGCTCCACACCCACACTACAATCAAAGTGGAAGGGGTCAAATCATGGATTCATTACATCCACATAAAAGCAGAACCACCAGAAGAAAAGGGAGACACACCACCAGAAGAAGGAGCACAAAAAAAATCATGGCAAGCTAAACCAACTGAGGACTTGAACCTGCCATTTAGTAAGACAAAATTATCTTTATTATAGTTATATTTTCCTCAACAGGACTGAGCTACAGTTCCAATCCTTGGACACAGAATTCAGTTATCTTTGAATTTAACCTGTTCTGCAAATATATCATCTTGTTGTTTGTCTACCCACTTACCTGTCTTAGCAAATGAGGGAACTCCCCTCTGTGCTATACCACTCACAGTGAACTAGACAGACATGTAGCAGTTAGCAAACTGCAGCAATGCTAATATCTCCTCTCTATCAGTTTCCCTCTGTCCCTGTGTATCCTATTGAATGGGAAAGTCTGTCATGTATAGTCTCAATTAATAGGACAAATAGGAAGGGTGCTACCCAGGGATTGTATGCAAGTTCCTGGAATCTGACCAAACAACGTAGAACTATTATTACAGATGAAGCTATCAATTACACTGTCATAAAAAATATGGAAATAGAATCATAGAATCATTGAATCATAGAATGGCCTTGGTTGGAAGTGACCTCAAAGATCACCTAGTTCCAACCTCCCTGCCATGGGCAGGGATGCTACCCACTAGATGCTCAGGGCTTCATCTAACCCATCTAAATAGAAGCAGGCCTATTGGCCTCCATTGGTGGATAGCCCCAGGAAGAGTATATGGGCTATGTGGCCATTGGCACATAAAGCACTTCCCCCTGGACGGTATGGGACCTGTGTCCTGGAATCCTTAGTTCCAGATGTTAGACTACATAAACATTCAGATATAAGGGGATGGCTAAGATCAGAGGGTAGCTTTATGTTGCCTTGGGAAAAACAATACATTTATAATCTCCTTTCAGACAGATATACCTGGTTTCATGCTTTGTAGAGGGCTTTAATCTCCTCATTGGGAATAACAAAAATTGAGAGGGCAATAACAAATATTTCTGCAACACCAGAAATTATAAGCAATGCAATCACTGATGCTCTCAGTCAAATACAAGCAGAAATAAAACAGGTATCTCAAATAGCCTTGGAAAATCATCTTGCCTTAGACACACTACTGGCAGCTCAAGGAGGCATCTGTGCTGTGATAAACCGCAGCTGCTGTGTCTATGTAAATGAGAAGAAGCAAATTCAAACAGATATTAACCGAATCTGGCAAGCATCCCATTTGTTTCAACAAGTGTCTCAGGATGCAGCCTTTAACAGTGGACTAGATTTCTCCTGGTTTGTGTCATGGTTGCCAAACTTAGGGTGGTTAAAACAACTGTTTTTCATATTAAATGTAGTTATTGTAGTCATATGTAGCTGTGCCTTGCAATGCATGCCTGGATGTCTGTGTAGTGCCTCGTTTAACTGACCTAAGCAGGTGATGTTAGCAAGACAAGATATAGATAATATAAGAGTGCTTCTTAAAATTGGCAGAAATGGACAAGAGTGATGTGGTGAGAACTATGAAGCCTTAAAATGAGTTTCATAGTCTCAAAGGGAGGAAACCATAGTCCAGAGCTGAAGAAACCAAGGAGGCAGGCAGCCTTGAGCTAGCAAAAGCAAAGGAGATAAGGGATGAAAGCAAGAAAGCAAGGAGGAGAACAGCTGAAGAAAGATTCCAGGCTGACCCATAGTACCCTTTTGTTCATTAAAGGTCATTAGCATATTAAAAATCACACCCATGAAAAGGGAACTGTAGGGAAATGAGGGATTTGGTCACCCCCCTGCTTCTGGCCCCATGCTCAACAGGAGATAAGCTGGGCAAGAGAGGATATGAACTAGAACAACCTATCAGAAGGAGCCAGAGGGAGAGTTTCATAAATTAACTGGGTATAAATAATGGTGCTGCAAGTCAGAGGTGTGCTTGCTTTGCAAAAGATTGCCAAGCACCCTATTCTGCAGAATTAATTAATTAATTAATAGACCTTCATGTGGATTCCAACTCTGTGTGCTTACTGACAAGGTGCACTGGGCGCGAAGCTACGCTAACACTGGGTTTATTCCAGTTGCTACCTACACAAGTCTAGGTGATGAAGAAGTTGATGGCTGCTTGCCCCTGCTCTTCATCAGCCTCTCACTGTGTCAGACCTTGCCTTCCTCCTTCCTTCCTCATCCCTCCTTCTAACCTACGACTTGAGCCCTCCCTTCTGCCTTTCCTCAACAACCATCCCCATTTACTCTTTCCTATCCCAAATCTTTCTTTCTGTTCTTCCTTCTCTCTTTTTTTTTCCTCCATAGGAATATTCACACTTATTTTTATTTCTGGAAATTGAATTTTGAACATGCACATGTTCTTTGTTGTCTTCTGTAGTCAGTTTTAATAATTCAACCTCATTCCTCGACAGAAAAAAAATAATAATAATAATAATAATAATAGAAGTACAAGAACTGTAAAGTATTTAAAATTAATTTACTGTTTCCCGAAACTCCTAAGACTACTTAAATAGGAATTAGCAACATATTCTCCTAATTCGATAATTAGAAGTAAATAAAACATATAGCACAGGAAAAAAAATAGAAAAAAGTTTATTTGTGATACCATTCTTTGGAAATTTCTGGCTATTAAATCATCTATTAAAAGATGAGTCCTCCTTAGTAGGTTTTAACCTCCTTTAGTAGATTCAGAATATTTCAAATAACAGAGAAAGAAGGAAGAGCTCATGCTCCAAATGAAAGAAGCCTTCAGAGAGAATGTCTGATCCTTGTATTCCTGCAAGGCAGGAATCTCAGCCTCAGGAATCTTTGTCAATCTCAGCAGATAATCAAGGATATTGAAATGTGCAGCTGCCTTCCTGGTTCAAGAAATGAGGTGTTAATGGCACACTGCTGGGAGCCGGGCACTATACTTCCATTGCTATACCCATTAAGTAGATGGTAAGTGTTGTCAGTTTAGCACCTTGTGCTCATACACACACACACAAAATATCTTAACAGGTAATTTTAGAGTAAAATTATGACAAGCTGAAGTAATACATCTACTATGAAAATGTCATGGCAGCTTCATCGTTACCATAATATATAAAAATGTGTAGAAATACTTCGGTATATCAGGTCTATCAAACACATCAGGTCTTTCAATTATCTCCATGTTCCAATAGTTCTCTCCAGCTCTGTACTTCAGTGCACAGCCTGTTGCAAGTGTAGGTTTCTGAATCTCTATTTCAGTGCCACTCTTCAGCTGCTGGAGGAGCGAAAATATCTTCTAACTGTACTTTTGTCCTAAGGAAAAAGAATCTTTGTTGTGGTTCTGTAAAGACAATTTTTAGAGGGAGTTATACAATAGCAAGTCAGCAGAGAACACAGTCAAACTCACATAAATTCCTTAAAAATATCATCCTTAGTTTAATGAAAGTGTTGAGTTTTCAAAGAAAGAAATACAATAATACAACATTTCCTCACCTAGGGAATAAACTCAAGAAAAGTGTGTTTTTAACTCATCCATCAACTGTGAATGGTGAAATAATAATATGAAATCCTGTATCTAATTTTTTTTTCCTGTCAGTGAGCAGACAGTTAAAGCCATGACCTACCTGTCTGAATCCAAACAGCAAACTCTTTTTTTATCCATCAAAACATCACCATCTGTAGTAGGGAGAATGACCTTTTCAAGTATCTTCCCAAAGCGAATTGTTCCAGCTTTCACTCTTTAACTGCACCATTACAGCAAGCACCTCTCTCAGTGATCTCTGCTCTTTTGTCTAGCATTTTATGGTAAAATATAAAGGGAAAAAGACTGAATTGGGTATCTTTGCTTTTTAAAATCACTAAGACAGGAAATCCAACATCAATGGTTTTTAAACAATAAGACTATGAGATAATAAACTGCAGATTGTTACAAGGTTTACTGCAAATGTTGCCAAGGAATATTCCCTTTATGTACACTGATATTTCATGCACTCCTTAGGCCAGGCTCAGCCTCCTAAAATCCATTAATTATGGATTTTGTTGATTATGTAGAACTGTTAAAGACTCCAGGAAAAGTGAAAAACAGTAATATATATATATATTCTATATATTCAATATACTCTATCTTCACTAGAAAAGCTTTCTGAATTAAAAATACCTTAAGATTGAAAAGGTTAAGAAATATTAGAATTAGGGCTACCTATACCATTATTTCTGTGGAAATCATCATGCTGAGTAATGTGTCATTTTTTCAGGTTTAGGTAGAGATGCACACTATTCCCTTTGTTACTTGCTGATATGGGATGCAGGTGTTAAATCCAAGGATTAGGAAAGATGGATCTAATCTTTTTCTATTGCAGTCAGGTCACAGTAAGGTGCCTGTGCTCAGATGGACACTCACAAACAGCTGGCTCCTGCCTTCCATACCTTCTGCTCCCAGTGCAGAAACGCAGACATCGACATGCCTCTGTGTGAAGTTCTAGTCCTGCAAATCCGTCATCAAACAGCTATTGTAACATAAGAAAAAAAATGTCATTTTGTACATCTTTGTTAGCTCGAGTTTGACAGAACAAAAGCAGAGACCTTCCCCCTTTCCCCAGGGTCGCTTACCTTCCTTTGCAGTCACTGTGGCACCAACCACTGTCACTCATGCACACAGAGGACATTATTCTCAGCTCAGACATTGCTGCAAATCCTGCCACTAAAGTTCTGTCCTAAAGATTCAGTGGAAAACTATCTAACATGCAGCTTTCCTATCTCTTTGTTTAGCTAAAATTTGTGTCTAGGCTCATCTCCCTTCTCATTTACATCAATATTCCTTTCTCTGGTTTTCAGAAATTCAATTCTGATGTTACCATATCTATTGTAATGATTTTTCTCAGCTACTACCATTGTTCCTTTTTCATTTTTATCCCTCCAGTGATTTTCCCTCCTCTGCTGCATCAGTCATAAATTACTTAGGTTTGATTTCATTACACTTCACAGATTACTCTTTCTTTTGTCTGCCATTTATCTATGGCAGATGACATTTGCCATACGAATTTGTTTTGCACAGCGTATTGGCTTCCTGTTCTCTGTCAAATTTTCAGACAACCTTTTTTTTCCAGGCACCCTTCATACTTAAAATGTGTTCCACATAAATATCTGCAAACTCAGTTCATTTTGCCTCTCAAAATACCTTTCTACCACTATGCTTCCCTTGTATGTTGTAAGGTTCAATGGATACTGTCTCTCATATTGTCTCACAGTTTACCTGTACTTTCCTGTATTAGGTGTCCCTTTCTGTTTTTTTTTTTTTTGTTTTTTTTTTTTTTTTGTTGTTGTTTTTTTTATTACTATATATTTATTTTGTCATATACTTATATTTCCAATCTGTTTGGGACAGACTCAGTACTTCCAGGAGCATCAACTTCTTTACATTTATCTACACTGCATTTCACTTTTTTGCATTTATCTAGATTGAATTTCATCTGCTGTTTTACTTACTGCTCAGTCTCATATGAGAGCATTTCAACTGTTTAATGCCTGAGTTATTTTAGAATTCTTGCAATAGTGGTGGTTTCTTAGTGCCTTTTCATAGTATTTTATCTTTTTTTCTTAATGTTTTATCGGTGGCTGCTTCCACAATAAATTCAACTTCAGACAGATTGTTTGCTGAGCCCTCTCCCACCCGAGAACAGCACTCTAGCATGGAAGTCTCTTAATTTATTTTCCACAGGGAGCACTGATGGGAAGAATTCATTTCCCTGTCAAAGCACACTTCATACCAATCACCAGCTGACCAATGGACACAGGTATATTTCTAGCTGTGTTTGAAGCATAATCATATTTTCCAATGCTAGCTTGGATTATTTTATCTAGCGGATCCTCAAATTGTTTTCCCATTCCACCTAATTAATCATGTTTTTATGTGTAATCTACTAGAACTTCTGATAATCTGTATTTTCTTGCTTTAAATACAATTCCAGTCACTTGAAGGATTCATTCTTCTTTATGACAGTCTCTTTTACTTTGCTGGAGAGTGATTTCAGCTTCCTTCTGTACTTTCTCTGTCACTTCCATGTGTGTTAAGCACTAATGCCATGATTCCAGTATTTTGATCTCCAGCAACTTACATGCCTATGAGAATTTACTTCCTCAGACTATCCCTCTCAGATATGTTGTTATGAATGTCCTTTTTGAATCCACACAACCAGTGTGGATTTTTGAGTTCTGCTGCCTTTGTAGCAGTGCTAAGTAAGTGCCTTGTACTGCTAGAGAGCAGCAATTCAGCTGCGAGATTTTGATTAGATCTTGCTAGTTACTCAGTGCAAAGTCAAGGTTTATATTTTTTTTGATGTGGGCTCAGTAGCCACTCATTCCATGAAAGAGTCATTCATAATGTCTAACACTCTCATCTCAGCATGCATCTCAGTATGATGGTCACTCATACTGAGACTGACTGGAGGTAATTGAAGTCCCCCACTACAACTGCTACTTGCTTAATTTTTCTCAAAATTTTGCAGTAAGTGTTGCTATCCTTTGTGATGGTCACTAACAGAGACCCAATACATTTGTCCAATACAGGCCTGGAATTTAAGTCCATGTAAGTTCTAAGTTACTCACTGAAGTGGTTAATTTGTCCATTTGACTTGATTTTGATCTCTTGAATGTACACTGTGACTTTGCCCTAGGTACATTTATTCTATTTCATGTATATTTTCTTGTCTTAATATTATAGTGTGCCACTGATTGTCTTCTTTCCATCAAGTTTAAAAAATCTTGTATGTTAATACTTTATGTAAGGGAGGACATTCCTGTTCCTCTATCTTATTTCTTAAATTTCAGGCATTTATCTGCAAGTATGTGTCTGTTGTTCCCATTGTGGGAAGTCATGTAATACTCATTTTTTTTTCCCGTGTCTGAATCTTTATATACTTTGATGTATCCTACATGTATACTGAAAAACACAGAACTTCCTTTTCAGAAGCAGAATTGTTTCAGAACTATGTGTTCTTGTGCATTTGTGGGCTTTTTCATAGGGTCCATTTTAAACAGTCAATTATAACTTTCTAGACTTAAAGTGTCTAACAAAAAATCATGCACTGTTCCACATGTTGTTAGTGCTGCATGGACAGCCTCCTGGGGAAAGTTCAGCCACCAGTGCTCAAGCAGTGATGTGTCACAGGCCTGCAACCATGAAGAAAGAGCTGCATGACAAAGAGCCAGGAGAAGCCTTTCTGGAGGGCTTGCCCCTTGGCTCTGGGGCTGGATTTAAGCTCAGGCCTTATCTGTGGTCCCTGCCTGAACAATGCTGGACTGATTGTACCTGATCATGCTCCTCATTGATCCTAACCCACTTGGCTATAGGCCCACCTCACCACTAAGTGCTTGGCTGGCAATCGTCAGGCCGCTGGCTGACCGTGGCTGCCATCACACGCTCTGCTCTTCTCTTGGTGCTGTAGAACTGCATCATCCATGCCTTGCTGTCATCCTTAGCTCCTGGTCACTTTTCCTTATGAAGAAATTCCCTTTCACAGCTCACTGACACCTTATTCAGGTGAATTTCAAAGTACTCCCTTTATTCTGAAACTGTCCTCAATTCATAATGAACCTGCTTTTCTTCCCCTTTATACCACCCAGTCAAGATAGTAAAAGGCTGCCTTTCTCCCTCTTCCTGTAGCACCACGAGGGGCAGGAATCACTTTACAGAATATTGTGACACAAACCTTAGTCTCCAACTTCCTTCTCGTTTGTCTAATTGTACTCCCCTTGCTACTCGTACTTGTGCACCACAACTAGTTACCCATCTAGCATTTCTTACTATTCCCTAGGGGATTTTGTCACCTGGTAGTCTCTGCATAAGCCTCCAAGCCTCTTGAGGTCACAGACCCAACCATCGATATGTGTGATAACAGATTTTTCCATCAATACAACCTTTATCTTCCTCACTGTGAGGAAAAAAACTGTGAAAAACCAGTGCAGGATGTCATTCCATTCTGTTTTAATAGCTAAGATTCAGTCCCTCTTAACAAGATGTGACAAATGTGAACATAAGCTAGTGATTTCCACTGACTTCAGTGGACTCTGGCTCAGACTTTTAATAACGCTGCCTGATCCACTTCTTCCAGACCCAGCCTTTCATCCACCAGACTCAGTCTTTCATTGTGTTGTTGTTCTGAAAAAATCTGGGATGTAAAGAACATCTGCTACAACAAACATAAAAACCACGGACCTGCTGTTACTAACGGAAAGTATTCTAAGGGCTTGGGTTTAGAAAAAAAAATTTAATTAATTTCTGAAGAATAATTACTGCGATTGCGAGTGTCAATGACCCTTCTCACATAAAGCTTTCTCAATACAATCTTGTTTTGGTCTCACTGAGGACAAAAGATGCTTCAGCTGTACTGACAAAAATCTTTGTGAATTGTTATAAATTCTGCTGAGGGGGTTTCTATATCTTCCTTTTAAATTCTATTTAGTTATTATCTATAAACAAAAGAAGCTGAGCTAGCCTGGTTTGGATTTGTATGAAAAATTATAATGAAATAATAAAACCAGTAAGCAATAAAGAAAGGAAATAACTGCTTTTAATGTTCTCTGTTAAGTGTAATTGTGACATTTAGAAATCCATTTGCTTCTTTGTCTAAAATTCATTATTTCACTGATAAGCACAGTATGTACCAAAAATACACAAGACATCTTTTAGCATCACAGATGTTATAGAAACTAGGTTTATTTTAATCTGGTTTTGCAAAATTATGCAGGTTTTTATTGAAAATTATGTTTTTGAGAATTTGAGCTGATTTAAGATCCAATTTATCGCAAAAGAAAGGCCATTCAGTTATGCTAGAGTGTCACTTCATCATGACATCTATACAGTTTCTTTGCTTTTTAAAAAAGAAGATCAGTCACCAAGCCATGTCTTTGTTAAGGCGCCCTGCTGGCAGCATATGGCAAAAATACTGGCACCTTGCCTAGAAAGTGCAGCAACAACTGATGGATCTCATCTCATTCTGTGGCTGCAGAGAAAGCAGACCACGCAGAAGGCCAGTCTTATGGCCTGTGACCATCAATTGCTTGGCAAGAAGGACAAGTTCCTGAAAACACATGCAGGAAGGTGAACTGATTTTGCAAGTTTGGGAAGGAGATTTCAACTTCCCAGGTGATGGTAGAGCCCCCTAGAACAGTCCCTCTTACAGCTGGACCTTCAGAAGTTGTGGTGTAATTGTGTTTTATATACTACTGTGAAATCAATATTTCAATGTATTGAGAAACAATGTATTGAGAAATAATAGTGCTAATTTAATATTAATGGGTCAATTTCAACTTAAAGTATTTCTTGAGGACCGGAGTGAAATCCTGCAGATGCAGTTCTGCAAAAGAAGCAGATTTTCTAACATAATGCTATATTAAGCCAGCCCTTTAGCATTGACCTGTTCCATCAGAAAAAGAGAAACACAGACCTTTTTTTTTGACATTATTCAAAACATAGCTTGGCTTTAGGTAAGTGCACAGTTTTGGAGGTTTAAGTGATAGCAAGTGGAGAGGGACTCTACTATCATAAGTAGATCCTCAAGAGACTTGACATCTCCACTTTGAAATGTGGCTCTAGTTAGAAAATACCATTTCATCTTCCATCAATAAATTTGTGTGCTAAATATCATCCTATAGCAATGTTCATTTCTATGCTTACACAAAGCATTACACTGTGAGAATTACAGAGAGAAATAGGAGCAACCCCATACCTAAATTATGTGATAAAATACCCTTGGAACTTTAGAAGATAACAGAAGAGACTTTGTTACAAACTGAAACATAGCAGAAACAACATTCTGATGTTGAAGATGTACCTTTCTTTGTCCTTTTAAATGCTTCAAACTTTTTTTTTATTATTATTTTTATTAGTTTTAACAGGATTCTTATTTCCTTCCCCCTCCTCATACCATTCCCAGACGAGAAGGGGATAAATGAGAGACCCTGAATCAAACTCTCTCCCTTCAATACTTCCACTGGAAAAGGAGAAAAAGCACAAACAAACATGAGGCTATTGGGCTTTTCCTCATATTTGTCAAACTCAGAAAATCCTGGAAAAAAATAAAATAGAAAAATAATTCTCAATTACACTGATATGATTATAATGTGGTTTTTGGTTGGTTGGTTGATTTTTAATGAGAACATTATGTTCAACCATAATGATGTCTCTCTGGTCCTCCTAGATGGTAGGGTGCAATTTCACACTAAATCTGCTATCTTCCAGTCTCAATACCTGTATCAAATTTTTAATTATCCAACCGTACAATGAGTCAGATTAAATTTTTGATATGCCAGAAAGCCACCGTATCCCTATGGCTTCCAAGACCAGTATATAGAGTGCAAGCCAGGGGCAGGGACACAGGGACAGGAACACACGGAGAGAGAAGAAAGCAGGCACTAGTGGCCTTCTCAGTAGCTGTTCATGTTAGATCAGGTGGGACGTACACAGGTGGAACATACATTGACCTGGTCAGTTCAGTCTGGCCTCTAATGAGAAGGCAGAGTCCCATCTCCCCTCTCCCATTTGCTTCTCCTGGATGCTTTTTCCAGTCATATCCTGTATGTCTGCATTATTGCATATTGTGTACTAGTAACATCAGCAATGAGCTGGAATTGATCCACATAAAAACTTTTTGTTTCATCTCTTTTGTACAGCCTAATGTAAACTGGCACTGACATATGTATATCCAAAGGATGGATGAAACTGTCTCTCTGGGTAGCTTGCTGAGGATTAAAATGACTGTGTAACCTTGGCCTTAGTGATTCCATACATCTTTTGTTGTTGCATGTAATAAAACCAAATCTGAATGAATTCTTACTACTATTTATTTGTATTCTGTGACTTAAGGTGACTCTAAAGAAAAAAAAAAACAGATTCTGGGAAACCACAGTATGCACAGTCTTTTCTGTTGTCCTTCAAATGACTCTTATCTCTCTTCTGAAGTCCACAGTCATGAAACAGTGTACTAGTAAGCAGATTTAAAAGAGCTAGCACTTTCAAAATCATGCTTCCTCCCCTCCCAAATCCAAGTCAAGAGGAAGAGACAAGGAACAAGAATTCCCACTGTCCTAATTTGTTTCTTCAGATGATGCATCAACTAGATGATACGAGTAGATAAAAGATACTGCTTTTAAAACTCATTGAACTGGAATTTTCTGAATTTAAATCACATGAATCATTTCAGTTTGGCCACATTTTAATCTAAGTTCATTTTACCCTAGAAACAAATATCTGAAATAAAAACTGAATCTGAATTTGAGAAGACAGATTGTTCTTTTAAATTATTTATTTATTTATTCTACTTTATTATTCTACTTTAAAAAACAAACAGTTCATCCCTAGACTGGCTTCCTTAGGTGATTATTTTAATATTATTTTCTATGATTCTGCTGTGGAGGCGGTTGTGCAAAACGTATCTCATATGAGACTTATTTTTGTCATGAGTATTGTTTTTCAGAGCATCAGCATTTTGAATTATGCTTGCAGAAGATGCCAACTTTAAAATTTGTTACTTTCATCTACATCTGTTCTGCATTCCATGGAGAAAAGACAGGACTGTTGGGTGCCTGAACACTTCAGGAATACTATATGTGCTTGTTAAACAACTCTTTCACACAAGTATTGGTGTTTCGATTATGTCTTAGCAAATAGGGATGTCAGCCTGACAGAAGTGTTTCTTAAGGGGCAAGTCCCAAAGAGGAAAAACAGATGGGGAGAGACAACATCAACGAAGTAACATCACAAAGTATACAAGCTTGTAAGTTAGTCAGATAAATAGGTTAGTGAAAGACAGGAGCAAACTTGTTTGGACCGAGGATGTTCTGTACCAGCAAGTAAACAAACAGAACACTGTTGTCTTTAATCTGATTTCTTGTGCAATATAAGATAAAAACATCCTTTCATAGAAAAAAAAAAGGGGGGGGGGGGGGAGGGGGAGGAATTGCTTATGAAACTCTTTTAATTACATTTGCTAACTCTTATGTTATGCCTGTTTTCAAGAAAGAAAATTTCTGATGTCTTAATACATGTAAAGAATAGTATCAAAATATTCTGTGGCTTTCTCTTCACATCATTTTCACTTCAGTCTAGGCTCTGTTGTTAAAATAAAATAAGAAATTCCTGCTTAGAAGTCTTATTACAATTACACATTTCATGCAATCACACAATGTGAATCTTAGAGATATACTGTATGTATCCTCAAAGGAGGATGGACTCAGTCACACATTCAAATATGTTATCATCCTTCTTTCATAAACACAGCAATACAATTTCCTACATATAAAATGAAACTGTATTTTGAGAAAAAAATAATACGGGAATGTTGCATTTTGAGAAGTGGTAGTTCACTTTTTTAACAGAGCAGAATTTTCCAAAACAAACAAACACACAAACCAAAAACAGTAAAAACAAGTAAAACTCAAGAGTAGCCAGAGCAATTACTTTCACCTTTTCATCAGTTATTTTTTAACTGTTCTAGATAAATGTTTATAAAGACAAAATGTTACTTCTCAAAATTTCTGGCAGATGAGCTAGAGTACAATGCAACACTTAAATCCGCATCTGGGCAGGAACATGTTCCATCCCCTATTTTACAAACGGAATGAATGCAGTATATTCATTCCTTTAGTGGCCAAATTCCAGAAAGGAAGCAAGCTGGGACTGGATTTCACATTCTGCTATGTTAGAAATTATCTGCAGAAAGTACTAATGATTCAAGGGAATGTGATAATTGGAGACTGTATAAGTGAAAAAGGGCAATGCCTTGGAGATCAACTACATGCTTCTTTACAAGAACTTGGCACTCTGTCCTTCCATAGAGATTTTGCTTATGTCTAAATTGTAGTTCAGCTGGCAAAGACAGAAACAGGTTTAAACCACTGCCAACATATCAATAGTTTATCCTAATTTATAAATACAGCTGCCTGCAAAATTAGGCTGCTTACAAAAATGATCAGCCCTTGCAATGTCTGACAGCATTGCCCTTGCAGGAGGAACCCCAAGACCAATGTTTTTGCACAGTGAGAATATCAAGAAAAAGATACTATTCTACTAAGTAGAATAATAATATAGAATAACTATAATACTAAGATATTCTGCACAAGCTGGCCAGGTCTAACCAGGTTCATACCAGGATGCTGCAGGTATATTGGTTTCACTCTGAGGGGTAATGAAAGCCTGAGCTTTATCCATTAACATTTTCTGAAACACAAGTGAAGTCCATCTCTGTGTATCAGCTTGTATCTCCAGTGATTTTGGCAAGGGCTACCAATGACATCCTAAAAGCATGATTTATTGTAGCTTTACTTTACATTGCCTCTGGGAGCTGCCTTTATCTTTCTCCTGATTTCAGAGGGTATGCTTGCTTAAACTAGCCCCCTAAGTTTGGATGTCAAAGTTCTGTGAAATGTATTTCTCCTAGAGTACTCTCCTTCACTGACACAAGTAAACCACACTCCGCTTTCATCCTTTTTAGACACCTCTGTGTTACCCAGCTGTGCCAGGACCTGCAACATAACTCAAAGGCTCCTTGAGTAATCAATGATACTTCTGGCATCTGGTATTAGCAGCTGGATTTAAGTACCTGTTCTGGCTGTGATGCACAAAAATAATGGATTTATAAACTACCTGAAAAACATCCTTTTGAAATTTGTACTCAGAAAAAAACATTTCTACCTTGCAAACATCAACTTTCCTCTAAAAGCTACAACAGAAAACAGAGACGAATAACATTTTCTCTGGAAACTACATGAACGACAGTTACTTCCAAAATAGCAGTATCTGCCTTCCTGTTCATAAATACGAAGAATCCTTCTTTACCCTCTCCATAAAGAAAACAAAAGCATATGACTCATGTTAGTGGAAGACAGATAATATTTCCTCCAGCCTAGGGTTTGTGGAAAATAGCTTGCTCAGAGTGATGTCTAATCCTGTCCTCTCTGGGTTCTATCACTGTCTTAAACGAGAACAAGTTTTGGCTTACTGAAACTGTTAGACTGGGGAGACATTCTTTCTATAAATTGTATTTCCATTAACATACTGACATCCTGCATTAAAGAAAAAGATACAAAAAAATAAATTAGAATAGAAAATCTATTTATATTTTTCTAACTGTGCAATACTTTGTTGACACAGCTTGTGCAGATAATGCCACAGCAATGAGACTATACTTTGTAAACATGCTGTTTTCATGTTTCTTTGTTAACATTTAATTGTCCTTCTTAATGTTTGGAATACATAGTGAATGTGAGGTCTCACATATCATTCTGTACAGCTGTTGCACAGTCAATTACACATGTTCTTTGTATTGTCACATTTCAGAAGCTGCTTATAAGCAGCTTTTTCTGCTCCCAGACTGTCTGCTTAACTCACTATTAAGGCAGCTGCATCAGTATCTCCTAAGCAGCAATGTGTCCTGGAAAGGGCTGTCAATACCACATTATTGCCTTTCCACCCAAGAACAGCTTTTTTTTTTTCAGAGGACAAACTCTGACCAGGTTTCTATAAGCAGCCAACAGCAGATAACATTCAATAGTTTTTGGTAGACTGAACCTGACCATCATGCCAGCCCTGGAAATCTGTGACTTGTCTCAGCCATTGTGGATTCCCAGCATAAAAAACAGCCAAGATTTGAGTAAACATCAATAAAACTATAAGGAATCAAAAGATTAATCTAAGGCTAATTTAAATTTGGAACAAAAGAGCAGAGGATTTATATGGACTATTTATTTCTTCTCAAGCACATGGAGAAGAAACAGCATGGAATGGTTCAGGAAGAACTGTTCAAGCATGCTCTTCCTCACTCAAAAGGAGAAACTAAAACTAAAAGTTTAACCTCTTGTATTAAGATGAAGAATCACAAGCGCAACTAGACAACTATAGGCACTAGAAACACTTTATATTTGGCTAACAAGTCATTAAATAGTTGAAGCAGCACCTCTTTAACAGTTCCAGGTACCAGCCCTGTTTACATTTTTTTTAGTGAAGATTTTGTCTTGCTATTGAGACATTAAACTTTTATTTATAGAGTTCAGGTAGCTTTTTCAAATCAAACATGAGCAGCTTACAGGGTGATACTATCTATGGACACAATCACAGGAAAGAGATTATCTGTAAAAGGGCACTGAATTGGTGTAGTTTCAGTGGAATTGTTCCAGTGACTTCTTGGGGTCTTCATGTCAGGTTAAGTCTTCCAGTAGGGTGCAAGCTGTGTGGGGCTGGTGCTTCTGCATATTACTTTTTGGTGGATTGTGTAACTTAAAATAGAATATATAAAGACCTGCTGTTTCACCTGCTCTCTTGAACCCAGAGAGTAAGCAGGGACCATGATTTAGTTCCTTTGAAGTGTTTGATTCTCTTCACCAAAACACCAAAAGAACACCAAAAGATGTTCTGCTTTTGGTATGTCATTCTCTTTCTTTGTGTTTGTTTTCAATAGTCACAGAATGATATAACATTAAAACAAACAAACAAAGAAACAAAACACAAAACAACAACAAAAACCAACCAAACACAAAAACCCATCCACCCACCAACCAAAAAAACATAAATGTTATAAACATTGATATTTAAAACATGAATATTTTCATCTATTCTGGAATGTCCATCCTGGAATGTATATGTCCCTACTTCTGTTTTTGTCTCATATCACAAATATTGAAGTCTCTTAACTTTTTTTTTCCTAATCTCAGTAGGCTAAGCGAAACCTTTGCTTGTGTCAGGTGCTTTAACTCAGTTGCTTCTATGGGTTCTGTTACCTGTTATCTGTTTCAGCCCATGTTGCTCAAAATATCTATACAGAGAAGGAAATTACTTCCATTTATTATTGAATTGAGCCAGATTTGAATCTGTTAGCTGACAGGTAAAACAGCTCAATATTCCACTATGAGCAGCCTAGGCAGCCCTGTGATTCCCTGTGAAATACACACTTTAATAGGTTTTCTATGCAAGGAACAGATAGGAGCATGCTAAGAAGTTGTGCACAATGACTCTTTTTATACTTCGCATGGATAAACAAAGAACTTCCCTTCAGGTTTTTAATGCAGTTTCACCGATAGCAATTTATGACAGCTGTGAAACTGGGATTTTATAAAAAATCTGTTCCAGGGCAAAATTCAGAATTTTACTGAAGACTTGTAAATTCAAAAAAATTAGTCTTGTAAATACATCCACATTTTGCCAGAAAATGCTTCACTTCAGAAAATAAGTTAGATCTTCAGGAAAGAAAGATTAAGGAAATTCTCACTTCATTACATTACTGATAATTTCACTTTTGCTCAACAGCACTTATTCACATATTCTCTCTTTGTAGAAAAATATTATTTGTTTTCATTTTAAATTAAAAGCCTTTATTTTAAAGTAAGGATTTACTTACTTTAAAGTAATTATAATTACTTTAATGCTAAAGCAGTCTATAAAACTGTACACTCAGTAATAAAATAGTAGCAATATGAAAGCTCTGTAAACTAGGGCTAATATATTTCAGTTTACAAATAGCACTGTAAAAATCCAGGAGACAATTTGTATTTATAATATAATGATCATAAGTTATATACATAAATGGAAGTGAACTAAAAAGTTTTCTGTTCTCACTTCGTATTTATAGAATATTATTCTTTGACTTACTGATCAAATTCTAAATTATTTCAAACTATTCTTCCCTTAGTAATAGTACATACAAACATTGTCATTTTTTTTTTCTTTCCCAGATCACTAGCACCCCTATTTAACAGACATTTTGCTTATATGGTTGCTAGCGGGTTATGCTACGTAACATATACAAACTTGTTCTAACTGTTATGTTTTAGATAAAACAATTGAACTATTATAATGCTAGGATTATTGTGTACTTTTAATGATTATACAGAGATGATAAACTTTATCTTTCCCATACTTTTGGCAGGCATAAATGAAATAAGTAACAGAACATTTCTTTACCATATATTTCAGTACAATTCATCATTTATTTGTTATAGCTGTTTTTTTTGTTTGTTTGTTTGTTTGTTTTTTTTGTTGTTGTTAGTATTCAAGATTTATAGCAGCTGTTTTCCTTTCACCATAGTTTCTTCTTAAATGCTACATATATTTTTGTTGAAGTTTTAAAAGGTTTTATGGTTTATACCCATATTATTATTATTTTTTGTTGCTGTTGCTGTAAATATAGCATTTGGCTTAACTACCTGTAACATACTGCAATTCTTACATAGTTTTGAAGAACTGATAGAATATTTACAAGGTTACACTTTGCTCTGCTGTAATTCTTTTTCTCTTAGAATTCTTTTTGAAAGCTTTTGCTTTTTCACCAAATCTCCTACAGAAAATCCTCAGTTTATACCCATTTCTAATTAACAGAGAACTGTCATGGATGATATAGGACACAAAGAATGACATATTTACAATAAATTGATCTGTGACCAAATGGAACACCTCCAAATCTAATAGTCTTTCCTTCCTGTTTTCCTCCAATTAAAATACGTCACTACAAACAGGACTATAATTATGTCTTTTTTGATTTTTTTTCAACTGAGTGATTGGAATCAGCACACCTTAAGAGTGCAATTCTTCAGATTTTATAGAAAATCTACTAATAGATTTTATTATGACTCCATATTTCTATTCCTTAGGAGATCAGAAATGATTATACCTGTGGCTAAAATTAATTGCTTTAAACGTATATGTATATGTGTGTGTATATATATATGTGTGTGTATATATATGTGTGTGTGTGTGTATATATATACATATACACATATATATAAAATAATTATATCTATATAATTATATTATATAAATATATATTATATAAATATATATACAATGAAGCCATAACTCATGTTAAATACAGTAGAAATCTGTGTATATATGATTCATAATAACAGGTAAAGTTTAGGAAACAAGGTCTTTAGAAACAGGAAGGCCTCAGAATACAAAAGCATCTGGAAAAGAAGAAAAGCTTCTGAAACCGAAAGCTTAAATGAGCCTAAGCCTGAGGATAAGAACAAGATACAATAGCAATCTGAGGCGGACAAGTGATAGACAGAAAGCATGAGTAAGGCTGTACAGGAGAACAAAAGAAAAGGGGGAAAAACAAATGATAAAGAACCAGAATAACCCGAGGACTCGATTTTCAGCAGTGCTGAGCACTACTGCAAATCTAGCCCCTTAGCTCTTAATGGACCAGTTCATCACAAAACCTTGCCAAAATACCTGAAGGATTTATGGATTCACTTATTTAGACAGAGGAAACGTACACAAAAATAACTTTACTCAGAATAAAAGAAGTGACTAGTCTAACTAAAACATCATAAATTTAATTGGCAGCTGTGAACACACAGACACCAAACCTTAAGAGGAAATAAATGTGTTTACGTTTCATATCGAGTAGATAAGCGACAGATAAGAGCGTGCTAAATAAAGTTAGAGAATTTTACCATTTACTTCCTCTTTAAGGGAGTGAATGGGTTCTTGATGTGTAACAGAAAATTGTTAGACTTTAACTAAGACAAATATAACGGCATCTTTACTATAAATTAGCACATGCCTATACACACACACATACATATAACTGCTTACAGTGCAGTTTTAGCACCTAAATGTGGCAACTACGTAGGTATTTACAGGAACCATGGATCATCAAGACACCTTTGAGGTTGCTTGTGTTTATACTCAGAATTTCACCAAGACAAGCAATTGTGAAACTTCATTTTTACCAAGGCTTATCCTGGCTGTACTATTAGAACATTAACTCACAGTTGCTAAAATTACAACGAAAAATTATGTTTTCTGCTTGTTTTCATGCTTTACTTCTTTTTGTCTGCAAAATTATTAATTGAATGCAATAATCCAAGTAAATAAATATAATACAAATGTAACATAAATGACAAGACATCTATATGAACAATGAACCAGCTGAGCTGTACTGGCCCAGGTAATGAAAGCTATGGACACAATGCTTAAAATTTATGAAAGCCCATAAAATGCATGACAAATTTTGCAATTTGATCAGGTACTATGTATCTGTTTAAAATTGTAAAAGCAAGAAAACCCAGTAAAGGTATAAATCATAGAAAAAAAATATCTTGAGAAGCATGTAAAAAACCTTGCATATTTCCTAAAAATAGGTGCCTGAGATGTGCCTAGTGGAAACAGTGTACCCCCAATGGTCTTCCCTACTCAAAGTTTCTGGATTTCTGTCCCTCAGCCTTAGAGCAGCTGCACAGAATACAGCAGGTTTGTAATCTGAGGCAAGTTTGCTCAGCAGCCCCGTATAGCTAGTGGCTATCTACCTGGCCTCTGGTCTCTTCCAGTTATTCTGCAGCTGTTTAGGCACAACTGGTATTTTCTGTGGAGAGCTCAACTACCATACTAAGGGGTGAGCAGCATAACCTTGCAGGTTCCAGGGATTCCTTTGATGTACACGAAACAGAAGTGGCACTATTATTTTCATTACTTTTAACCGCACGGAGAAGTCCATCTTTTCATTTGGAAAACCTAGAAAAATACCCTCCTCCTTACAGTATAGATTGAAATGGTTAACGAAATCTTGGAGCACTGTACATATAGGCCTTTCTATTTACCAGCTCAGAAACAAATCAGGGAGACAAGTGATGGGATGCACTGCACCAAATAGAAGAGTTAACTTTATCTGGTAGCACAACGCAGCTGCAATCTGCAGCCATGCAATGACTTGTCAAGTGTATCTGCACAAGTTGCCGGCCGTGGCCGGCTGCCAGCATTTTGTCTAGTGCAGTTATCTGTTAACTAGATTAAATGGGCTCTGGCAAATTGAAAAAGGTTGGGTAATTGGATGACAAGCAAGGCACCAGGGGATTTTCAGAACTTGTCGCGACTGGAACGATCCAAAACAGTTCTTGAGGAGATGCAGAAGCCAGCCTGTGGAAGTAGGAAGTGAAATAAAGCACGTCTGCTTACATATATTTATTCTCTGCCATTTTATTTTTTTCTTACTTCAGAATTGTACTTTAATGCTCATTCACCCCAGCTACTGGCATTTGTGTTAGGTTACTGTGCTCCTAGGCTAGGAAAGGAACTGTTTTCCTCAGGTCTGAGGAACACTGATATTCCCTCCGCCTAGCAAACAACCCTTAACGCCTGGGCGCCAAGAATCTCATTCCTCGGATAACTTTTCGCGAAAGAAATCGCACATCAGGGGCACTGCTGAGCTCGCACCCTCGCAAGCGCAGGCGCCGCTCGCACCTCGGGCCGAGCCCAGCGGGGGCGGGTGGTCCGCGGGGTGCCCGGGCAGGTGCCTGCAGCCCCCTGGGGACGGCGCTGCCCGGCGGGCCGGGGGCCGCGCTGAGGCTCGGGGCGCGGGGCGGGCTCAGGGCTCGGGGCGGCGCGGCGGGGCCGGCGGCGGCGGGCTGCGAGCAGGCGAACAGCGGAGCCGCTACATCCGGGCTGCGGCGGCGGGCACCTGCCGCCCGGGGGCCTCGGTGACATTGGGCCTCGGCGGCGGGGCGGGGAGGGCGAGCTGCGGAGCCGGGCAGGGAGAGGGGACGCGCGCCAGCTGCCGCCATGTTCCGCCTTATGGTCACCCACGCCAAGAAGCACCCCAGCGTGAGTACCGGGCGGGCGGGGACCCCTGCTGACCTCCGCCGGTGCCCGCCTCGCCTCTCCTCTCCTTCCCCCCCTCCATGTTCTCTCCTTTCTCCCTCCATGTCCTCTCTTCTCCTTGCCGCCTCAGCGCCCTGGGCTGTGCCCGGGTTGCCGGCCTCTGCGCGCTCCGCTGCTGCTCGGTGAGCGGCGGCCTCGCCGCTTTTTTTCTCGGCTGTGCAGGGACCTGGAGCTGCAAATCTCGAGGTGTCGCTGCCAATCCTCTCGGGTGTCCTTCTCCTTAACCCTCGGCCCCCTTTTCTTATGTTATCACCGGGGGTGCAAATGGCGGGGCTGTTGTGGAGGAGCAGGTAGTGGATTCTGAGAAATGTGCTGCTGCATTGTACTGGTGGCTGCGGATGTAGCAGCATTTTCTCTGTGTCTTTGTCACTGTAGGTAATTGTTGTTCTCAAACCGCAGCGACGTCAAACCCCAGCGACGCTTCTCTCAAGCCCCAGCACACAGGGAGCTTGTGTCAATGTTTTAGAGGGCCACAAAACATGGGAGCTCGTTCTTTCATTTGTCATTGCTGTAACCAGAAATGTGATAACACTATTTTGTTGCATTGCAGTATGTCATTTGAAGCATTTCTTGTTGCAGTTGATCCCTCTGTTTTTGATCATTGGATCGGGAGGCGTTGGCGCAGCCCTGTATGTCATGCGTTTGGCGATATTCAACCCAGACGTCTGGTATGTATAAAACAATCCATGGTGTTAGTTTTCTTAATGCTTATATTAAAGTAAGCTTCACTGCCTTTGTTTTTATGCTTCTGGAGCTCTTAATATAGAGCTCCATTATTATTGGCGACAAATTTGTAGGGTTCTCTCGGATTTAGAGATTTGATTGTATGATTACCCTACCATGTTTACAGACTCCTGACAAAGGACTGTATCTTTCTCTGGAGAAACTTATTAAGATAGATGACCACTTATGGTCTAATAACCCTAATATATGTACAAATCTTATTTGTTCTGAAAGTACTGTGATTTTTCTCAACTTGGTCTAATATCTTGTATGTTTCTCAATAGCTGGGACAAGAAAAATAATCCAGAACCATGGAATAAACTGGCTCCCAATGACCAGTACAAGGTAAAACAAAAACCACAGATTTTTAGGAAACATCATACCAAAAGCATAGCTTACTGCTTTAGGACATTTGGATATATTAGAAAGTAGCGGTCTAAGTGACATATGTCATGCAGCAGAGGAAGTACATTTATCTTCAGAAGTCAGAGCAGAGGGAGCTGTTTGAGATTCAAAACTTTCTTAGAATTGGTTGTTAATGGGCCAGAAGGAGTCTCTGTACAGAAGCTGTTAGATATCTATTACTCTCTAAGAAAGGTATTATATGCCAGTGGAAGACTATACTAGCACATAATGCTCAGAGAAATAAAATACAGGGAGAAGAATAAAGCCTTTTAAGTTTTGAACTAAAACTTTCTAAATTCTAAACTACTGACCTCTAACTGTGGGAAGCAAAGCGGGATAATGTCAGTGTTTAACATAAATGCTAAATCAGTTCTACAGCCAGTTGCTTGAAAACAATTGTCTGTAAGTAATAGATGCAGGAGAATGGTTCTTTAAGTAATATTCAAGATATTTCATTGAACTAATGAGAAAGCATGGAAAGATGCATAAAGCAGATGGTAGTTTAGTAAAATGGGGTTCTTCTACTAAAGATTTCTGTTGAGGATGGTTTTAAGACTATCCACAAACTACTAAAAAAGCAAACAGTTTCAGTGTCAAGTGTCTTAGTATGCCAATCATTTAAATAAGCAAAAAAAACACACCCCAGAATAAAATGTTGCAGTTCCCTTAAGAGGAGGCCAAGAAGAACATAGTGCTTCATTTTCATTGCTGTTTCTGGAATGTTGCCTTTCTTAAATATCTAAGAAAGGCAAATTCAATGTTGTGTGCAGCATGAATTCTTTTAAAGAGTGCATGCCTTCTGTGGCATTCTCAGTCTGTCCTAGCATACAAACACAACCTCAGGGTTTACCATATTTGGGTTTGTGTATCACTGTGGATTTTTTTTTTCCAAGACTGTACTGTGGGAAATGAAAAGGCAAAAGCTCTAAATTGTTGGTGACTGTTATGTAAAAAGCTCTGATAAAACAGCAAGTTGCAGCTTTTGATGAAATTGCATTTGTTTTGTAAACTTTCTTCTCTTTGGAAAGGCTGAGGAAGTCAATATTTCAAAAGAGAAGAGTTGAAGGAGTGATGATTGCTGTGTGAGTTGCACAGAAAGCTGTAATTTGAATGTGTTAAAGTAATCTTAATTCCACTCTCAGCTCTGGGCTTTTTTTTTTCTTCATATGCAGAAGTTAAATAAATAAAATTGAGTTTGGCCTTGACTAAAAGTAGTCAAACTAATACATACTTTCTAGTTTCCTTTCCTTTTTTTTTTTTTTTTCTAAGGAATAACTATAGCATCATGTGCTTGACATCAAATCAGGCTGGATGCCAAATATACCTTTAGTCTATTCATTGTCCTCAGTGACTATCTGGACTGTTCTGAATGCCTTGCAGTGGGATGCAACTTTGTTAATATAAATTGAGTGTGCAGAAGGATCTGTTCTTAGCTTCCTTCTTTGTTGTTACATCTTGAAGTTGTAGATGCATTTACCTAAACCAAATTTGACTTTAGCAGTGCTATTGTAAATGTTCACATTTACTATCCTTTGTGCTACTTATTTATTACAAATTAGATGTTGTCTTCATTATATAGGAACACAGATTTGGGGCAAAAAGGATAAACCAGCAGTACTGTCAGGACTTCTTGTGTATAGACTTTAAAGTCTGGGGATCAAAGAAGAGATTCTTCATGGTTTTCTTCAGTTGTAGACACCAGCACTGCCTCATCTCAAAGTTTATAATAGTGTATGCAGAATGAAGATAACATAAAAAGTTACTGCTCTTGAAAGTTTTTTTTTTCTTTTTTTTACTTATTATTCTCAAATTCTCTATTGCACAGACTCAAACTATGATTTCAGTTTCCTGATGTGAGTTCAAATGATGCATGTTTTATAATAAATATGATGGCAAATGATACTTTCTGTGGAAACGTTATCATATCAAGCTTCTAATTCTAATCAAGATTCATTTCTTTTCCTCTCTTCCGTAGTTCTACTCGGTCAACGTAGACTACAGTAAGTTCAAAAAGGACCGCCCTGACTTCTAAGGAGCACGATCATCTCCACAAGCCGCACAGAAAGGTCTTCCGGAAGCCGTCCGCACAGTTATGCTTTATCATCCAGGAAACATTCAAATTTGCCTCATACTGCACTTGATCACCTGTTCGGAAGTGTTTTGATGGGGTTTAATAAATGTCTGAAACTTGGAGTGTCTTCTGTTTGCTTTAATTTCTCAAAATTAGGACATCCAGACATTAACAGTTGTACAGTCAGTCCAATAGTAAGCAAAAGCTGATTCACATTTGCTCTATAAGAAAGTGAAGTCTTGACACGCTTTATACGCAGTCTGTTGACTTGAATTAAGTGATCGCATGTTCATGCAGCATAGCAAACTGCAAGAACTTAAGAGTATAAACACTATATTTTTAATTGCACCTACTTTTTTGAGTTACTGCTATAAGAAGTTTTGGTAGCAGACAAGTTAATGCTAGGAAGTCATTGTTGAATGGGGAATCAACAGATGTTGCCTTATGTTCATGAAAACAAAAGCCAAGTTCTTCTGGGGACTGGTGTTTTGTTTTGACATAGTTTGTTAATAAACAAGAAGCCAAATTTGAATAGTAAAGAAAATTCTAGTAACATAATCAAGATGTCCTGTGGATCACGCCTTTCGAGGTTGTAAAGTGTACAATCATCAGAACAGGGCACCAAATTCAAGAAGTAATTACAATTTACATAGAAGAACAAAAATTATCTTTCAGAAAGGGCATGTCCTCATATTTTAGCCGACCCTTGATTTGGAAAGGCAGGAAGAAAGAATCTTTGCATGTCTTGTTTATGGTAGGTTATTTGCTTTTCTGTAGACAGCTGGTATTTCCCTGAATCAAGGATGTAATTTTTGACTACTGAATGTAAAACAGCTGTTCCTATCTTGTTAAATTTCAAGTTCTCTTAAAGTGAACTCTACTGAGAATGGAGATAACCAGATAACCATAGCCATTAGTATAAATATTAAGTGCAGATTCAACAAAACTAAGCAGTGAAAAATTTTTCTGAATTTTAAAATTTCAGATTTTATATGGAAAATCTTAGCAATCAGTTGGATGTGGTTTATCTGATACTGATTTAGACTTTTCTTTTTTGTTATATACCTTTTTGTTACATGTTGGTTTCAGTTTCAGTTTTCATTTGCTTATTTGAGATGCTCTCATAGTGTTATGAAGGAGTATAAGTGTTACGTTTGCAGTGGTGAGCAAGATGTAAGTGACTAAGATTGTTATATAACCTTAAATATTGTTAAAAGATAGAACATTCTGTTGCAACAGTTGTTCTTCATTTTTAAAAGTATGTTGCATTTAAAAATAGGAAGTGCTTTAACAACTTCCTAGTTGGCAATCCTGTTGGATTTTAATACTGTAGTGTCGAAATGTAGATAGTTTATGTAAAGGTTTGGGAAAACTAATATCCAGGAAATAAACCTGGTACCTATTAAGGTGAAAGGAGAGGCTTTTTTGGTCACAGCTGAAGAGAATATAAGCTTCAGGTTTTTCCTAATAAATCCACTTAAGAAAAAGTAAATTGTCCTTAAATCTATTTAACAGAAGTATTTAAGCTGTTAAAAGCTTTAAATATGGATTGACTAGAGAACAAAGAGGCAATTAATTCAATTCTACATCCTCTGTTTCCTCATATTGGTGCTATGACAACATGCATTGTTCATCTAAAAAAAGTTCCATAGTTTTTTTTTATATATATTTTCTGATTTATTTATACATTGATAGATCTGTCAGAGTAATTGAATTCTGTAATGTTACTATTACCTCAAATGATTTTAAAATCATCCCTCTCTCTCTTTTTTTTTTTTTTATATATACATTTTGTATGTATTGTTTTTATTAAAATTCCATTCAGGCAAGGGCTTAAACTTGTGCTTACCTTTAGCCATCATGAGTTTCTCCTGTGGACAGATGAAATACTTATTCCATGTAAAACCAGACTTCATGCTTAGGCTTAGTTTGTAACTGCTTGGTTGTGGTTGTGGCCTATCAGTAGCAAGCGTTTTTGTTTGTTTGTTTGTTTGTTTGTTTTGTGTGTGTGTGTGTTTGTATTGTGTGGAGTGAGAATGGAAGGGAACCGTTTTCACAATTTGGCAATACTCTGTCTGCATTAGAATGCTCAGCCATCTTATTTAAAACTGCCTTTTTCTCCTTCGTGAAGGCGAAGATCGTATTCCCTGAAGAAAGCATGAAGAAACAATTCCAGTTTGGGTTTCAGTACTCTTTTCTTTTTCCCCTGTACTCTATTAGCTACTAATGTTCATCGTTGGCTATTAACTTTTAAGAAATCTCTACATCCCATCATTAGCAAGAAAATTGGGTTCCTTCATTAACACAGTGGCATGTAATTTTGCTTGGGCAAATGTCACATTATCTGAAAGAGACTGATATTCTGCCGTCCTACATTTCAACAGAGATTGATACATCTGCTACGCTGCTGTTTGTGGTCAATTTTTTCACAGTGATCAGTGTAGACCTGGCCTGTGTGTCTTGTTAATGAGCCACGTGCAGAAGACGTGTCCATTATTCTCGCCATACAGCAGGTTGCCTGTCACTGTCAGATTTCTGTTAACACAGTAATTCTGCAGCTCCTCATCAGTGATCCTGATAAGCAGCTGGGTGATCAAATCTGAAATAAATTCTGCCCACTTAGGACAGAAAGAATTACAGTTTTCCATATTTTTTGCACATGAGCACATATTCCATACAGCATGTCATAATGTATTTCCTTTTATTATATTTTTAGTACAGCCAATAAGTACAATTTACATTACTCATGAGCATAAAATAACCAATGGCCTGAAAGAAATTAGAATAGTGTACTTGATATTAAAAGATTCATTTAAATTTTGCATAGGATTTCTAGCCAAATGTCATCCAAGGAAATACATTTCAGATCTGCTTTACCTTTAAAGTTAGTTTGGTGCATGACTATTGAATGACCTTTAAAACTAAGCAAATGTGTGTTTAATTTTGATTGGACTGTAATACTGTGTCAGAAAGAAAGGCTGAAAGCTTATTACAGAAATTTTAAAAAGATATTTAGAACAGAGAAAGATTTATTGAAAAAAAAGTTACAGATATTTGCATGTGCATACAGATATTTTTTCTACTTATTAATGATAAAACCAGCCTTACAATGGAAGTTACTGTATAAGCTAGAAAACTCTTCCTGCAGGGCAAAGGAAGCACAGATCTGTGAGAACTCAAACAAACAAAAACAACATTTTTTTGTATCTTTGTCACAAGTGATAGGTTTTTGTTGTTGTTTGTTTGTTTGTTTGTTTGTTTTTTAATACTATTTAATGGAAAGCTTACTCTTTGGTCCCCTCTTTTGAAATCCTGGAGTTGGTTAATTTCATGCTTTCACTTATGAGACAAGATCCATCCACTTCATTGTAGAAGTGGTCTTGGCATCAGCATTTAGTCACAAGAAGTTCCTATGAAGCCCGAAGCATCTAATCTTTTCCTCTGATCTTTAAGCTTCTTAAGAGTTTGTCTCTGGATACCACTATGACAGCACGTTTCCCAAATGTGTGTTAATCTAGTGCCATCCAGCTTGGATGGACTTTGTTTTTGCTGTTGTTTTTTAAGCATTTCAAAATATTGTTATTCGTGATTGGTAAGTCTTATTACTTTCTTAGTAAGTACTACATCAGGCTTTTGCTTACATTTTTGAAGTCATTTAGAAGGTACTTGTGAATGAACTGTAAGTCAAGGAAATGAAGAGCTTTTCTTTCTACTACACCAGTGTGAATAATAATAATAAAAAAATAAATCCAGTAATCTGTGCTACAATCTGCACAGGTACTAGCAGAAGAACCTGAGATCACATTTTACTTGCTCTATTTTTTCTTCCTACTTGCTTTTGAGTTCAGTTAAAATCAGTATCACTTAGATAATGTGAAATGAGAACTTAAGTATGCAAGTCAAAGCATTCAAACTTTTGATAGTTTGCTATCAGCATTTACCTGAAATTCATAAGCTACTGGAACTGATATAAGACTGGCACATGCTGCAAGAGATAGCAAGTTCTGAAAATGATCAGAAAATAGTTTATTAACATATAGCAATGCATACATTACAAAGGATAATAAAAATTCTACTGGTAATATTCATGACTATTGGCAATGCTTTATAATTTAGGCACCTCAAATAATATTTCTAGGGTCATTAATTTGAATTACTTTGGACAAAATAATGCAATATGCCATTTACAGTTCATCACTCTAATGTAAAGACAACTGTTTCAGTAGAACTGCAGAAGGCATAACCCAATAGACAAATCTATAGACTTTTTTTTTTTTTCCCACATTGGAAGTAAAATAACTATGAACATGAAATGTTTTCTAATTTTAATTTCCTTACTGCAGGCAAATGAAACAAACTGCTGAGAAGGTAATGAAAACAGATTACTTAATGGTGAAAAATCTGAATGCCATTCTTTCTCTACCACTGGTGCCACTGCTGGAATTTAATGGGGTGGCACCAGTGTGTCTGAATGAATAGTTTGGTCATAGACATCTAAAAACGGCATTGAATTTAATAAGATTTCCTCAATACCCTTCCCTTCCCTTCCCTTCCCTTCCCTTCCCTTCCCTTCCCTTCCCTTCCCTTCCCTTCCCTTCCCTTCCCTTCCCTTCCCTTCCCTTCCCTTCCCTTCCCTTCCCTTCCCTTCCCTTCCCTTCCCTTCCCTTCCCTTCCCTTCCCTTCCCTTCCCTTCCCTTCCCTTCCCTTCCCTTCCCTTCCCTTCCCTTCCCTTCCCTTCCCTTCCCTTCCCTTCCCTTCCCTTCCCTTCCAACAGCAAAACTCAGTATCAATAGAAAAAGACAGAATTTCATCCCAATTTCAAACTTCTTACTCCAGTACCACTTACATCTCGTGATAGTCTACAGGATTTTGATGGAGTGTTAAGGGGATAATTGGCTTCAGATGTTGTTCTTTATGATCTCTCTAACATTTAACTAACTAGAATTTTGGAAGCTTGTGGGAAGAAAATTAATCTCTGCAGTTGAGATGCTGCTCTTAAAATGACCATGGCTCACTGTAAGTTTTCTGCATGTGCAAATCACACCTTTCTCTCTGCTTTATAAAAGCCCAGATAAATTCAGGAATTATGCCGGGAAAAAATAAAAATAATAATAATAAAAAAAAATGTGACAATAGGCAGAAGGAATTGCATCAGTACTTAGAACAGTTTCATGAAGTTCATGATTTTATTGCAGGAGCTGTCTCTGCTTATGCCCAACCATTTGCACATGAATTTGACAAAATGAATTTGACATTACACATACCATGACTAGATACAGATGATGTTCATTTGCTTGGCATGTTAGGATACAGTGAGAATTAAGTCAAGGGAGAGTAAAAACAAGAACATTCTAATGGGTTTAAGTTATTACTCAAAATAAATAAAAATAATGACAAACAAAAAAAAAGCAACATAACTAGAGAAGAATGTCTGGTGCACTGTAGTCTTAATTAGACTGCTAATGCCAAAATTATATTACTTCAGTAGTTTGAAATAAAAATAAAAGTTAATTTATGATTAATTTTGAAAATAGCATTCTTTCTACTTAGCCTCATAATGGTATGTTTTAAAGATTAATGTATATCTAAAAAATTTAAACAATATAAAATCTTTACACCAATCATGGGTCAGCCATATGTATGTTAATTTGATATGGTTTCTCTAAATTATTTGTGTCAGCAACTGTTTATTACCAGTTTAAAATCTTAAGATTTTAAACCTTACCCTGCATCTTTGTACCTGAACACAAATAGTCTTAAACCTTCAAACAACAAAAGGATTTCACAAGATCTTCAATCTTAAATTATTTTTATTTTTTTTTTTCATTTATGAAAATTAGGTGCTGGCATAATTGGAAAGAGTTTTTCAGCAAAATGTTACTCAGCATTGGAGAAGGGACCTCGTTCCTTCTTCTGCAAAGAAGTGTAAGGAAATAACCTGTTGAATATGTCTGCCTCCAAAACAAGGAAAGCCAGGGGCAGTTCCATGCTGGTGGCACAATGTCGAAATATGGAACAGTTGTTTTCCATGGATGGATGGACTGGGAGTGAAGAGCCACTACCCCACCTGCTTCTAACTCAGGCCCTGTCAATTGTCTGCACTGTCAGCCACTGGCAGAGAGGAGGAAAGTCAGGAGATGACAAATGGCCCAGGTAACAGCATCTGTGTTTAAAGGTGATGCAGACTGCTGTGCAGTATTTATATGGGGAAGCTAAAAAAATATATATATATAAAAAAAAATCAAATATTTCACTGCTGCTCTGGAGTAAAGATTAGTCAAGTTTTTACAAGTTCTATAATTTAATAGCCTGAGTTTGAACTGATCATGAACAAAGGAAAATGGCCATAATTAAAATGTGATCCTCAAATTCAGAGTATCTTGCAAAATAAATACCACCACCAAGGAGCATGCTGTGGTCAGGCAGGCAGATCTGATTTGCGTAGTACACAGCAATAGACTTTCTAATTCTGAATCCTGGTTGCTTGCCCCAGCAGTCAAATGAGTCATGTAGTTGTATTCACAGACTCATGGAGCTTACACAGCCTACCTCAGAAACAATGGAGCTTAATGTATGAAGTTTAGTATTCCATTATCTACCTATGTGTACATGAAATGCAAAATAAACAGTCTCATAGTACATCTGAAATTCTACTTGGATGTGTTTTGGTGAATTTTTCAGTCATTAAAGACAGCTTTTATGGGAAAGAAGAATGAGGTCTTTGAGACCCTGGAAAAAGGCATTTGTTACATCGGAAGCAAGGAGAATGAAGAGACAGAAATAAGTGTCCTGCTCGCTCAGGCACAGGAAAGTAGAGCTTGTAAAATATACAGTGGAAGAGTAATGAATTCCTCCATTACAAATTATTGTCACAGGAAAATGTTTTTGTACATGAATTTTGACATAGAAAATTGGATGGATTTTTGTTTGTTTGTACGATGCATTTATTGAAAATGAAAAAAGCTCAGTGACAGCAGTATATAGATGTGTACAGATACGTTGTATAAGGTCTCCATTTGTCTTGTCGTCAGTCTTTATTCTCTCATCCTTTCCTCAGCTAGATAGCCAAGGTTTCTGCTTACTAGCCTGAGAAATCCTCTTCACTCATATATCTTCTGCTTGTCAGGAGCTTTCCTTCTGCTAGGCTGTGCTATTTCCTGACACGCTAGAGTCACCATCTACTTTTGTGTTAAAAAGAAACTGTACCTTTTCCCATCAACATCTTGTTACAGCTGTGACATCAGCTTTCCAAGTAAGCAGGAAAGTTAAGTGATCCAAGTAAAATTTTGTACATTTAGCAATAGAAAACTGCCTTGATACAAAAATACTTTCCAACAGACTGAAGATCATTGTTGTAGTAAGCCTGGCTATCACATTAACTAAAAATGTGAATTCACTCTGCATTAAATATCTAAAAGATTATCAGTTGTTTGAAGTTTGTATGAGGATGTGATTCAGTAACTTAAAATCAAAAAATGTTAGCACAACATATGCAAAAGCTGTAATAAAAATACATTTAAAGCATGTCTTTAAGCTGTGTCTTAAGTCAAATAAATGTTGCCCTTTACACGCAATCTTGGATGTATTTATTTTCCTAGGATTAATTAGTGCATGCAACTTCCAGCAGAGAAGAAAAATTAACTGCTGATTTCTGGTGAGAGGTGTGCTTGAATGTTCTGGTTCATGGCATCGGTTAAAGGAACATACGGTTTGTTTTCATGTCCTCAGCCTTAAGAAAAACTATTCAACAAAATGCTGTGCTCTGCAGCAGTACAACTTAGGGCAAGCAAGCCTATTTTTTCACACTCGTAGCAGTCTAGCTGCATGAGCAGAGCATACTGCATGTGCCCAGTCCAGCAGAGCTGCCTCGCTGCCAAAAGGACACAGCTGCCCATCCCTAGGCCAGCTTCGCTGGGTTATTTCTGTGCAGCACTGCCCTCTGCCTTGTCACTGCATGCAGACTTGAATATGCTTAAAGATTTTAAAGGATGGGATTGAAGGATTTAGACTGTTTGATGTTTTTTTTGATTGGAGGGAAAAAAAGCCAGAGGATTTCTTTTGTTGTGTGCACACTACAAAGTACAAACATGACAAAGTATATGCGTTATAAAAAAGAAGTGAATTTTGTATATCACTGAGTATAAAATACTTTCTACTAAAATATGCTCATATGTGTACACATAATATATGCCCTATATACAGGTATAGTATGAACTTTTGAACACTTTTGAACATTTGCATTTCAGGTGGTATGTTAGGTATTGATGTGGTGACATGCAGCCACTGCTTGTGTCCCGTGGCACTTAATGGCCCTTGCTCTTCTCTCTGTTGTAAGTATGGTGCACCCCACAGCTGAACCCATATGGGGATGCCAGTTGTAAAGGTGAGGCAGCGAGCAGGACATCCAGGGCTGAGCCCTGTGTCACCAGCCAGGCTGCAGGCCCAGGAGCCTTATGCCAGCCCAGGCCCCAAGGTCGTCCCTGCTGCATGGGCACCCACACACCATGAGGGCTGTGGCTGCAGAGGCAGCCACCCAGGGCTGGCTGTGAGCAGCTCCCATACTGCTTTACTGTCTGGGAAGGACAGCTTCTCGTTACCTTCTCTCTACTGGGTTCCCAGGCGTGCAAAGTACTGCTCATAATGCACATCAGGCAACGTGCCCCCTTGTTAGTGTGTTTTAATAATCTATATTGGTATCCCAGCATGCTTGAAAAGCAAGCATGGCTGGTGTTTATATTTATTTCACTGTTCTTACATAAAGTTTACATTTTTCAAAGAAAAGGAGTACTGTTTATCAACACTTGTAAATATAACATTGTTAACTTGTTGAAATGTCTTTCGTCTTGTATTGAAGGATGCTTCTTTGAGAACTGAGAACATTGAGAACTGTATTTCACACAAAATTTTGGTGTATAAGGATGTTATGTTATAAATTGTAGATCTTAATTATGAAATAGTAGTTACTCTCAGTTCATATTTACATCGAACACAATGCAGGCATAAGCTTGATTTAATCTACCTATGCACATTTTAAGAAGGTTTCATTAAATAGTAAAAAGGCAAAAAGAAGTTTAACAAGTGTAATAAAAATAGCTACATCATATTCAGTGTGACTCATTATTACTCTCATTTGAAATTGAAAGGGTTTGCATTGAGGCTAAAACTTAGAGGTAAAATCTTGGACATACTGAAAACAGTGAGAATTTCCTGTTGATTTAAATAGAGCTAAGATTTCTTTTGGAGTTACTTAAAAATCATTAGTAGAAGCTTTTGCAGACTGAACTAGTGTTTGCTTAATCCTTGTGTTTTCAGTAGAGAAAAATACTTATGAAACATACATGAGATGTCTGCTTCTTGGCAGGAAACATCCTGGCTGCTTTTTGCTGCAAAGAATCTCAGACTTGGCAAAATAAAAGTAACAAGCTTTAAACAGATTAATAGTTTATCTGATTCAGTGATCATCTTGCTTTAGGACAGAGTTAAAACCATCAGAATCCTTCTCTTGATCTTACTCAGAAAGCATTCACTGCAAAGTGAGAAAGCTGCATTTAGTGAAGATGTGCTATCACTGAAATTGAAGTTTTGGGGTTATAGAGTGGTCTACTTTTTAGGTGTTACCCTAGGGTAGGTAGATAGCCCTATTTTTATATATATACTACATATGTATTTAAATATATATAGAATGATTATTTGTCTTGCTTGAATACTTGAATACTATAAAATATTATAAAAGAAAATTTTGAAATCCTCCATATTTTTATCATTATCTCTTCATTTTTTTATTGTTTGTTTGTTTTATATTCAGGGATATGGCCTGTTTAACAAAACTAAAACATACAGTCTACAGGAGAATGACAAGTTGTGAGAATCTCAATTTTATATATATATATATATATATATATATTGGTTTGGTAAGTATTCTCTGAATACTCTTATGGTTTTTGAGATCAAAAAGTTAGAGGATACACCTCCTTGTCAGCAGCTAAATTCTGCTGAGTTTCAGTTCTTATTATGTAGCATACTATCCAGTTTTAGAAATTCCATACTCCACCAGCAACTATAAATCTTTGTCCCTGTGTTTACTCTAATCTGATAATTCAAAAACTCAATTTTAAACATTTACACTATGATAGCTCCAGGTTTCAATACATACTGCTAATCTAGTGATTGGTCTTTTTGAAAGAATATGCAGTCTGAGTAAATAAGATAGGCAGGAGTTGGAGAATGGGTATATCTGTAAATACAAAAATAAAAGTCAATGTTGTACAGCTTTACATAACCATACTTCCATTGAATGGATTGCTTCACTTTCAGTTACTTTTATTGGGCTTGCCATATGGCCATACTTTTTCTTCACAGTCAGTGATACTATCTGCTTTGCTGTGGCAGTGTCCTAGCCCTTGAGGTTGTTTATCCCTAAAAAAAAGAAGATCAAACTTGTAATCCACTGCAGCAATAGTCTTCCAGACTCAATCAGATTTCTCGTTAATCTCCTTGACAAGCATGAGTGTAGCTTCCCCTGCCCGAAGAAAAGCTTAGAGTTCACTGAATCTCTGGTTCCCAGCAGAGCTGGTTATAATTCTCACTTTTGAACTCTGGGAGCTGAAAACACCAAGTTAGTTCAATTTATTTTTAAGACTGGAACTGATAAACATTTGTAAAATTACCTCAACCCTAAACTCAGCAATGTGGTTGCACTAGGGATAAAAAGGGTAGGAAAGATACGTTAAGATGATTTATATACGGACCAATTTGGTTAAGAAAAGTAAAAAAAAAAAAAAAAAAAAAAAAAAAAAAAAAAACCAGTAAGGACTATTTGTACTTGATTTCGAGAAGTTACAGAATCACCAGACAACCAAAATTCAGCAAGCGATGTAGATATTGAATGAGGTTTGTAGACCAGTGAAGGAATAAAGGGATTCTATTTAAGATATGGGACAAATGCTTTGGTATGAAGGCTAGATGCCACACAAACCCTACCCAGAGCTAAATGTTGTTTGAAGCATGTAATACATCATGCTCTGTACACACAGGTCTCCAAAAGACCCACATGTTCTATGGGTTAGTACCTAATGCAAAGTAAATCCAGATGTGCTCTTAGAAAAATCCATGTGACCCATATTACTGTTACTTTTTTTTTTTTTTTTTTTTTTTCCCTTCTGATTTTATGAAGCATAATAAATTTTCAGGCAAGAATGTTTAATGTTGTTTCTTTATCAATCCACTAACATTGCAAAAGGACTTTCCTCTGTAACTACTGGAGCCAACAGAAGAAAACACAGATATCTCACTCTGTCATTATCCCTCAAGCTTAACACAATTCAGGAAAAAGGTTTGCATGTAATCAGAATTCTTGTCTCCCTGCCTCATTAAGTGAAATTAACTACTGGCAGTGATATTAATGAGGAAACCCAAAGCAGAGTACTTTGTAAAAATAAAATAAAATAAAATAAAATAAAATAAAATAAAATAAAATAAAATAAAATAAAATAAAATAAAATAAATATTAATTGACCTAATAAATGGAAGGTCAAATGCGAACAAACATTTTGTTAACCAGAGATATCTGAGCATACAGCCATAATTCCATATCAAGGATTCCTCAAATATCTACCCCAAATATTCATATAGACTTGATTTTTCTTTGTTGTTTTATTTCCCATCCAGAGCAAGTCTTCCTGTGAGGAAAATGAAAACAATTACGTGTAGTTAAGCACAAAATATTCAGGTACTAACATAAACTTTGCCTTCTATGCCTTATTACATGGTAGAGCAATGTGGTTACCAGTGCAGAAAATTTTAAAGAATATGGCGTTTGAACATGATGAAGTATAAAAGTCTTCCAGCTAAGAAAAAGATTCAAAATATTTTTTTGTAACATCTGTGCCATCTGCTGGGTATGAACTGGTGTAGCTAATAAATTGAGGGAAAAGCTGAGAGTGATTTGTCAGGGGTCCAATAGAACTATGAAGTTGATTATCTTTCCATTAACCTTATGTACTTTAACCAGGGTACACAAAACTAAAGTCACTCTTAGAAATCCCCAAACTTGCTAAATGAATGCAGATAATTTTTGCACTTATCTGCTGCTAGAAGGGGGGAACCAAGAAGAAAACTGCAGGGTAAGGAGTGCCATTGGATACCAAACCAGGCTCAAGGGCTTGCTTTCCATCTCCTGTGACCAAGGTCCAGAAGAAAAACGAAAAAAGAAAAAAAAGATAAATTGTATTTCAATGACTCTTTCTTTTTGTGAGAGAAATGGAAAAACTGTTAGCTGCTTGGTGACTTTTCACTCCTTTGAGAGATACCCCAAGGAATCATGTACTGAATTTTAATTAAGTAATGCTTTGAGGTATACTTCTTCCTGATAAACTTAAGAATAGTGGTTTGAAGGAACATAAAACTTAAACTTTTAGTAATTTATTTTGGTATTTTAAAGCACTCCTTTTTCTACCATCCATAAGACCATACAAGATCTATATTCCTAAGATATCCTTAGCACAGGAGCTTACAAAATTGTCTGAAGCATGTTAATGTTTTAAATGTGATTCAACACAAAATAATTAGATACTAAAATTAATCATTTTATATTTTGTTTTTAAATAACATTTGGACTATAACAGAGCTGATCTTTATAAGTCAGCTTATAAAGAAAGTCAATAATTTTGGTTCTTTTTAATTTTTCAGCACTTACTGATATTTATTACTTGACTTCTTATGTATTTTGTGATCAGTATCTACCTGGGTTTTGCATATATGCATCAATTCACCACATGCTTATGTAGTTCTGTGTGACCCAATAAAACATTACTTGGCTTAAAATAGTAAAACTTGCTGATCTACCTAATACCTCCAAAGTCAGTGTAATCAGTGAAAGGAGTTATCTTTATTGATGCCTATTCTGATATTAGGAACAACTTTTATGAAAATAGTAAATATATTTTGTTAACTTTCAATTTAAAATTCTACCATAATAGAAAATGTACAAGATTGTATTAACAAATACAGTGTGTATTAAACAAGTTATTACCTGTTTAATAAAAAATCCTATTTTCCTTCTTTGTCTCAGGTATTTGGATTAACATTGGAGAACACAGGAAGCTGTATGGCAGAACAAGACAAATATGCAACACTTTTACCACTGTATGTTGCCTTTTTCCCATACATAGCTCATTCCAGACCCACAGCTCTCCATCCTTGTGCATCTTGATTCTGTCTCAGTGCACTTTCTGTTCCCTGCCAACTGCAGCAAATATTTATGCTGCCCAGATGCACTCTGTATGTCTTTTTTTTTTCTTTTTTTTTGAGCCTGACAAGGATACAGAGAAAACAGCGTGCCATTATGGCTCAGCATAAAAGGCTCAGGGACACTGCAAAGCCCCCAGAGCCGCTGCCTCATCACGTATGAGCAGGCAGAGGCAGGCGTGTCCTTCTGGCACAAAGGGTGGCTCCACAGCTGTGAATTAGCAGCTGGAGAATGGGCTGGCAGGTGGCCAGAGGAGCCAGGGGTCTCTGGCAACTTGTCTGGGGTGCACTTACACGACAAAAGGGACTGTAATCTTTACTCATTTTAAATTGCTTTGCTTGACTCAAATTAGCTAATGTGAGCTGAAATATTGGGAGTTTTACTTGGAGATCAGACCTTGCATTACAATCTATGTGGAAACTGCTGTTTCACTTCAGTTTCTAACCAAATTAAAGCACAGCTGCTTTGTCTTCAGTGTAATTTCAGCAGTGCTATTAGCGTAGATTTGACTTGTCCTTAGACTATTTTGAATAACCACCTAATCAGGCTAAGATTGCCCTACTTTGGATTTAGGGATTTTCGTATAAACTTATTTTTTTCTAAAATTAAACATTTATCCTGCTGTTAGCTAAATGCTTAGAAATTGCTTTAAAAACTGACCAGGGAAGACTAGAAATAGAGAAAATATATCTGCCTAGCAAGAAACAAAATGAAACGTATTTCACAGTTGTTGAACCCACTTTAACACAGAAAATTACATGTTTTCAGGTTGTCACATTCAGAGGCATGTACTTCTTCTGAGATAACACATTTTACTGCATTTAGTATGTAAATTGAGCAAAAAGAACTTGGTAGTGGTGCTTAACTATAAGGAAGGATGGAAAAAAGGTTATTTGGGAAATAATTTAATCTCATCATATCAAAGGGACTTTAAAGATCATCTAGCTCTAACCTTCCTGCCATGGGCAGGGATGCCATCTCCTGAGTAAAGAATTTCCTTTTAACATCTAATCTAAATCTCCCTTCTATTAGTTTTAAAACATTCCCCCTTGTCCTATCACTATCTGCCTGTGTGAAAATAAGCCCCCTTTAAGTACTGAAAGGCAGCTATAAGATCTTCCTGGACTCCTTCAGGCTGAACATCCCCAGCTCTCTCAACCTGTCTTCAAAGGAGAGGTGCTCCAACCCTCTGATCATCCTCTGGACCCACTCTAACATTTTTCTTGTACTGGAGTCCCCAGACCTGGACACAGCACGCCAAGTGGGGCCTCACAAGGGCAGAGCAGAGGGGGACAATCACCTCCGTCGACCTGCAGGCCACTCCTCTGTTGATGCAGCACAGTATGCAGTTGGCCTTCTGGGCTACAAGCACGCATTGCTGGCCCATGTTGAGCTTTTCATCCACTGGAACCCCCAAGTCCTCCTCCACAGAGGTGCTCCCAACAGGTTTTTCTCCCAGTCTGTACTCATGTCTGGGATTGCCCTGACTCAGGTGCAGCACCTTGACTTGTTGAACCTCGTTAGATTCACATGGACCTACTTTTCTAGCTTGTCCAGGTCCCTTTGGATGGCATCCCTTCCTTCTGGTGTATCAACAGCACCACTCACCTTGGTGTCGTCTGCAAACTTGCATTTAATCCCATTGTCTATGGCATTCATAAAAATATTAAACGGCACTGGTCCAAAATGGACCCCCTGAAGGACACCATTCGTCGTTGACTTCACCTGGACATTGAACCATTGACCACAACTCTCTGGCTGTTGCCATCAAGCCAATTCCTTCTCAATCAAATATTCCATCCTTCAAATCATTCTTTCTCCAATTTGGAGATCAGGATGTCATGTAGGAGTGTGTAAAAGTCCTTTGTGTAAAAAGAATTCCAGATAGATGAGATTGTTTGGTCTTATCTTGTTGACTGATGCAGTTATTCCATCATAGAAAGCTACCAGATTGGTCAGGCATGATTTGCCCTTGGCGAAGCCATGCTGGCTTTCTTGGATCACCTCCTTGTCTTACATATGACTTGACATTGCTTCCAGGAGGATCTGTTCCATGATCTTTCCAGGAACACCGGTCTCTAGTTCCCTGGGTCTTCCATTCTACTCGTTTTTATAAATGGTAGTGATATTTCCCCTTTTCTAGCCACCAGGGACTTCACCTGACTGACAGGACTTTTCAGATAGGATGGAGGGTGGTTTGGCCACATCAGCCAGTTCCCTGAAAACCCTGGGAGCATGTCATTTGGCCCCGCAGTCTATTTCAGTTTCATAAGGTGGCCTCAAACCTCTGCTTTGCGGCAGGGACTTTCAAACGCCTTTTGCTTGTTTTCCATGCTGTGTGCATCGGTGTAGAGGCACTTCAGATGGGCTATCTGTCACATCACCATTTTTGAGGAACCTTCCTGGTGTTCCCTGTTTTTTTCTCTGTCACCCAGAAGTACATAGAATCATAGAATGGTTTCAGTTTGGGTTTGAAGGGACCTTAAATATCATCTAATTCCAGCCCCTCCCCTCCCCCCCCCCCCCCATGGGCTGGGACACCTTCCACCAGACCAGGTTGCTCAAAGATCCATCCAGCCTGGCCTTGAACACTTCCAAGATTGGGGCACCCACAACTTCTCTGTTTCACTGCCTCACCACTCTCATAGTAAAGAATTTCTTCTTTATGTCTAATCTAAATTTACCCTCTTTTAGTTTAAAGCCATTACTCCTTGTTCTCTTCCCCTGTTTAATCTAGTTTAAAGCTCTTCTCATAAGTCCATCAAGCTTGCTGCCCAGAACATTCCTGCCCCATCTGGTCACATGTGCCCCATCTGGTGTCAATACAGCCAGTCTCTTGAAAGTGCATCTGAGATTGTAGAACCCAGAACCCTTTGTGACAACAGCCACACATCCAGTCATTCACTTGATCCATTCATCTCCTTCTTCTTAGGTCCCAATTTCCAACTGGGAGGATAGAGGAGAACACTACCTGTGCTCCTGATCCTTTCTGAGGGATATAAGGTCTCTTGATTCTCAGGTTTCCTCTGAGCAGCCTCATTTGATCCTACATAAAATAGTAGGGCATTGGTGGTAGTCTTATGGCTTTACCAGGTTTGGTAGCCTCTTAGCGATATCATGAATGCGGGCCCCCAGCAGGCAGCAAACCTCTCTAGAGAGATTGTGCAGATGGCAACACCCTTTGTGCTTTTTTTGGTGGCACTGGTTCTAATACAGTTGGTCAGCTGGACCGACTTTGTACAGTTGCCCATCTTGGATGCCCTCCCAAACTAGCACTGCACAAACTGCCACACCTTGCCCTGACTGACACACCTCAACCTGCTTGGTCACCCCTGGCACTGAGCTTCCAAGGGGTGCTTTTTGTCATCAATGACAAAATGGAAATATCAGAGTGCAACTAACTCAGGAAGAAATCCCATAGTTTACATAAAAACTCATTTGCTTAGTGCATGCCATGGAGCTAAACTAACAGTTCTGTAGCTGTCCATCTGCAGAACTAGAGCATCTCCTTACCAAAGCTGCTATAGTTACAGCTACATCAGCACATTTCTTAGAAGACCTTTGAGGAGCTTTTAATTCATTTATAAAATTTTGTCTCAAGATGAGAAATGACAGAAAATTCCAGTCCAGAATATGCTTTTTGTTAGTTAATTTATTTAAATGAGAAATGTAGAAGAGAAGGAGGGAAGTTACCAACTTTAAAGTTAGGTGAATTTTGAGTATTTTTTTTAAAGTCTGTTTTTACTTGAAACATCATGAATCCCATCAGTCTCTCTGTAGATCCCAGGGGCGAGTCAGCAGTGTTGGAAGTATTTGTAGAGATTTGTGGTGAATTATAGGCTAGGGACATGATTATTTTGTATGGAAGCATGGAAATGGTGTGGAATTCATGCTTCCTACTCACCCCAAATTGTCTTCTCTACCTGCTCACCACTGTGCTCTCCAGAAGACATGGACTGCAAGCACTTTATCTGTGTAATACGCAATGGCTATTTTAAAAGCTGGTGTTAAAATGCCTTTCTAGGAAAGCTCTGAAAACAAAGGTTATAGGATTGGTTTGGGTAATAATGGAGCGTGCAGTTTTTCCTGCTAGAAGCCAGTTCCAGATGTTTGGGCAGTTCACATAAAAATTTACTTCACTGGTCTTTTTCCTCCCTTGTAATTCACAGTCCCATCATTCAGCTGCACATGAAACTGTGCTTGCCCAGTCTTGCCTGGGACAACAGGATATCAGGATAGTCCTGTTGTGTAGAAAGCTTTCTGGAGGAGCAACACTTTGGAGCTTGTGATACTTGCAGCAGAGAACAGAGACCTGAGCAAACACCAGCACAGCAGTCATGGTTTCCTGTTTACTTGAACCCCATTTACAAGGGTGTACTCAACACATGTTCTTCTTCCACAACAGAATTCACAAGAGACTTCCTATTCTCCACTGCTGCCAGCAGACAGCTGCAGGTTTTTCATGAAATATCCCCTGATGGGCTGTTAGAGAGATGCTAGGTAAAAGAGTATATAGAGATGAGCAGAAAAGAGAATGAACACTTTTTAGAATGAACACTATGTTCACACCTCTAGCTCTACGTGTTGGGGTCCATGTTACGCTCTTTCATGATGCAGGCATGTGCATCTCAACAGAACTCACATTACCTTGCACAAGAAATCTCTGATTCCAGACTTTCAAGCAGGTAAGGTCTTTCTTTCCTCAGCTATGATACTGAAGGCTGCTGCTCAGTTGTTATTATATTATGACTTTTCAACCATAGTTTGTTCTGTTATTATTTCCTTTTTTTCTAGCTACACTGAAAGTTAGTACCTTCCTTCACCAGTTTTCCTGTTCCCATCATTAAAATGCATTGCAACATTAGGACAAATATTGTATTATCAGAACCAGTACAATAATTTCCATGTTTCCTTTTTTTTTTTTTTTTCCCTAGCATCTCTTCAGAGTTCAAAACGTATGTATGTATGTATATATGAATATGTATTTATATATTCTGGAACTGACTATAATACAACAATGGCAACTAGCTTATAAGAGTTGTAAAAGACTTGTAACTATCTCAAAACAACAGAAAACAAAAAACTGCTTACCCAGCCCTACAGCACCAATACAGTAAGCAGCACTACTGTGGGAATCATTTGTCATGGCTGACAGGAAACATCAAAAGGGAAGATTTGATGGAAGGACAAAAAAAAATCCATAATGAATTATGCTTTTTTTTTTTTTAATGAAAAAAATATCATAAAATTCCAGAGATGCATTATGGTGTTATTAATTCAATTGATTTAATTTATTTGAGTAAAATCATTTTAGTCATTAATGTTTAACTGCTCCATCTAAATTTTCAAAGCTTTGCATGCAGTAGAGTCTCACAAATCTTTTTAAAGTCAATGAAATCAGTGTTTCTAAATCCCAAGCAGCTCTTTGAAAGTTTAGTTTTAGTTTATTTATGTTAGAAATCCCCATTTTTTTGTTAATGAGTGCACTGGAACACATTAGGAAGACGGGAGTGGTTTCATAAATAATCTCATCATTTTGGAAGGAAGAAAGGAAATAAGACAGAATTGCAACATACAGAGGAATTTCAGGTTTCTATACAAGTAGACAGACATCCAGTATGTATTGACATTAAAACCATATAAGAAATAGTATAATCATTTGAAAAACAAATAATGCTGAATATTTTCCCAGTTCTCCTCCAGCAATTTCATATTCCTAGATACCTATTTTAGTATTTATTTACCTCTTACATAACATGAAACAGCCATAATAGTAAAAATAATACCCAAACTTCCTAAGCAGATTTCTTTATTATTATTATTATTATTATTATTATTATTATTATTATTATTATTATTATTATTTTAATTCTCACAAATGTAGCATTTCTCTCAAAAGATTTGCATGTGGAACAGCAGGATTAACCACAGTTTCTCTGTGTTAAGATCTCTGTGCATGAATCCAGGGAGAAGGAGGTGTGGGAAAGGTTACAGTGAGAACCTTGGCAGTGAGGCAAGGAGACAGAGAATTAGTTTCTGGGAAAATAACGTCTTCCCTTTCATGCAATTCGCTACTCACTGTTAGAAATGAGTTTTTCTGTGATTCTGAAAATACTCCATTAAGGCCCACTTATTGCAGGAGCAATTTGTTTGTGTGCTATATGCTAGTAATAAATATTCATATTTAAATAAATTACTCTGTATCATTTTTGAACTATCAAGGACATAAATAAACACAACAAAAACAAGTTATTTTGTGAGCAGTAGAATTATTAAACTCCATTGCCTGCAGATTTTGTTTCTCTCACTCCTCCAAGATAAACAAGCCCAAGTTTTCCATCTTTTCATGACACCTACCAGAAGCCTGTCCTGTAGCTACCCTGCGTGCTAGATACATGCTTCATGGCCATGTGGCTGATTCCAAACACAGTCCATAAATTCTGCATTTCTGTCTCCCTTCATATCAGAGGTGCTTATTTGGGTCTTCTTCCAGTTGCCAGTTTTCATAAAGCTTGTAGTAATCTAGTTGTCATAGAAACTTGAACCACTCTTTTCTATCCTGTAAAAGTGAGTCAACAGATAAATATGTTGATAGGAAAGTAGAGGTGGACAAATAAGGAAACAAACCCTTAATTTATTTCCCATAAGAAACTTAAATTTCCTTTCAAAAGCTGTTTTGAAAAGAAAACACAGTCAATTTACAGATAGATTTTATTTATTTTGGTGCAGTTTAAATTTAATCAATCAAGGTGGTACTTCTCAAGCACTGTAAACATATCAAAATTCTTCTCAGCAGTGATGAGAGACTACTGGCTCTGGATTGTAAAATGGGAAAAGTATTAAGAGCCTATTGTTGTGTGAAATTTGCTTTACTGAAGGATAACTCAATGTTTCACTGAGTTCTTTGCCCCAGTGAACCTTTTCATGGAACTCCATGTGTCATTCAACCAACTTTTTGGATTAGTTGTTGCATTATACTACTCATAAACTATTGGCTGTTTCCCTGGAGAGCCCTATTTATAATTGCTGCCATATATATATAGATGAGGCATCAAACCAGTAAATTTGGAAGAGTTGTGTTAGAGAAAAATAGTTTTGATGTGAGAAAAAGCTCTTTCTTGGCTAAAGCTACTCTATGCTTTATTCTGTGTTAAAGCAGTACTGAAAAATTATTCTTTTGATTATTTTAATTCCTTTACCAAAATCACATTTGTTTACTGTGTGTTTACACTACAAATAGAGGGTTTTTTTTTTTTTTTATGTTCATGTTATATATATATATATATATATATATATATATATATATATATTTTTTATTAGGGTTCTTCTCTTTCAGTCCAACGTTAAAAATATCCACTGTGGAGTCTTGCAGAACTGCAAAATCACATTCTTGTGGCAGCACAGAGCTTTTGATCCTCCTAACCTCCTCCTTCTTTCAAGAAATACTGAAAAGAAATTCTACAAAAGTGTAGTTTAGGACTGTAGTATTTTAGATTTATTATATGTACCACATGAAACTTTCTTGCTAGCCACTAAATTAGGATAAAATAAAATAAGGTGACTTTACCAGTACTCCTGCTATAGTTAGACTTACAGAAGAGAGCACTGTGAACTCAGTACACAGATCAGAGAAAAATACTTCAGACTCAGGAAACTTGGCAAAAATAGGTGAAAGAACTTGATAGGGGTATGTTCTGAGTAGACTAATTAATCTAGATTAATTGATTAGCTTTCACTGTCCCAGTTCTTTAGACCTGATCTAGTGGGTGGCATCCCTGCCTATGGCCGAGGGGGTGGAGTTAGATGATCTTTAAGGCTCCTTCCAACCTGAACCATTCTATGATTCTATGATTCTATGATTATGATTTTCTGCTTTGCTAGGATCCAGTGTATTACAGCCTTTGCTGTCCTTGGCCTCTATGTCTTTAAAACAACTGATCCTTACTCTTCTCTATAAAATAATATTGACAAAAACTGGCCAAAGATGAACCAAAAGCCTGAAGACATCTTTTAATTTAATTATTATCTGTCTAAATAATGTACCCTTTTACTGAGGGTAAGGGCTCCATAAGGAACTTCTAAAGAAATAAGCTGTGAAAAAGCTTTGGTTGGCAGACTTGCTCTGAGTTGCAAATGTCAAGCCTCAAGTATTGCTGTTTGTCAGTCAAGTCAGACACTGTTTGCTTTTTCTGTAGCAATTATTGTCAAGTGTGAAAATAATAAGATATATGGAAATGACAGAAACAAAAGCATTAAATGCTAAATGAAAGAAATATTTTGCATCAAGCCTGAAAGTATGTATTTAAACATCTGACAGGCTTCTAGTATTCAGAGGTAAGAGCCCTTGGCTAAAGGAGTAGCCAAGTCAGCCAAGGAACGCTAAAATCTGCTGTATAAATCAACACCAGGTGTTATCCATACCAAGTCAAGCTTTCTGCTGTTCTTTACAAAAGAAGTATAAGAGATATTCTTTGTTGAAGCTTTGGGGTTTTAAAGAGCATAGCCAGATACATAAAAGAAAGAATAAACAGGAAATGCATTTTCAAAATTCTCTGATCATTCCAATGATACGTTTCTGGGTGACAGATATGTAGGTGATCACTGAAAGGTGTTCATTAGACAGACATCATCTCCATACCATGTAAGCTAGTGCTAGTATGAATCCAGGTTTTGCAATAAGTCTGATAGATTTGAACTACAATCATTATGATATCCTCAGGGTATGATATGTATTTTTTCTATTAACTTATATTTATGTGTGTTAAAATTCCATACCCATTTTTTATCCAGCTCATTCTCTTTGTAAGGCAGTTGGGAAGGTTTCTATCAAAAGCTAGATAGAGGACTTGCCTTTGTACTAAAGGAGGAGATGGACTTGTACAGGGTGCAGCACATACAGGACCAGATGAAGAAAAGCATTTCCTCAGTATTAACCTCAGAGCCCTTTGGAGAGTGATGAATTAACTCATTAATGAGCCTTTCTATTTACTTCTGTCAGGTCTTGCAGTGGATTGATTATGGTCAACAGTACAGCTAGCATAGATTTCCTTAGATATCTCTTATTCATGACTAATAAGAAATTATTAGTCATAAATACCTTTAATCACGAGTCTTTTATGAAGTTACAAACTGACATTAAGAGAAACAACATAAATATATAATAATATTTATGTAATAAAAGTATAGCTGAAGGTGGACTCTGTGACTGATTTTCTATGACCTTGTCAAATTCAGGAAGGAATAACAGCTGGTGTGATTGTTAATACACAAAGAAGACTTATTTAGCAGAAATTTCTGCTTGCTTAAGTGAGGCTGGCAGCTTATCTTCTTGAGAAAAAAATAGTATCTATCTCATCAACAAGAAGCCCATATTTCTCCATTAGCTTTAGTCTTTCATGAAGGATAGGGCTTCACAAACACATCATGGTATCACAATCACATTGGTTTCAACTTTCTAAGCACACTCATAAATGTAGTAAGTGATATTGGGTGAAATCCAAAGGCAAATTGAAATCCAAATGGTGTATTTCTTACCTTCTGTCCTTCTGTTCCAACACTGTAAGCCAGAATCTCTGATACAATTAATCATCACGGATCTGTTAAATTCACCAGGTGAAGTGTTCTTCCCCCCCTCCCCCTTTTTTTTTTTTTTTTTTTTTTGAGCACAGTTCATCAATTTCTTTGCACTTCATTTTCTAGGGATGTAAAGTTGCATCAACAGCCATTTGAAACATGGTACTACCTTATGATTTCGGCAGAGATACTAATACCAGTGCAATACAATTATGTAGTCTACTTAACAAAAATGAATAATATGGAAACACCTGTTTGTACTGAAGCTTTTATGAAGAAAAAGTATATTTTTATGACCGTAATAAGTTGAAAAGGAACAGACATATTTTCATGCAAGAGCCAACTTTAATAGCAGCTAAATATGCTGAAATACCCTGAGGTCATCATCTTTCTATATACAATATTCAACACAGAGACTGGCAACCTACATTGGTAACCCTGTATGTGCATAAGGCCTCCAGACTAACATACACATCATCACAAAAACAGCAGCCATCAAATTATGCTCAAAACCTGTCATGTGCAGGCCACACCCATGACATTATCTGCTCTTTTATCCTTGCCTTACATTTATCCAAAGCATAAAGCTAAAACAGTGCTTACAGCACTACTTATCTTTTTTCAGACAGAGGAAAGGTTCTTGCCCAGATGGTTTATAATCTATATAAAGTACATATAGAATTACAGAATCGTGGAATGGCTTGGGTTGGAAGGGACCTTACAGTTCACCTAGTTCCAGCCCCTCTGCCATGGGCAGGGACACCTCCCACTAGATCAGGTTGCTCAAAGCCCCATCTAGCCTGGTCTTGAACACTTTCAGGGATGAGGGATATGATTTAACAATGACATCAGTTCAACCAAGCTCACTGCTTTTTGGTACTCAGAGGATAGGTACACTGGCAGTTTTGCTGTTCTAGAAGAAATAGGTGGCAAGGAAGATATTTCATAAACTTAGAGAAACATGAGTCAGCTGTGACACATTACCTTGGGAAACGTGTATGCATTAAAGGCAGAAAAACTTCATACAAAACAAAGGTGAAAGTAGGAATGAAAAGTTTTATACAAAGACAAAAACTCTCACAGATCTTTTAAGTGTTAATTAGTGTGAATAAGAATACGAATAGTTTCCCTTCTGAGTTCATCTCATATAGTATTACATTTTTAGACTTTAATGGCTTGAACTGTAAATCACATCAAAAGTGATTTTACAGGGGCAAGCCTTTTGGGGTTGCCTTTAGTCTGTGTCTGGAGTAGCTAAGGAGTAAATATCTTCATTTTTTATGGTCCTTTCACAAAACTTTTATACCCAATCACTAGGCTATGGTTTGACCTGATACAACTCCCTTACTTTGGCAGACTCAGTGCAACATCATTATGTTATTTATTTATTTATTTTTTCTTTTAACACTCAAAAGTCTTCCATGCTGACTCAGAAGTCTTAAATATGTCAGAAAAGAAATGCTAAATGACTGTAGCATAGTCAAAACTTTCTGTTTGTAGTGTATGTTTTTCTCCTTCATCAAGCTTTTTATAGTAAGACAAATTCTGTAACCCATAAAAGTATTCAAGGTAAGTCCCACATGGGACAAAAAAGGCATGACCTGGCCTTGCCTTTGACAGAGGGTTTAAATTTGACAAAACTAACCTAGACACATGGACACAGCCATTATTTATTTCAAGTACATCTCCTGAAAGCTCTATAGGGGACTGCTGGCTAAAGCTGTTCTTTTCTGGCAAAGTCTTTGAAACAAGACAAGAGTGCAATTACTCTTTTAAAGGTAGTGAAAGGTGCAGCCAGAATGAAGTTCACTGAAACTTGCTGTTGTGCAGATACAAACCCAGAGACTTCATTTAAACATTATGATTGAGTTTATTCTGCACTACTGAATACCATCACTGTAAGTATGCTTCCAAAATCCTGTTTATAGGTGAAATCATGGGGTGTTTTCAACTGAAAAGCTCTAACTGAGGAAAAGGAGCTGCAGCATTCAAAAAATGGAAAAAAGCAAACAAATAGATATCTTGTTTATTCTTGTTATAATTAGTCCCCTGTAGTGTTGCTAATAAAATAAATGACAGCCAGAAAGCAAGTGAAAAAGAAAAAAAAAAGAACATCTACTGCTTTCTTTGCAACTGCTTTCAGGAGGCCTTAGGCTTGGATGATGAATTGCTGCTAAGTAAGAAAAGAGTTTTCCTTTAAAGCACCAAGCCTTCCTTTAAGCTTTTATCTGATGTACAGGCAGAAACATTATGTGCAACTTGTAAAGCAAAAGATTCAAATAAAGCACTAATATGTTTGTAGATCAGTGGAAAAATTGGACAAATATGTAAATACCCTACATCTTACAATAAGGAGCAATTTACTTCCCTGTCATGTTTCAGGGCTGCTACTATGTGACTAGACTTACTAATTTACACAATGAATCAAATAATGGTACTACCAGTAGAATTTCTTTCTACTTGAGAAATAAAATGTGCTTTTAACCAAGCCTTCTTATATATATTTACATAAAGCTATTGAATAATGGAATAAATAGAAAAAGAATTTAATTAGGCCCAGATTTTACACGTTATAGTCCTGGAAGCAACAAAAGAAAAGTTAGGAATCTTGGATTAATTCTTATATCTTAGACTTATTACCTTCTATAAAGGAGCTACCAAAAAGAAAAAGACAAAAAAAAAGAAAAAGAAAAAAAAAAGAAAAAGAAAAAAAAAGCCTCATGCAAAAAAGGGTGTGTTTTAGAAAACTTATTACAAGCTTAAAGAATTGTTTGGTAAAATGAAAAATGAGTTGCTCAGGCCATATATCCACCAGACATTGACAAGTTTAATCTTTCTGATTATCTCTTCAATAAATCTTAATTTTAGAAGAAAACTGCCATTTCAAAGTCTTGTTTTTAGCTAGCAGAACAATAAAGAGGATGATGGAATTCCTATTTCATAAATCACATTGCAGAACATATAGCCAGCTCAAAAAGAATGTCTTGAGTAATATTTTTCCTATCCTGTTTCAGATGGATGAACCCTTTAAAGACATTTTGTTTCTTGTAACAATCTAATGGTTTGCCTATTCGTTCAATAATTCCTATCAATAATAATACCTTTCAGGATGACCCTTTTTCACTTGAACCTTTAAGAAAATTCTGTTTTTATTGTTCATAAAAGAAAACAGTACTCTCAACAGTCTGATACATAACTATAATTCATGCCCAGAAACCCGTAGGTGAGACTATTGCAGTGCCATAAATGCCTTTCTTTGTTACTGCTTTCCTGAAACTTTCAGCTTAAGATCCAAGTCCAGTGTAACCACAATGCTAAAGTGATACAACCTTTATTTGCCTCACTTTGAGGGCAGCTGCCAGCAGTATTTCTTCATCTTCTCACATACTACAATAATTGGATAGCCTCTTTTTTCTTTATTTTTATTTTTTGTCCCTATGTTGAAAGTTACTGAAAACAAAAGAACATAAAAAGTAAATTCATGGAATATTTTACACAAAAGTGCATGCCTTGCAGGACTAGGATTTTTTCTTTGGGAATAGTTTCTGATGGTTACCCCAGTTTGAGGCCTATCTCAGCTGCATCATATATTTGAGCATTAGCAGATAGAAATGTATGACTTGAATGTCTTTGAAGGAGCATTTGTTGAATAAGAACTGAGGAGAATCAAAGCATCTTCAAAGTGCTTAAAGTCCCATTACTAGAGCTAAAAGAGGGAAGATTTAGGAGAAGATTTACGTTAGGAGAAAATTCTTCACTCATAGGGTTGTGAGGTACGGGAAGAGGTTGCCCGGAGACGTTGCGGATGCCCCATCCCTGGAGATGTTCAAGACCAGGTTAGATGAGTCCCTGAGCAACCTGATCTAGTAGGTGGCATCCCTGCCTATGGTGGGGGTTTGGAACTGCATGATCTATGAGGTCCCTTCCAGTCCAAGCCATTCTATAATTCCATGACCTAATTACACAAATGCCATCCAAAATAATGTTTTTTTTATTTCTTCGGTGATTATTTTTACACTAATATTCTGTTCTAGATTATATTAACTTGCTGATAAATATTGTCTTGATTTTGAGGTTGCTTAGAGTCTATCCTTGGTTTCATAATTTCTAACAGACATTAACCTTAGATGGAAATTTTGAATACATAGAGGGAACTGAGCCTTTGAAATGACATTGATGATGTAAGAAGTATGGTTGTAGCTACACTGTGCTTTTAGATTACTCCTATTGTCTGAAACTGCTATCAAGTATTTCATTATAAGGTTTGACTAGAAAGGAAAATTTCTTAGTCGTTAATAGAAATGTGGAAATGAGCCTTGGCTTGCATCCAAGTTGACAGCTTAATAAATATTAAAAGTGAAACAAACAAACAGAAAGAGTTATTTACTCAGTTAATTCTAAATGATAATTATTTTTTTTTCTCACCCTGACTTTATATTGTGCCTTGAAAAATATTATGCACAATTATTTTGTGCTGTCATCTTTAAAATACAGTGGTTTATGGCATTTTATGTCTATGGAAAACTATAATAGCCACCAATAAGAGAATCATTTAGGTATGCAGTTCATTTCTGATAGCACACAATTTCTGCATTACTATTTCGGATGTGAAATTATTTTTGGATTTTAAATTAGGCATATGCTTTTTGTAACAAGTAAATGCAAGAAGAATTTATATTTTGGTTTAATTGTAAAGTGAATAGTCAAAGCTAATATTTTTTATAAACAATAAGCAATAAGCAACATTCATGCCAGTAGCTGAGAATAAGCTAAGAAACCCTTAAAAAATTGAAATGAAAATAAATAAATGCTCATCTTGCTCCCTTAGAATAAAAAGTTGATAAATCTCAGTGCAAATGCATTGGACTAAATACAGAGACTTTGGAGACCATAGAGATCATTGAAAAGGTATATGCAACATTTCCTAGTGCTTGTATTACAATTGTTCAAGAATGCAAATCAGAAGGGAAGTCTGTTCTGATAGTTTGAAAGTTCTTCAATTTCTTTTAAATGAGCTTATCTGCATTTTCACATTAGAGTTTTTTGAATATTTGTACTCTGTAACATTTAATTATATGATGTTTATTTAATCTATTTATTTACTTTATAAACCTAAGAAAGGAAGATCTTCTCATTCCCTCTTTTTATCTTCTCTAATTCTCAGCTCTCTGTGTTGCTCTGCAGTATGCTACCTATGCATAATATTTGCAACTGGCTTTTCTCTATACAAACAACTCATGATTAATATAAACGAGCTCAGATTGATTCAGATACAATAGAGGCTGAAGAGTGATGGCTGATGCAAACAGGGTGATTAGTATTGCTCTTGCTGCATGATGAATTACACTACATCATGCATTAAAGCAATGAATTGTCCTTCAGGATATCAAAGACATTAGCAAACAACATGATGGCAAATATATAGTCTTTTATCTGATGGAAAAAGCTTGAAATCCAGAAACAATTTCAAGACATTTTCTATGTTTCAAGGAGCATGAATGACAGGATACCGTAGTGCAGTAATAAAGTTGTAGTTATTAGACTTCTTGCTCACTATATGCCCCATGGGTCCAGTACTAGTATTCTTCTTATGACAAAGTCCTCATTGAAGTTTTTTCGAGTCTTTTGCCTGGAAAAGAAATGTACAGCTGGATCTCCACACAGAGATACAGGTAGGTTGCACAGGTAGACAAGGCTAGAAGTAACATTGCATGATTTTATTTGGTACATCATTTCATATAGACGTGAGGTAATCTGGGAGAAACAATCCTTTGTCTACAGCTAAAATTCACATTTAATATTCTGGTAGAGTATACTTGCTAATAAGTTTGTTGATTGCTGTTGTGATCATATATCAGGGAAGACACAGAAGCCTAAGTACATCACACCAGGACAGGATTTCCCTTCAAGCTTGAAGAGAGGGCTCTGTCAATTCTTTGAATGCCAGTTCACTGATCTTCAGTCTTTCTCAAGCCCCTCATTTGCCTTGAGAGCCACAGACAAAACTAACCAAGGGTAGGTCTTGAGTGTATCTATCCTGCGTTGCCTACTATGTCAACCAGTACCATCTCCTCTACTACAGCTTTGCAAATACTGACCTACCCATTGGATGTTGCTCCTCTATCTGTTTGAGAGTTCATCATTGCTAATTTAATGTCCTGTTCTCCTGACTGTCCCAGACATGCAGAAGTACCATCTGTTTGATAATAGAAATGTAGTTTTCCCCCTAAGTATTAATGTAATACAAGGCTGAAGACGCATGCAAGTACATACTAAATATTCAGTTTAAACATGTAGGGACAGTATGCCTCACATAAAGAGGACAAAAAGGATGAGGGAATGTTAGCAGGATTGTTGATGGACTTGTTGGAAGCAGGCTGTGTGTAGCAGAGCAATTGTTTAGTCTGTGAAACAGTCTGCTCGATGTAAAGTTTTTACAGCATGTTCTCTTGCTACCTCTTTTTGAATGATTGCATTTTAATTATCATTATTGTCACCTTCAAGTCGATCAAAGGTGTAGGCTGGAAAAAGAGGGTAATTGTCTGGTGCCAGTCCCATGGATGAAGCAGAAGAAATCTTTCAGAGCAGTGACCCACTTAAAGTTAGCCTCTAAAAAGCCAGGATCTCTTCTGACAGTCCTGATGCTCTTGTTCTCCATCCTTCATGCCTGATGTACTTCAGTGACAAAATGTTTCTGAAGTCATATTACAGCATGCACCTTTCCTCTTACCTAAATTCTTATGTGAGAATTTGTTTGGGAGGCCACTGTATCATTAACTTGATTTTTTTAAGGAATGCATTCATGATAGATAGTAAAACAGAAATAAATAAAATATTAAAATAAAATAAAACAGACCACAGACAACTCTCTGACGTCAAGCCAGCTGTCAGGTTGTGGATCACATTCTTGCAGCTAAATGAACATTTCAGAGCAGGTTGGCTGTATTTACCCTACCTGTTGGGACTGTTTTCTGGCCTAAATTTGGCCCTTACCATGTCTAGACATGACCTGGGACGTGACATGACTGAACCAAGGCTTCACTTTGGACCTCACTGGCAATGTGAGAGCACAAATACATGGTAGTCCATGAATCCTGGCTCAGCTTGGCTTACTGGTATGGATGTAGCCACAGAATCACAGAATCATTTAGGTTGGAAGAGACCTCCAAGATCACCTAGTCCAACCTATGAGCTAATACTAAGAAGTCCTCCACCAAACCATATCACTAAGCTCTACATCAAAATCTCTTTTAAATACCTCCAGGGATGGTGACTCAGCCACAGTTTTCTTCTCTTTTGCCTGTTATTGTGTCTTGAATAATACTTTTTTTTCATATGCAGGACTGCCTTTTTTTTTTTTTTTTTCAGCATTTTGCAAACTGGGTTATGCTACTACAGTAGTTAATCATTATTTTTATATTAGCCTCTAATGGAAATATTTATTTGACAATATTTTAGTAAATTTCCTTTATATGAATATATCACACTGCTTAAATATTGCAAATTAAATTTGTATTTATGGATAGCTTGTAGACCTTGTTGGCAAATGCCACTGCCAGGACAAATACAGGATAAGAACAGAATAATCAAAGTCTTTCTCCTTTAACTACTGTTTCCAGTGATCTAGTTGTTTGCTGACAGGAAAAATACTTGCTCTGTAACCTCACAATCAATCAGACACCTTTGGGGTGTTAGCCAGCAACTCTAATTGTATCTTTCTTAGCTTTATGAATAGTTCAAGCACCCCCATTTTTTATTTGTACAGGCTATGATTGACCTGTATGCCAGTAGATGTTCAGAGATATGCCAGAAATTTAAGTTCACATGCAAATACAGGGAAGTAAGATTTCAGATAATGAGGAACATAAAGCACACTTATAAGTGCAGTTTTCACTTTGTATAAAAATAACACCCAACACCCTACAACAATTTCAAAGCTCTCTCCATTATTCCATTTGAACATATAATCTATTTTGGTGTTAGGCTATTTTTTGCCCAGTCAAAACTAATCATCCTGATCAACTCTAATGACATAATGTTTGAAATAGGATTATTTTGCTTGATCTGCTGCAGGGCATTAAAAATTATATTTTCTTCCAGAGTAGACTACATTAGTTCTTGTTCAGTTGCTTAATTTCAAGGGAAACTTTAAGGAAACAAGCAATGCTTCTCATTTAATTGGAATGACAATATTTTCAACTCAGAAGTACTTTAACTTTACAGATTTCAGCAGTACTTTTCAACTTTTTATAATGAATTTTGACATTTAAAAGAGATATTTTTTTCCATATTGTTGTTCTATACGTTCTATAATTAACGAAGTCTCTATTCTTATTTATTTATTTATTTATTTTTGAAAAAATGATTTCAGAAATCATTGGGTGGTGCTTTCAAAACATCTAAATCTTGTCTAAAAATCTATTTTGTCTTATGCATGCCAAGAACACAAACAATGACAAAAATGGCCATCCTGAACCCAGCAATGCAACACCTACTCCAATAGTCTTCCAGCAGCTGCCAGATGGGGAGAAGGTTTTTAAATCTTATGTTCAGAATTCAAGCACTTTTCTTTGTTACGAACATCCCTCAAGTCAGGGTTGGACCTGACTTTCCTTCTCTGCTTTGAAGTCATTTACTTTTTATCTGCCTTGCCTCAGACAGCTGTTTCATTTTACTGATAGATGTTATGTCACCTTACAGCTATCTTGGGCTCTTTCACTTTATGAGAACAGTTTTCCTCTACACATTTTCATTTCAACTCTTGTCTTTTTATATAAATGATGCGCTCTTTAAAAATACACTACTGTAATCTATTGGCACAGATCAAGGAGTGTCTACAATCCACAAATGAAACTGGTGTGTGGGTTGTGGTTATCTCAACTCTATTCCATTCTAGACATCAGAATCATAAACTTTGACATTTCATGGAGGAAATGAAATGGTCTTATATTTTATCTGGCATAACTATTCCCTCATTTATTTCAATTGCCTCAAATTACACTGGCAATATATACCGTTAGTAGCAAGACCAGTTATATCAAAGATAATAATAAAAATATGTTTGTTTCAGACTGAACTGAATTTTCAATTTGGTTGCTTTCCAAAATAGAGCAGTAGCAGAGGAAGTATATTAATCTGCACAATTTAAGCTTTAATGGGCTAGGAAACATGCTTTTACATTAATATGATTTAAACCTAAAGTACTGCAGTTCTATTAAAAATAAATCAGCTTCTGTATGCACGTCTGAATAACCAAGGTTTTTACAACTTGCACTGCTTCTTCTTCTTTTCTAAAAGGAGGAGACAAGCCTGAAGGGATTTACGGGGGCTGCAGGCTGCAGTGAATAATGGAAGACATACCAAAGAGCTGCAGTGTAATGCAAGTGATCTGAGTATTTTTATCATGCTTCTGCTCTCAAATAATATGTAAGCCAACTACATTAATTTGTAGGATTTTGTTGTGTTTTTCCACCCATTGTTCTTCAATGTGTGGTTCAATCCAGGGTCAGAGCTGGAGTCAGCACACTCTGGCCATGCTCAGTGTACATAGACATCTCCTCTGGTGCTTCTCTTCAAGCTCTGTGATGCACAACTTTACTCTCTTTGTATGTGGCACTGTCCTTGCCCAAGATCCAGCAGTAACCAGCTGTTTTGTCTCTGTCTGCTCTAGTTAGTGGTTTCATGCAGGATGATGAAAGCTTTTCCCAGAGATGTGGCAGAAAATGGGAGAATGGGATCACATGGATTGGGTTGCCAAAACCTTTGGTGAGAGGGAAGAGAGTAAAGGAGAAACAGCAGAAGGGAAGAGAGCAGCTATGAACTTGGGCACTGGAGACTCATTTTGGAAATGATGTACATTTCCAGGATCTTTTAAAAATTATTATTATTTATTTATTTATCTATTTATGATATGGCTTTTGTGAACATACAAATGGGAAAATTGCTAACATAGTGGGTAGTGCAAAGCAGTAAAAATGATCAGTCTGATACTAAATAAATAAATAAAATAAAACAGTAAGATCCTTTCTAGAGGAAAGATATTTTGACTTCCTGAAATCAAGGCTTGGAAATGAAGGCTTGGAAGTTTATTTTAATATGGCACTGATTGTTAATTGCATGCAGCAAAGAAAGCAAAGAAACTTTGAACTTTTCTACATGAACATAAATCTAGTCTTTGTTAACTTCACTATGTGGGGAATTGAATCCATGGTTTCTGTGGCAGTAACATGCTGCTGGTCATGGTATAGTAGTATATTTTTGACTTCTTATTTAAGGGTTATTTTTCAACAAGTAGTGTGTAGTTTTATGATATAATTTATTTTATGTATTAATATGCAGCCAATATAAGAATATATATTTTTTATTAAAACAGCTTTTATTAAGTTATAAATTATGTTCTTTTTTAAATTATTTCATATGCACTTCATAAAAGTTGCAGTTTTATAATATTTTGCCTTTAGTGAACATTTAGTACTTGTCTTCCACTTTTAGAATGTGATGAATATAGCTGTAGTGTGACCTGAAGTATACTTCAGTACACTCAGTGGATATGACAAACTCTAAATATTCAGTAAGTATTTTCATTACAGAACACACATAAACAAACAAACAAGCGAGCAAACAAATGAACAAGAAAAGTTGTTAAGACAACGATGAAAAAGCCAAGTGTTTGAAAGTAAAGACATTCTGGTAGAATTTAGCACCCTTTCTGCTGTTAGTCTTTTATTAACAGATTGAGTAATCCCCTTCCCTAACTGGATGTGTGCTTCTGTGAGTAGTGACATTGTGACCTATTGCTTCAGCAGTCTCTGGTAATAAAAATAATTGGTCATAAACTGAACACAGTTTTATTTGAGTCATGTCCACTGTTAATATTAATTCTTGAAGTTTAGCTGATCTCTCAGGTTATGTGAGAGTGCTTTTGCTCCTGAATTAGGAAAAGGAGAAGAAAGAAAACATGTTCGAGTCATAAGCAATAAGTAATTAAGAAACCAACCTAGATCATGAACGACATTTGGACATTTGAATGTAGATGTAAGGCTTTGTACTATGAGCAAACAAACACTCCGGGAGAAGAAACTGTTCACAAAATGTTCACCATGAATGACTAATAAAAGACAAATACATTCAGGACATTTAAAATCTTCAAAGACACTTAGGAATATTGTTTTTGTAACATATAATCCCCAAATCTGTTAGACAACCTTTTCATCCTGAGAAGAACTAAATCAGTAGATGCTCCCTTGCTGAGGACCTGGTACTAAAATTGTTCAAAACCAGTAAATGCTGCAGTAATTGTAACTATGACTACATGAATAAAAGGCCTTAGGTGCATGAAGAGATAGGAATTCTGAGTTACCTTCTGGTCACTCAAATGCTATGAGCATCTTGAGGAGATAAAAGTAGACATAAACCCAATTGTTCAGTCTCTCGAACAGCTGGGCTAAGCACTGGGGAAGGAGTCCAGCTGGGCATATTTCTGACTAGGTCATTTCATAGGAAATGGCCTAAAGTTGTGCTTATTATCCTTCAAGTCCTATTTCTTTACACCTTACGTGCATTAGAGCTGGACCATAGTGGAAGAGCTGAGACTCATTCTTTCTGCTGTTTTGCCAAGGAGTTTATCCTGTTTTATTTACATGACTTCTGTCCTCAGGTTGGAAACTCCTGCATCACTAAGATGGAGAAGATACAGTACAAAATTTCTTCTCAACTCTTTGTGGAAATACCATAAGCAACTGTTTTAACTATTATATGTAGGTTAATGTGGAGAGATAAGTAAGCAGAGATAGAACTCTAGGAAAAAAATCTGAAAAGTACTTACAAAACCAAACATGTTTTATTTTGTAATAAATGTGAATTCAGAAATTATGCAGACCAATAAGATGTTTTTTAATGGGGCCTCATTAGCAGTATGTTACATAGACATATTGAGGATCCAATCCTACGGTAGACTGAGCACTTTCAGTGATAATTATTCTGCATTTTCTCTGGCTCAGGACAATTGTTTTCTTAGGCTGTACTTCATTAAAAAGTATCACGAGTTTTTAATATAACAATGAGTAAGTATTCCACCTTAGGGTGTAACACAGATGCCTTAAACTAATTTGCTTTGACATGCAGGTCCTAGTCTAACTCAGGATGTTTAAAAAGGAGTTGCATGTCAGCTGGTGCCTGTGGAGTAATAGTTACTATTTAAAGACCGACAAATACTTACAATATATCCTACTGACATCATGAGTTTTGTATTAGGACTATTTGATTAGCAGTTATTTAGTTTGTCTGGGTTTGGAGCATGAAATGGTGGTTCAGCATAGCACAGCAATTCAATTGCTTAAAAGCTCAGCACATACTTAGTATTAGTCTTGTAAAATTTTCATGGAGAAATTTTTATATTTATTTGTGGAAGGATAATTTCCTGCAGCCTAGCTTTCTTTGTCTCTTGGAATATACTAATGCTATCCAGTTAATTTTTGTCATTAAGCCCTGAAGCATTCACTAAAAGGAAAAAATTATAATTTTATCCCTTGCAAAGAATTGAAAATTTGCTAACCTAAGATTAGGTAGAACACATTAGCATGTTCACAAGTACTTAATTACATTAGTGATGCAAATGTTTTACAACATTATGTTTTTGTATACAAAATGATCTTGTTATTACAGAGAATTTGTGATAACTGCAATGTGAAGGAGCCTCAGAGGCTATGAGAAATGAGGCGCACTAAATTCAGTGCCTAAAACAAGGGTTTCTTAAAAATCCATTGAATCCCTAGAGGAGTTTTAAAAATCACAACTTAATTTTACACAGTAAATTCTGTAAAAAATCTATTCTGATTTTGTTCTTGCTCTATATGGATTGCCTTTACTTTAGTGTAATAGAATGTGAGCAATTTTGTCCCTGCTAAGCTTCTGTTTTTCACAATCCCCAACAACTGAAAACACATATGAGTACAGAACTAATTTCACACCCTCAACACTAAAACTTGGCATATCTTTTTATACGGTTAATTTGCAAAATATTTTAAAATTTATTATGTGACATGAAATATGCTGTAGCGAATAGCTAGGATTCTCAGGAAATAGAGGATCATTTCACATTTACACCTGGTAGATGATAATCTGCATCTTGAAAATTGATCCTTATGTGTCTAAAATATTAATATTATTTCTTATTTATTTGAAGCTACTTGCTAATTTTCTTACTTTTGTATTTTTGTTTGTGCTATCATTTGCTATTTATCACACTTTTTTTTTTTGCCACATTTCTTGAACATCCACATATTTTTGCTGAATTCTGTGGGAATCTTCATAGAACAAAGGTAATAAGTTTGACTGTAAAATAAGTTTCTTGCTTAAAATGCAAGATATTTCTTGCTTGATTAGCAAATAGGAGTCTGTACATAATTCTTTTTTGATGACCTTCATAACTCAGTGTGTTTTTTGACAGGGGCAGTCATCCTAGTCTTGTAGCTATCAATACTCTTCTGTTGGGGTGCAGCAAGGGCTGGCTGCTCCCTCAGGGATGGGAGCCAGCAGCAAGTCATGACTTGATAGACATTTATGTTGTGGGACATATAAAAGTACAGAGGGAAAGAACATTATTTAGATGGCAAAACTCTGTTCACAGAAACTAGGATGCACTAGATGTGTAGCAGCTTTCTGGTGGTGAGTGCAGAAGAAAACCAGAGTATTATGTGAAAATAGTATGTGATCTGTTACATCACCATAGTATTTTTACATAAAGAAGCAGAAAGTCCTTTCTTAGACATGAAACTGTGATTTTGACACCACCCCCCTCTGCCCCCCATCCCCGTCAATAGCAGATCTTAAAGTGTTATTTCTTACTTTTCTTAAAGGAAAAAAAATCATAGAACTCCACAATCCTGTATCTCTTCATTTGGCTGTGAGTTTTAAACTTGTGATTCCTATGTGCTGTTTCAGCATTTTAACCATGAGCTGAGGGAAAGTTAGTATTTCACTGTATTTTGTAAGGAATATGTTAGGATAGCCAGAATCTTAATAGAGGACTTTAAGCCTAAATAAAATTATTGTTATTGTTATTGTTATTGTTATTGTTGTCATTGTTGTTGTTGTTGTTGTTGTTGTTGTTGTTGTTGTTGTTGTTATTATTATTATTATTATTATTATTTGGAAGGATAACAAGCCTTGGTTTGTGTCCAGAAACATTATACAGCCTCCAGCATTAATGACATCTCTGGTATAGCATATCATATTGTTGGGATAGAAGGGGACCAGTTTTGGAACATTCCGGGAGCAGATAGTCAAAACTTTCCTAAGGAATCCAGACATTGTAGGACAAACCATGATTTGAACTTTTTAATAAATGAATAAATAAAACCAACCAAACTTGAATGGAATTTCAAAGCCACTTCTTTTTGCCATGGATATTCTTGCTTTCTTGACTTTTGCCTGTTACATCAAAGAAGGTAGAAGTCATAAAAAGGACATTAAGCTGCTCTCACTACAACTTTGTCTATGATATATGTTGGTACATCCATTTAGCTATTTACCTATCTACATACATATATACATATACACAGACACATGCTGTGCTAGATTCTGAGCTCATGGAAACAACAATTAAATCAGCTCGAGTTGTCACAGGATGCTTACTAGGCTGATATGGGCATACACAATGTCACATGTATAAATAAGAAAAGTTTAACAATATTGTCCTAATTTTGCATTAAAACCTATATATAAATACACATATGTACACATGCATATTCAGACATGTAAAAATATACATGTACACATATGCAAAAGACTGGCTTGCAGCTATCTGTCTGTCTATCCATTTATCTATTTAATTTCAAACAATTTCTGTATTACCATGATGTTTTACTGCCATGAAACTCATTTCATATTCCATCAGTCCCTTTGAAAATGATGAAGTGAGATCATTTACCCTGGTTTTGTTAATGGGCTGGGCTTTTTATTCTTACTACAACAAAATGAGAGAATAGCTTAGCAAATTCATATCCATTATTACAACAGATGTACTGCAGTGATACTAGTCAGATCATGTTTAATATTTGTGCTAATAAAGAAAAATATTCTGTCATTTGACAAAGTCTGAAATGAGAAAAGTTGGTATGTTTTCTTCTGTTCTGCAATCTTTAGTGTTCTGCCCAACCTACAAATTTCACACCTTTTTGTGAAAACTCCTGTGAAGTTCAAGAACTATTAGGCACATATGACTTTGTTTTGCACTTGTGTAAGTCTGAAGGTATCTACTTTTAGCATGAGGCTGTAATTAATAATACTTTGCAGGCATCCAAATGACTCTAAGCCTTCTGCAAAATTTAATTAATACTTATAACAACCTGGAGAGGTAGTCATGGGAGATAAAGGAATTCTTTCACATGAATTGAAATGCAGCTGTCCTTGGACTGGCATGTGGCAGCTGTTTAACAGGAGGTGGAAGCACAGCTTAAGACTGAAGATGAACTAATAGCAAGAGGAAATTTCGGTAGTTAAATTGTCCAAGGTTGGTTGAAGGGTGGACATTATGGCTAATGCTCTGTTGATTACATCATGATCCCATATGTCTGGCTTATAATAGCTGTAGTTTGTAGTAGGTTGATTAGAGAAATAGATACTTTACTAATGGATGCCTTCTATGCACTTAGATGGAAAGATAATTAATTAAACAAATCAGATGCAAACAAAATTATATTTTGATAAAAATGATGGGAGAAATAGAGAACCTTTGATTTCCCCAGCGCAACAAAAGCATTATGTATCAGAGCAAATCTATGCTATTAGTTTTGGAACAGTCTCTGGAGGACGTGTGGAGGAACAGTAGTAATATTTATTTAAAATGAAGCTGTCATTTCAATTCTCAAATAATCAGATGCCAATATAAAATCAAATGAGCTAATTTTCTACTCCAAGATTGCTCCTAGTAATGGTTTCCTGAGGATTTTGGAGGCCCTGTTTTCAGTGGTGACTGGAGGTCTTTGGGCAAGTAAATGTGCTCACGAGCAGTTCTCCACCATATGCATGTTTGAAGTGATGAACGGCTATGTCAGGGTTTCAAGAGTCATCTCTGTATATACAATGTTTCTTTTCTAGAGTTTCTGGCAGTAAGGCTACAAGAGTTCAAGAAAAATGACTTATCATTGTGGGTAACAGCCAGACAGTTTTATTGGGACTGGAGAAACCGCCCATATGATACGGGGGACTCTGCTCCCATAGGACTTGCTGGGTGGGGAACCTTTAGAGATTTCCAAAAAACCCAGGCCTGTAGGTTGCCTCTTCAGGTGACTCCGGCTATTGATGTGGCTTTATTAAAATTACATATTGTCGTTTCTTTCATTAGCACAACATTAAAGGTTTAGAAAATAGTACAACTCCCCATTTTCTGCTGTAGTAGTTCATACAATATTAATATATTAAATATCATTACTTTCAAATGACTTGAGATAAAGGGAATCAGCAATATTCCCCTGGGTCAGTTCCTCCATTTAAAGAGACATGCTTGTACTGCAGAATGGTAGTGGCAATAGTATTTTGACAAACAGCTATAAAACAAGAAAAAGTCCTACTTTCCAGTATTAATCCATCAGGAAGCTTTCAGGGATTCATCTTGTCTAAAATATTCATAGGCAGCAAAATGTCCTGAATGCCCTACAGAATTTGTGCAGAGTCAGGCAGATGATTGATAGTAAAGTTCTGTTCTGAGTCACTCACAGTATGTAATTCTATTTGTCTTGCCAAACACTAAAGAGCAAGCAACTCATAAAATGTAAAGGTAACGGGGCTCATATTTTCCCACATTTAAAAAAGGACCTGGTGTCTCTACCTCACTGTACATTGCAGAATGTAACAAATTTCCATTAAATCAAAAGAGAAAGGCACAGTGTTCCTAGTGGAGCACTTGGAAGCTGTGTTAGGCAGGTGTCATTTATTGTATCACATATATTTGTGTATATGATTTCAGAAAACTTCTCCACAGTTTTACATCATAAATATCTGAGATAAATTAATAACTAGCTCTCTCACTTTATTTATAATGACATTGAAAATATATTGAAGATCTTATCACTCATTGCTTAAGTATCCTCCCCCCTTCCCCCCCCCCCCCGCCCCAGCAATCCCAATACTTCACTAACAAACATTTAATTCAGTAAGTACTGTCTTATTTGTATAACAACAATAAAATACACACATGAGGTTTGGTTACTTATTTCTGCTAAAATGCTACATTTTTTTTTTGCCAAGAAAATGTGTTCATAGCTGTATGCGACATCATTAGTTTATTTCTGTTGCTTTACTAGTCTGCAAACTTCTAGGGAAAGACACCCAAACTGGTACAAAATAATAAATTCAAGATGAAGGGGCAGCTTAAATTCTGTCTTTCATTGTTTTTCTCATTTTAAGCTTGGCTATCAAAATGGTTGGACATTTTATATGGCATTTATTTTTTGTCCTGGCTGGAGTCCATGTGGTCACTTTCCCAGTAGACCTCAGATGACAACATGCAAACATCTTTCTTTCTGCTGAGTCCTTCTGCATCTCTGTGAAAGCCTGTTTTGACAGTGCTTGTACAATGTCACACTGCCAGGACACTGCTCAGAATAAAACCCAGCTATACTGGAGGGTGATGCACATGATCTTTAATTTTGGGGTTGGACATGCTTAGCACTACATTGGTTGGGAAGAACACAATAATGTAAGTGTCCCATACGGCATCCTTTGCAGTCATCAACGGTATTACAGGTGACTTTTCTGCCTCTTGCCACATTTCATCAAACTGGGAAACTAATAAGATACCACTGGTAGAGATACTCACTGACTTACCCAAGAATTCATGGCATTTCCCAACAAAGTGTTCATGAATGGAGTAGCTAAACTTAGGGAAAGTAGCTTTCCCTACCACTTTTACACTAACAAGGTGCTTAGAGACAAACAGACAGTTTGTCTGTTAATATAAGCCACTTGGACACAAAATGAGGAAAACTGAAAGCCCTACTCCAGTCTTCAGTAGGAAACTCAGGGCTCAAACCGGAGGAAACTGCTCACAACTGCTGAATAAACTTCTGCTGGAGAACACCACTGGGTTTCTGTGTGAAATAAATCACCCCAAGAGTCCATCACAAAACAATAGTGTCTGAAAAATAAATAAATAAATAAATAAAAATAATAAAAAAAAACACACAATATATCAACAATGTATTTGTAAATAGAAGGCGATAACGATTTTAAGGGAAAAGTGTCGCACTGTATGGGCTAGAGTGGGAGCTTTTTCTTTGAACTCTGTGGAAACCAACAGTCGTGGAAACCAATAGACTGGAAACCAATCCTGTGTCTCACCAAGTTCAGGAAAGGCTCAGCCTGGAGATGAGAGGAAACATACATATCACTGCATTAAAAACCTGCCCCATGTTTTCTGAGCATAGATGCTATAGGATGTGGGAAGGGAAAGATGCCTGCTCAGAGACCTCGTTTTAGACCAACTCAGTAAATTCAGCTATTTCACCTCTTCTGAAAGCAACTGCCTTTGTGAAAGACTGCTGATTTTCTTAGCTTACCCTTAGGACTTATCAAGCTTGGTTTCCTTCTACTTGGTTTCCTTCACACAATTGCCATGCAATGCATTGAAGACCATATTTGTTCAAGACTGAAAATACCTCTAGACTGAAACAAAGCAAGCATTTAAAAATGTGCTTGTAGTTGAAATCTGAGCATGTAATACAGATAAGTACAGCTTTAGTTGGAAGAAAAGGAAAATGGGAGACAAAAAGAAATGAAAAAATAAATTAGTGATGGGGTTTAGCCAACCTGTACTGAAAGAAGAAGGGGAAAATCAGGAACAGAGGAGTGCAAAACGAATAAAAAACTCTGTCCCTGTAAAACAATGACTTCTGATTCAGCAGTATCTTTCTACTGCTGTACAATATTTGTGCTTGGACAATATTAATTTGTTAGTTTGTTTATTGAGTAATGCACTTTTTTTTTTCTTTTTCTTTCTTTTTCTTTTTTTTTTTTTTTTTCAGAAACACCATTCCACTTGTATTTTTTCCACTGTTTTCCTATTTTGCCCGTTAAACAGACCAGTGGAGTGGAGTGTGAGGCTTTCAACTTTATATAGAACAATCTGCTGGTAAAATTATGCATGGCACAAAGCAGCTTATAGATTGCCACAAATTACACACCAATTCACCCTCCCAAGTGTAGTCTAGATGAAGCAACAAATATGCTATAAATTCAAAAGTGTATCCACATGCAAGCCTATTTTTTTTTCTTTTTTTTTTTTTTTCATTCCTCTAAGCTTCATTGAAATCAGTAATGCAAGCATTCTCTTTCAGTCATCAGCAAAGACAATCGAAAAAATTACAAAAAACAATAAGCTGTAAAAGAAGGATTAGTGCATACTGGCAAGATATTAATGGTACTGATTATACACATGTCTCAATAAAGAATCAATGAGCCAGATCCTCAGCTGATAAGAAGTGATGTCAGTAGAGCTGTGCTGCTATAATATACCAGGTGAAAATCACCTGGTATATTAAAGCCATGTCTCATCTTTTGTTCCAGAATCTAAGTACCTGGAAGTGCTGGGGAAGAACAGGAAAGTGTTCTTCTTAATAGCTCTCTGTCTGAGCAGATGAAGAGCTTATTGCCTGTGATTAGCGCTCTCGAGTGCACTGTAGTTAAACAGAAGGATACCTGTAAAAGTTGGCCAAAAATTATCCAGCTGATTCTCTGCTTTAAATATGAAAGTAGAGAGGGCCAAAATTCACTCTTTGTATTGCCTGGATCCTAGGTCTCATCATTAAAGCCTTGCAGCATCTACTCTCTGATCAGGCTGATGGTTGAAACTCTTTAATTCCAGTGTGGCTGATGCCACTGTGCAGTGAGGTCAACAGGAAGGCTTAGTTCATGATTTCCGTGCTCTGGGCAAGTGTAGAGAAACTGCCTCTTAAAGCAGTTTTTGTAGGCAAAACTGGATGGTAAAGAGGTTAATTATTTGCACTGTCTGCCAGCAGTATAAGAACAGCATGTGTTCAGAATGGGAGTCAGACTCCTGCTGAGGAATATGATCAAGATAAAACAAATGCCAGGAGACTGATAAAGTAATGCAAATGACAATACTTGCCTAGCTTGCTAGAACAGATGGAAAAAGAAAGAAATACTAATAAGGTGAGGTCATTCTACAAGGATGTCAACATATGGATGCACAAATATTAGCAACAACAAAAGCTTCATAAAGGACTAAAATAGAAATATCACATGGGTAGAATACAGAATTATACAAAAAGTAATTACTGCTAGGTGGTTAGATATCTTGATGAATGCTTTAATGAACATCTCAGTAGAGATGAACAACCACTGGCCAAATTCACTGTTGAAGAAACAAATTTTGACAAGTTCTAGGAGGCATCAGCAATGTTCAAAGAACAAATTTTCTGGTATCAACCCATTGATTCCATTGAAGTGGAATACGAAAGGAGCAGCCAAACATGCTACACATTCATTTCATTTGTTTGCAGGTTTGAAAGGAACCCAGAGGACTTTAAAAAAAAAAGCTGGCCATATTTCCAGTTCTGGAAAAGGACAAGTATGAAGGCATTATATTCCTTTTTATACCTGATAATATAATATTTCTGACATCCTTTTTCATTGGCTGATTCATCCTACAAAGGAAATATACATTAGATTGTACAAGAATCAATATGAATTCCAGTAGAAGATATTCAAATTAGCTATTACGTGAGAAAAGTCAGAAATGTAACCAGAATACCTACACATGATGTCATTTTCAGAAATAGGTAATAAGGTCCCATTCAATGACATGTGAGGTACAAAAAGTAATTTTGAATCTTGGTAAAATGATTACATTGTGTTGATTGTGTATCTCTGGCTCAAAAAAAAATAATCTTGTAAAATCAAGGAATGGCATTTCTTTTTCATTTGACAGCTAGGTGTCAGATTTTGGACAAGCCTAAATAGACAGTTATAAACACAGATTTCAATTGAGAGATCTTTTACTATCTGGGACTAATAATCACTAATAAAAATTGGTGAGCAAGGAAATTTAGTCATGGATTTCAGGAGCTTGAATTCTTGACTTCTCTCTCTGTGGAGAATTTTAGCTACACAGTTTTACCAGTCCAGGTGTTTCAAATGAATGTGAACTTGGTCATTCAGCTAAGGAAGAAGTACATGAAAAAAGGATTTGATGTTTTAGTCCACTAAGACAATATGGGGAGACAAAGTTCTAATATGAAATGATAAGAAGTCTATGCAAATACAAATATAGTAAAAAAAATACAGAGCCTAGATGAGATGGAATACTGAAGAGAGGTTAGATAAGTCCCCTTAAGAAGGCTGTTATGATGTTTTTTGATCCTATGTCCATCAAAGGGCAGGACGATATCTAACAGCAGTGATTATCAATGATTGGCAATATAAACAATATCTCAATATATTCCAGAAGAAGATAGGGCCTATCTGAGAGACAGGTTATGCCTACAGAGAGCCAAGTTCCAAAACAGAAGTGAATTTCAGCAGGTCCCAGGAATGGTAAATAATTTTTCTCTTTGCTTGCCTCCTTCACTAGGAACTGGAGGATCTGCAACAAATGTCCTGAGTCATATGAGTAGTTTCCTTACATATATGCTGAGGGAACTTCCTTGAAACAGCAAGTAAGAGTGAGTGTAGTAGCTAAAACCAGAAGAGCTGATCTTAGCAAAAATCTATCCATTGACTATTTCGCTAATTGCTTAGTGAAATATCCGTGTTTTTCTGTCTCCAGGTATTGTTTATATATATTTTTGGTACTACCTAATCAACTGATGCTCTTATGTGTATCCTTGTGTAATATTTCTTCGTTTGTTCAATTGCTATAATCATCATCGCTCTTATTCCATACCTCTACTATGATACATTTTCAGTGTAAATCTACATATCACATATACTTTTGTTGGATTTATTATCCCTTGTATTTAAAAAGAAAACGTACCCTCTCATTTTTTGAACAGCTACGTTTTTGTTCTGACAATGGCTGATATGGAACAAAGATTCCCTTCTCACACAACCTTTTTTTTGCTTACTGCATTATCCACAGCTTCCCTGTTTTTCACCTTTGGTATTTTAAAAGGCAAAAACTGAACAGGGTTTGATTCATTTCATTTCATGTGAGAATAAAAGAAATACAGGGTTGAAAGCTTGGAGATGGACAAAGGGTTATTGGACTCTATGACTCCTCTTGCAGCTTTGTCTTCTGTACAGCTCTCCTCTTAATATTAAAAGGTGATCATTCACTACAAAGTACAGCATAGAAAGAATACTCAAAAGTAACTTTGGGTATATTCAATAAATACTATAGCTCTAGGATGTACTATTGTATTATAAACCTATGTGGAGGACTATTTTGACTACTCCATTGCACACAATTTGTTAAACAGATATGTTTACATCTCCCCATATACAGATGCATTACAGAGCATACATCTGTGAAAAAGACACAGGGGCTTTTTTTTTTTTTTTTTTTTTTTTAAATCTCATGCAGCTATTTACTTTGAAATTGTAACAGATAGAAAAAACCCTTTCTCTGATCCTGATAACTTGCACTTTGTGTTTGGTATCTGACAGCTCCTTTTCCCAGGTTTTCTTGATGTTATTCTGCCTCCAAATACAGAGAATGTTACAGTTTTGGTCTGACTTACAAAAGTTTAAAAATGTGTTTTCACTTCCTTCCCAGAGGGCATTGTTATCCTTTAGCAATTCTGTTGTCTGATGTAGCAGAAGGAAGATTACCACTTTGATGTGGATTCCATTTAAAGCAGAGCAGAGTATCAAACTAGTGATCCAGAGTTGCAAAGAGTCAAAAACAAACAGCAGAATTTCAGAAAGCATTCATGAATTTGGCTTCAGTAAAAAAAAAAAAATAATAAAAAAAAATGTTCATGGCCGAAGGATATAATAGCAACATCACATTTTATGTTTTGATGGGTCAATTTAAAATTAGTAATATGAATGGCAGCAAAACCTGTGAGCATATTATCCTTATAATTAAACTGTGATTCACCTGGAAAAAAATAAATATATAATTTTGTTAAAACTCACACAAATTATCTACTTCAGTTTAACTTTGAAAGGGAAAGATGACAAGTTAATGGGAGCTACAGTAACTCTTTGGTTGAGACTTAATTAGTGGGAGCCATCAGACCTCTCATTTTGCGTGTTATTTATCTTTTTATACTGAAATTGTTTTAGAAGGTCACATTTCACAATTTTCTGCTTGTGTTTGGCAGCTGAATCCAAATTCTCTGGGTGAAATTGCTTTTGGTTGATCTGGATTAATCTCCTATGTGGATAAAAAGTTAAATCACCCTCCATTACCACCTACTTTGGCACAATTGTACATGGAACACTTTTGTACAGAAGGACTAGAGTTAGTGTATGTACCAACTAAGAATGAAATGAATTCTTTCTAGAAGTATACATCTTGGCATTGTAATGTTCTGTACTGCATAGACTCAGTAGTAAATTTTAACTTCTGGGGATGCATATGGTACAGCCAGAAAACAAAAACAAAAACACAAAAACAACTATGTAGATTTTAATGTCGAGTGTAGAAACTGGCTTCTGAGAACCTTAATTGGAAATATGCAGATGTTAGACATGAAAACTGTCTGGATGACCAGGCCCAGCAGGTTTTGATCAGTAGCACAAAGTCTAGCTGGAGGACTAGTGGTGCACCACAGGGTTGATACTGGGACAATTAGTGTTTGACGTCTTCATTAATGACCTGAAAAATGGTACAGACAGCAACCTCAGCAACTTCACAGATGATGGAAAACTGGGAAGAGTGGCTGATACAGCAGACAGTTTTGCTGCCATTCATAGGGTCTGGGACAGTCTGGAGAATTGAGCTAAGAGAAGTTTCACGGTTCAACAAAACACAGCCTCACAGTTCAACAAAAAGAAAAGCAAAGTGCTATCTGGGGAGGAAGAAGTGTTCCGAGAAGGTCGAGGGAGGTGATCCTTTCTATTTTGGTAAGGCCACACCTGGAGTACTGCAGTCCAGTTCTAGCTTCCCCAGTACAAGAGGGACAGGAAGCTCCTGGAGAGCTCCAGTGAAGGGTGATAAAGATAATGAAAGGATTGGAGCCTCTTTCCTATAAGGAGAGTTTGAGACAGCTGGGACTGTTTAGCCTAGAGAAGAAGAGGCTCAGGAAGGATCTTATCAGTGTGTACCAACAGCTGCTGGGAGGGAATGCAAAAGAGGGAGTCAGACTCTCTTCAGTAGTGCCCAATGACAGCACAAGGTGCTATGGGTACAAACTAAGAAACAGGAAAATCCATCCAAACACAAGGGAAAACAGTTTACTGTCGGAAAGGTTAAACACTGAAACAAACTGCCCAGAGGTAGCATGGAGAATCCATCTGTGGAGATCTTCAAAGCCCAACTGGACATGGTCCTGGGCAACCCACTCTATGTAACTTTGAGAAGAGATGTTGGACTTGAGGACCTCAAGAGGTCCCTTCTGATCTAAACAGTTCTGTGCGATTCTCTGCAAGCTGATGACATATTAAGGATTTTGCATTGCACCATTTGTTTAGGGCAGTGGATGAGTAATATCACTTGCCTAATCTTATGTTGTTGATACTTCTGCATGTTAAAATACTTCTGCATGTTGAGACTTCTCTTCTCACCCTCTCAGTTGACAAACTGTGGATCTTACTAGCCAATTAAATGGAAGCCAATTAAATGATAGGGAGTCAAAGACAAGGGGACTGCTCTGCAGTCAGCTAATCCTAAATCTCTGAAACCATGCCTCATGCCAGGGATGACAGACATTAGTTTTCTAAATGAATGTACCTCAGAGCTGATCTAGTGATGGTGCATCTCCTTAGCCATAGGCATAAGCATTGGGAACAAGCTGCAGATGTGACATTCCTGGCTGAGAAAGCAACAACTGAAATGCACATTAGATATCATATTCTGTCTCTTGGCTGCTTAAAAACATGCCCATCTGTCCATATGGCAGTATGCCTGTTAACAATAATTCATATCAGTTTTTCAGGTGTTGGGATAAACTTAGGTTGGCAGTATGAATATGACACTAAACAGTGACTCTTCTGCAAGAGTCACTTGCTTGGACAATGATACAAAGATGCTGATGACTGCCTCTTCTTTTGATTTTACCTATTGGCATAAGTGTCAGTGGTGTGATAGACAAGGAGAGAAAAACTAAGAAAGACTTTATGAGCACTTGTCGCTGCCAGGACAGTTCATATTTTGTGGGTAATGTGAAAGAATCTTTAAGACTACAAGCCCATAAAACACAACATTTGACATCCAGGTCTGTAACGAACAGTTTCTCCAGAAATCGAATGAAGAGGATATAATGTTATGAGGAAATTCAGGACACTATTTCAGCTGCAAATATTCCAGACTAACTCTCAATGCCATTTTATGTAGCTGAGAACTTTAGATGCAGTGCAATGAGTAGTACCAAGATGTGATTTTTATAATCTTATTTTGCTAGTCAGCTTTCTTGTTATCTCTTTATACAGATAAATTTCAACCTGCTCATGAACTACTTGCTTGCTATCAATAGCATTTCAGTAGTGTGAAGTGTTCTTTAATAGAGTTTTGCTTTTGCTTCTTGGTATGAGCTCTGCACCACTAAAGAAATTACGTTCTTAACATGTTTTACTAGAGATGAATTTAAAGTCTGGCATGAGCTTAAGAGCTTTGCCAAACCTGTGAGTATAATCTTCATAAGTTGTCTGCATTAATCAAAAAGTGCTAATTAGTAAATAAACTTCATTTTGGACAAGACCGCATTCATGTGTTAAGTTGAAATAAAAAACCTCTTCCCTCTGAGTGGCCCACATAAAAAGGATGCCTGATCACAGCCCAAATATGCTGGGAAGTTAAGAGCCCCCTGTTAAATAATTCCAGTGAATAGATCTCACCAGGGGAGGTGGAGCTGGAGCTGCCTAGCGCTCCATTATGTGCCAGTTGTTGAACATCTGTGCCAATGCAGGGTAAAACAGGCTTTCAACCAACAGCATAACTGTTGGACTTTGTGGAGCATTGTTTGCTCTGTAGTTTTTCTTTTTCACACCATGGGGCTATAGCTGAAAGCCTCAGACCTTGTCTGTAATGATTAAATGGATCATGTCTATTTGAGCCCATGCTCAGAACCTGCTGTCTGGGACCATTTAAAAGAACCGGCTTTATTTTGCTTGAGTCTGCAGATGTGTGAGTTTTGTGGAAGAAGTTATCTTCACGATGTATGAGACTGTAGCAAAAGTATATGTGTCTGCTGCTCTTCCATGCAGAAAACAGCCCTGTTTATGTGGAGCTGGAGGAAAAGGAAGGAGAAAGTACCCGAGGTGCTTCTGGTAGTATGAATGGTTCTGCATCAACACACTGAAGGTAGGAGACTTACAGGGAACTGTAACCATGGAGATGCCTACTGGTTTTGAAGTTAGGAAAAAAAAAAAAAAAAAAAAAAAAAAGGAAGAAAAATGTTTTTCTCTTTTAGGAAAATTGATGCAACGCCACTATTAGTCTGCTGGGGTTAATTGGGGTTAATTCAATTTTGCCCTTGTGTGTGTGTATTTTCCATACACAGCAGAGGAACTCCTTCCATATCCATTCTTTGGGCCCTTGTGCTGTGAAGCCACTGTCAGCGTGGACAGCGTTCATGTGTGGTCATGAACAACGAGAGCAGAGAGAGCTTCATATGTGAATGGTGACGTGATACAATTGTACTGGCAATGTGGGGTTTCAGCTAGTGGGTGGGTTTAGTCCTCCTTATTCATTCCCAGCCACCTGATCCCCTGTTTACATATATCCAGCTGATTGCAGCTTCACTCTGATTCATTAGTTCTCGCAGATGGGCTCTGGGAATTCGAGAGGAGCTCCAGTAAGGGTATAAGTATTGTCAAGATTGCAGCAGGAGCGAAAGACATGAGCTAATGAGCAAGACAGACAGCTTTAGCCCATCCCAAGAAAACAGTATCTGAAAAAGAAGGAAATATTATCTTCATTGTCATTGCCTGTCTGCTTGTCTATACATTGCTCTAGTGAACAGTGAGAGTGATGTTTCCTATGGTCAATACGTGAATTCTTACTTCCCCCATCTATATCTCTGGTGCTTGGATAGAGACTTGTGTTCCCAGCTTATAGATATGAAAGCTGTGCTTTACACTGGAAGGTGACATCCAGCAAGAATAATTTGCAGCAATAAATTTATTTTTAAACAAATTAAGTTCTGCAGGGGTCCAAGCCTTATGACCTAAGCTAAGCAGTCCACTCAGATAAGTACTGATTTCCCAGAAATATTTGTAATGAAATGAGTGGAGAGAGAAATATAATTTCTGTCTGAATTGCTCATGATATTGTCACTCAAACTATTATTGAATTGTTCAACTTGAGACTTACCAACAGATTTGACAGAAAATACTCTCTCTGAAATTTTATGAGATTTTTCTTCCTGCCAGAATGTGAATATTAAATACATAAAAGTAAGTTTCAGCCTGTAGTATTAAATAAGTTTCACATTCATTCTTTTTGTCTTTTATGACTCTTTGAGATGCAAATTTAATTCCTATGATCAAACTTCTATTGTCTTTCATAGTAGTTTTCCCAAAATAAACCAAACTCTACTGACCTTGACCAACATAATTTTTATTAAAAACATTTTTTAACAATAAAAAAAAATCTAAGCAGGACTTGTCTGTATGTATTTGAATGTATGACATCTGAAACAGTTTTATAAAAAGTAAACAGGATCACTTGAAAAGAAAGAAATAGTATTTCAAAAATGATGATGATGAAGATGAAAATGCAATCTTAATTGAGATGAAGCTTGCTTTACTTCTGTCCTTTTAAGATCACACAGTTCAGTTAATAAATTCTAAACAGTGATACAGCAATAGCTTAGAAATGCAAATGTATTAATTTTTGTTTTTATTTTGTTTATGTTGAAATGAAAAGGCTGATTTTTCTTTTAAAGCGATGACTGATCATCTCATCTTCTATTTAGTGCACAATTTTCTTAGTGTTTTTAGAAACTCAGTTTTAAAATACTGTTGAATATAAGTGAGAGTAGGTGAGCCTTTGACTGTTTTATATGTCATTCCAAAAAATAAAAATAAAAAAAAATCATACCACATTTCCAAAGGAACACCAAAGAGCTTTCTGTGGCAGTTGGCAGGTACATAAAGGCATTATTTTGCAGATATTATTGTTGATAGGTTTGATATACAGCATGGTTTGTCTGAGCCAATGGGATATTGTCTTCTTAACAAATCTCATCGTGCCAGCAGTGTTGCTTCTATAGGATGGCTTATCAGCTCCGACCAGAGTCTGCAACACTTGCACTTGCCTTCATAGCCTGAGAGGAAAATAAATTGTTCTCAAGCAGTTAATAAGAAAGAATTATTGTGAGTGAGATGCATGACATTATGAGAAAGCATGGTGTTTTACTGACTAAATGTTTCTTTGCAACCGTCCCCATCTTTGCTCACTTGGCAATATTCCCTCTTTCCCCTCTCCCTGCTCCCCCTGGAAAAAAAAGGAAAACAGGCTCAGTGTAAGTGAAATGAACATTTCATTTCTGGAACAGAGTCTCTTTAAACACTGGTACTGATGTGCTATTCTATTTTAAGAAGTGTACTTATGACATTTCTCCTCTGCATTTTAATATAGACATTGGAGAGGGCTGGAGAAGCATTCCTGCACTGTGTTACAATGTCATGCATCTTCATTTTTGCTATCTGTGCAGTTATAAATGAGAATATACAAATATATTACATGCCGTGTGAATATTAGATCTAAATACAGTCTCTCTCTCTTTTTTTTTTTTTTTTTTTTTTTTTTTTTCTGTGGGTTAGTGGAGCGCTCCTGGAAAATTAGGGAGTTATAGCACTGAAGGTATGCAGTTTATGGGCCAAATGCTTCTCACCTTATGTAAATGGTTCTTTCAGATGAACGGAGCCACACGGGTAATAACTGAGAGCCACATTTGGTTTTTCAGTCAATACCTCCCAGCCATTGTCTGGGAATCAAAAAAAATGGTTTCTTTAATAAACTGTAAACTCATATGATGGCTAATAAATACAAAGGCAAATGGAGCCATATTGTCACACAGTTTTACTATCTTTTATTGTGGTATGTAGATAAGGTCTTGATTAGGCAAGCAATTAAGCTTTATACCCCTGGTCAAATCACATTTTAGTTAAGTAGAGATGCAAGCTCTTTGCTTAACTGTGACCTTCATCCAGAGAAAATAGGAAAATCATATATCATATTTTTAGTTGCATTTATATAAAACTACAGTTCTTCGTAACTCAGCCATACGTCCATTTGTTATCCCAGTGCTGTCAAGCAGGGTGTCTCAAAATGCAGAAACATCTCAAAATGTAAAAGGCAGAAACCACATCTGAGGGAATTGTTCAGTATTTTATTGCTTTGAAATGGAAAGTGACTGAAGATCAAAGTACAAGAGAAAAACACTGATAAATACAACACTATTACAACCACTAAATGTTCTGGACGTCTTACTATCTGTAATCTGTGGATCTCGAAACATTTTCAAATACTATTTAAACCTTACAAAATGTTTGTAGTTGCTATTCAGGTTTATAGGTAGATAATGTTACAAGAAGAAATGATCACCTAGTCTGTGACAGGCATTTTATGATACAGCTGCCTGTGCTAGCAGAGGACTGACCAAGAAAATACTGTATAGTTTTCTGTCACTTTGAAACCATGCAGTATAGAATACCTGGAAACAACTGGTACCCTTCTTCTCAATATTCTACTTCCTTTCTCCTGGCTTTTGGCATGGTTAGATCTATACCTTGTTACAATGCTGGTGGAAATTTTGAAAACAAGGAATCCAAACTGTTTTCATTGTGTTAATGCAAATCAGTATAGATTTTCTTCATTTCAATCAACATTCGGGTTTATTAAGCCAACATGAAAAACTGCTATGTACTTAGGTCATGCAGTCATTCCACCACAGTATGTTGGCAGGTCATAGGCAAGTTTTGACATCTCACTCAAATCCAGCTCAACTAAAATTTTCACTGACTTGAGTTTATCACTATAAAAAGTTTCAGGTCCCTTTTTCAGTGAAACAGTTCACCATATGTATATGGATGTGTATGTATAATACTGAATCATTATGCCAAATGTGCCTAAGTTCACATACTTTTCTTTGGAGTCTAGTTGAGTCTTATCTGTTTTCAATATATTTAAGAAAAGAAATGATTAGGTGTCTGAGATTTGCAGAAACAGTAATCACACAGTGCATCAAATCTGCATGTGTTGGCGAAAATATAGTCACAACAAAATGTATTATGCAGAACAACCAGTCGATTTGATTAATTCCTATTCAAAATACAAAAAGAGTAGGAAGATTTATTTCTTTTTTATTATTCTGCACTACTAAAGCAAGTAAGAAGAGAAGGGAATAAGGGATAAATTGAATCCAGATCAAGATTGAGACAAGCAACATTCATAAATTCATATCCATGCTGTTCTCCCAAAGCTTCACAACTAATTTCTTTGAATTTTTCTCTTGTTCTTATCTAGGCCATCCTCCATATGGCTCCACATGCCTGAGTTTTTTCACCTTGAATTAGTTCTTTATATATTCTCCCCACCTACCCATAGCCTTCTTATAACTGCATTAAAATGCCACCTAAATAAATTTGTGGTTAAGATATATGCTCAGTCATTTTGCAGTCAAAGTCAGCATACATCAGCACATTTCTAATGGATTCCAAGCCATGAAGGTTCTTGAGTATTGCCATGTCCAGTTTGAAACAAAATGCAGAGTTAACTAGGAAATGAGCAACCTCCTGAGATTGTTTTCGTGCAGAGAAACATCTGGTGCCCTAAAACAGTCACAGGCTTCAAAAACAGGTAGAAGACAATGTACACTTGTTAACCATGATGGGACAGAAAGGCGTTAAAAAAAAAAAAAAAAATCCTAACTTTATGTAGGAAATTTTTGGAAAAAAAATATTCATTTTCTAAAACAGCTAAGAAACAAGCAAACATTCAGATAGAGATTGCAGGTGGGAAAGAAGGAAGAGAAAGGGAAAGACAATGTTGGAAGAAGTCTGCAGCTCTAGCCAGCAAGAGGAGGTGCAGAAAGGCTGCTGAGTAGCATGATTTCTCCTTTCATAAATTCTTTTTGGTATTACAAAATGTGTGTGTGTGTGCATGAGAATGTAGTCCATCTGTTTACTGATCAAAGTGTGATAGTTGTACATAAGCAAAATAGAGGGTAAAAAACTCACAAAGCACTGAGTACAGTTGAATTAGGCATTTAATAATGTAAAGGGCTAAGCTAAAAGGTAAGAGCTCAGATCTACTGTAGATATAACAGTACATAACCCTGAGGGTGGTAGCCGATATTTTCCATTAATGAGAAGCAAAACTAATAGGTTAAGAACAAATTCACACTATGATTTAGAACTTTAAATCCCAAATCTGCTTCTTTAAAAACACATATATCTACCTTTCAAACATACAGATTTAAAAACAAAAGCAATTCTATAAATAATGCAAAAGCGTATCTAACAGTATATTTCCCTACTAAAACAACATTAAAAACAAATTAGGAGATGTCTCAGAAAATTCCTACTTCTTGCAAGTGGGTAGAGCAATATTATTACACCTCAATCATGACTAGGAGATAAGCACCGCCCTGCAAAGCCATGGGTACAAAAGACAGGGAACACACCTTGTCTCCTGTAGTACTGTATTGGGTTTATGTGGCAAGGGTTTGGTAATGGAGGGCTGCATGGGTGGCCTCTCTGAGAAGAATCTAGTACCTGACCAATGTCAGATTAGAGCCAGCTCAAGTCAGCTCCAAAGGGACCTGACACTGACCACAGCCAAGCCAGTGTGTAACTGCAGCAGGAGGGCAGGAGGTTCTCCAGGCACAGAGCAGCAGTTCCCCTGTGGCCTGTGGAGAGGCCCCTGGTGGAGCAGGCTGTCCCCCTGCAGCCCATGGGTCCCCACATGGAGCAGATCTCCATGCTGCAGCCTGTGGAGGAGCCCACAGTGGAGCAGGTGGTTGTGGCCTGGAGGAGGCTGCAGCCCATGGAGAGCCCCGCAGGAGCAGGACCTGGGCCGGAGCTGCAGCCCATGGAGAGGAGCCCACACAGGAGCAGGAGGTCTCCGGGGAGCTGCCGCTTGTGGGCGACCCGTGCTGGAGCAATTTGCTCCTGATGGATGGACCCCGTGGTATGGAGCCATGTGGGAGCAGTTCTTGAAGAGCTGCTGCCTGTGGGCAGCCCCAAAAGGCTCAGTTTGGGAAGGACGGCATCCTGTGGGAGGGACCCCACGTGGAGCAGGGGCAGAATAAGACTGTGAAGGAGTGGCTGAGACAAAGCATTAGGGACTGACCGCAGTCCCCATTCCCCATTCCACTGTACTGCCAAGGGGGAGGACATAGAAGAGGGTGGATGGGGGAGAAGCTGTTTTTAGTTTTTATTTATTTATTTGTGTGTGTGTGTTTGTTTCTCACTGCTCTTGCTTGTTATTAATAGGTAATAAATCATGTTAATCTCCCTATTAAGTCTGTTTTGCTCATGATAATAATTGACGAGTGATCTCCCTGTCCTTATTTCAACCCTTTCCATTGCATTTTCTCCCCCTTTCCCTTTGAGGAAGGGGAGTGAGAGAGTTGTGGTGGAGCTTAGCTGCACAGCTGGTTAAAACCACTACAGGTACACAGTTGGCCTAACCCACCGATGAATGTTGCTTGGGCTAACATTTGTGATTCAGGCATGATAGTAGGTTCTGCCTAGTTGAAATTCATAAATAATATCTCCAAAAAGTATCAGAAGGAATCTTCTTGGCAGTTCTAGCATTCGCTTTGTCAGTGTAAAATAGGCATCGAACTGTGAAGTATGGGGTTACAAAATTTCTAATATTCTCTGTGCCTGTTCTGTCTGTTCTGTACTTTTAAATTTCTAAGCACCACCAGCTGATCTGCTGACTTTGGGTCAAGGTTCAGCTGTATGCACCTTTTTTTTTTTTTTTTCTTCACTACACAGCTTTAGTTCATGTGCAGGTAACTGTCTATCTTATGTGCTGAGTTATACTTAAGTCCCATGGAGAAACTATATGCAGTTTCTAAATCTATGACTGTGTAACAGCACATGTTCTGTCCTACCTCTATACTAAATAGGAAACTGAAGTCCTTTTGCCTTTGAAGAATACTGTACTTCAGCATTACAGTCAAGGAAAATACTTTAGTAGAGAAGATAGATCTGGCAAGACAAAACAGTACTTAAATGATCATTAGGTGTGTGATCAGGGATCTCTTGCTATGGCCCATGCAAATACAAGTCCCTTATATTGTGTGTGGAATTTTAATCATCTCCCCAGGTCCCCACTCCCATAGCTGCCCAAAGTGCTTGTTGTTAATTAGGTCATCCTTCCAAGTTTTCTTTCCAGTAATTTTCATCTGATCTGCTGAACTTCTCTAAATGTGCTAATATGTGACTAATGTACCAGTTACAAGCTGCAGCAATCAAATCCTCAACCCAAGCAAGAGAGACAAAGCTTACTGTTCACTTCCTTATTTACTCCTTGAGAGATGCAAAAATACCACCTTGCTGCTTTTCAAGTTTAGGCACTTATTTTTCTGCACATCTTCTTAGCTTTTTAAGTGTCTTCCAGTTGAGGTAGGCATTGACACTAATCAGACTAAGGCTTAGACCAAGAAACATGAGGACTGAATTGACAGGGAAACTTAGCTTTGGCATTTCTTGATTTCTGAATTTGCAGTTCTTTTATCTTGTTGTTGTTGCTTGTTTAACATTTTTGAATATACTTATTATTATTGTTATTATTAAAATTATTTGTTTTCTGTCTTAATAGACTCATCTGCTGCAGCTACTGCATCTGTTAGTTGCCCTTGATAACAATACCTGGTTCCCAGGTGTCTATTTGCATAGTGAGTGATCTGATATCACTTTACTGAAGCCAGTTTACACCAGCTGAGAGTCTGGCCTACTACTGGTAATTAGGAATGGACTCATTTATTTGCTCTGGCCTTCCTTTTCTTAATAGTACCCCTGGTTCGTAGTACTAATGTACCATCTCAAAACCTGCTGAAGCAGAAAAGTTTAATCAAAAACACTTTTGCTTACACGCTTCTGCTTCTTGCTAGTGACATATATCCGTAACCTCCTCTACAGGATGTTCAATGTTATGCTTATAGTACCTGGATAAAAGTGTTTTAAGCTTTTCTCTGTAGAAAATGATCATGCTCCATATTTGCTAATAAATCTTACTTATCCTAGGGGTTGCATATTAAAACCAAGCAGTAAAAGAGTAAAGGATGAAGAAAAGGATGAGAAGAATGGGAAGCAAAATCAACAGTAAAGGAAAGGAAGAGGATGTGGAAGAGTGTGGTTGTGTCAAGAGCAAGGTGAAAAAAAGACAAAAAGAAGAGAGGAATGAATAAAAGTATATTTATTGTGCTACTGTTTTTTTTTTTTTTTTTCCCCATAAAGGAATAATATTTAAAGCTCAGGAATGAATATGTTTTAAAGATTATGAAATTAATGTCAGAATGGAGATTTATGTATTTAGTACAATGTTCTTCTACCCTGGGAGTTGAAAATGTAGAGTGATTATTAGCTAGGTTTCTGTTTTTGTTGAGCAGGTATCTCTTCTATTATTACTCTGTTCCACTATATGATCATATTTCTTTGCATAATTTAGATCTGATATATGCAAGTGCCTCCATTTTGAACAGACCATATGGAGAACTCCATGAGTGGCCAGGGAACAAGAAGTATGCAATGATTAACCATGGTTTTTGTTATTTGTTGAGCAGATGAAAAGAGCTGTGAAATAAAAGGCGTTTCACGATGGTTTCCATGTCCTTGTGCTGTCCTTTGTGTGGTTGTGCTGCACTAAGAGGAAAAAAAGGCTGGTTTTAATATAGCAAAGGAAATTGCATACCCATTCAAAGCATCCAAAGTCAGAAACAAAGGAAAAGAAAGCACTGGAATAGAATGCACTGATCTATATAATAGGTCAGTGATGATGAACTAAAGGAGAAAAATATACATATTCACATGTATATGCTTGCTTACAGATACAGGATTATGAATAAACAGATAAAGTGAGGAAATATTGTCAGAGGGAAGAGATTAAGAAGATGTCTAATCAATCATTTCATAAGAGAAAAAACTATTAAACAATTCCTAAAACTTCTTAAAAATTCTAATATCTATAAAATTTTTAATCTCTGTTTAGTTCAGAACTTAAATAAAATACATTTTTTTTTCCTTCAGAAAAGAGAAATAAAGCATGATAAGATTTTTACTTCACATAATATAATTCGGTTTAACATAATCAAATGTGTCTATAGGGCCTACATTTTAGAGGATTTAGGTGCTAGTATTTTTAAGTTGGAATATTAATGTGATAACAGAAAGTCTAGCATCAGATAATCTCCAAAGAATTCATGGATCATATCTGGCCTTACACAATGTAGTAAAAAAGAAGAACAATATAGGCCCTTCTTTGGGAGTAGCTTAAAAGACCAAAAACTGGGTAGACACACAGTTATGAACATATTATACAGTTTTTGGTATGTTGAGCAGATGCCAAGCTCTGCTGACCTGACTCTGTAATCAGTGTCCCCATCAGTGCTGTGTTATGCCCAAACCACTTATTGCAGTAGTACAGATGCAGAGCTAATACCATAATGATACATCCATATGCATTAAGAACTCAGACAAATCAATCTGATGCAGAATAGATTACTGTTCTTTCTTGGATGTAGTTATTGCACTGTATTATGTCATCTACATATGACCTATGTAGCCTATTGCTGTTACTACTATACAGAATCTTTGGCTGATGCAATGCATCTCTTGGATTAATAGAAAATATAATCAGATGGTACATAGACAGTGAGTGAGGTAAAAGAAATTATACAGGTTAATTTAGAAATTGAAGAGTGAAGAGAGAGAGTGCTGGAAAGACTGTAGCCATTCATTATATCTGATAACATTATTTGAAAGAAGAAATTCTGCTTTTGTTAACAGAAGAGAACAAGAATAAGGATAAATGGTCATTCATAGCAGAATGAGAAATTAAGTGTTTGTTGTCCTAGATCTTATTCTTTGGACAGAGACTCAGTACATTATTTATTTATTTTTTAATAATATACAATTAGTAGTTGAATACTGAAATAGTGGAGAAAATAATATTTAGGTTCATTAAGACTTCAGAGGTCTGTAGGAAAGAATTGTGCCTGACACAGAACATGAGGGTTAACATATTTCAGAACTCATTTCATAGGGAAAAGTGCAAAGCAAAGTGCAAAATGCAAAGCAATAGGCTATGAAATGGTTGCAGCCTCTGAAATGTGATGTATACTGTGTCTGAGGGAACACCTTGGAAGCTTGAAAACTTGTGACCCTGACCCAGGATTATTTCTATTTTCACCTGCTAACTACATGTAGTAATGGAGTGCATCTCCAGAATTAAGAGGTAAATCTTAATTCTCTTAATCTTAAAGATTAAGAGAATTAAGAATTCCCTTAGAATTAAGAATTAAGAGGTAAATCTTAAATCTCTTGATTTACCTCTTAAGGGTAACATGCAAAAATCTTGCTGTCGTCCACACCTTATTTCTGGGTAAAATTCTTGAATTCCTGCCAGTCCAGTGTCACAGCTTTGCTCTATTCTGCCTTTCCTACTATTCCTTTCCTGGGAAAGTCCTTGGGCTTCTCTCTCAAAATAAATGGTGATTTCTCCATTTACTGAATTGAAAAATAAACACAACCCCCAAGAACAATCCAACATAAGAACATCCTGCCAGATTTGGCTTTTTGAAAAGGTATAGATGCCCACAACAGGAAACTTTTAGGCAAGTGCAAAGTGCTCCCCAGGGAACCACATCAAATTCCCCGGGGAGCTTTGTAGTCTATCCAGTTCATTAGTGAGTTTCAGGGGCCATCTGAGATGTTAAGGTGTTAAACAAACATTTCAGAAATATAATTTTGGGATGTGATGCAAGGAGTTTATCTTATGATTATTGTCAAAGTCCTTTTCTTAAATCATTTTTTAAATCAGTTATTAGAATTTCATCCAGTGTCTCTGCACACCTTTGCACCTCATAAACTTAGTTTATGATAGATATTTAGGCTTTAGATATTTAAGGATGATGATGAAATTAAAAAAAAAAAAAAAAAACAGCAAGAGGAAAGAGATTTTATATTTGACAGCTATATTAAATAGTTTGGTATAGTCTTTATGGAAATGTTTTTGATTGTTCTTCCTTTCTATATGTGAGGTCACAGTGCATCATGTTCTAGTAGGCTTAAATACAGGGCACATATCAAAAAGACTGGAAAATGCTGTTCTCAGAAACTGATTACAGCTCTTAACAATTTTAACTGAGACCACAGAAGAATGAAGAGATCCATAAATGCTAACAGAGCAATACCACAATTCATCTAATATGACATAAACTCTAGCCTTAATTTGTCAGTCGTAGTAAAGAAATCTTTATTTCCTCTCCAAGCCCAACATTTACATTCTTTAAAGACAAGACTAGTAAAATCTGTGACATTCTGACAACTGCTCAACTGTCTGTACTGAAAATCTTTTTGTTTGAGAGACTTTATGATAAGAATCATATGTTTAATAGTAAATTTGTCAGTGAAGTGGCATAATACTGCTTACATCTTGTGTTTTTGAATATTTATCGCTCATGTGGATTACCATTCAGAGTAATCAATTGAAATAAAATTTATTTCCCAGCCAAAACTTTTGCAATTGCTTTAAATAAAAATGACGCAAGCATATCTATGGTACCTATACAGATAAGAATTTTGTGGTAACATTACTATCTCTCATCTAACACTGCAAATTTAATATTTATGTTTAGATGATTACAATCTATTATTATTATCATCACTAATTGTTATTAATAATAATTATCTATAATAAAGAATTATTATTATTATCTTCATCCCTTTTTAAAGATTTTTTAAATAGATAAATGCTTACATATATATTGATACAAAACCCTACATTTGGTGAGACAAACCCTGTCTATAATGAATGTAGACATAGTCTAAATACCAGTTGGCTAAGACATAATAAAAGACATTGCTATTTCTTGTAAAAACAGGTAATTTTCGCCTGCTGAAAGACCAGCCCAGTATCTTGAGACCTGTATCTTAAGAAAATATACTTTCACATACAGTCGTATTATAGGATGGGGAAGTGAAGAACCATTTGAAGAAGTATATAGACTGTATTCCAGGTGTTCATTATGTATTCCAAAATACAACAATGCTTAAAGTACACTATTAAAAGTTGTACATAGTTAAACTAGTGAGCTTCCCTTTTCTCCTTCTCCTTATGAATGAATATATTTATATAATATATAATATATACTATATATAATATATATAGTATATATTCAGCTCCGTCTGTCTGTCTTGCCGAGGCGATCAGCTCTGGGGCAGATGTGCTCTGCAGCGGAGTGGGGGATCGGACAGGCAGGGCTAATTTTTCCGGCATGGAGCCCACTTGAGGGAGCCACCAGGACCCGGCAGCCCTCGCGAGGGAGGTGAACGAGGTGAGAACGAGGCGTATGCGGAGCCAGAAGGGCCCCCTCCCCGGCCGTTCAAAAGCTGCCCCTAGGGAGCGCAAGCGACCAGGATGGGCAAACAGCGCGTGGCACGTTAGAAAGGAGTGGCACGGCAGTTCGCGCAGGCAGGGCAGAGCAGAGTGTTCTCCCCCGCCCATACGAACGCCTCCTCTAATGGCGGTCTACTGCTAGCTCAGCTGCGATGGTGTACACCAGGCACAGTGTGCTCTCCAGGAAGTCTGTACACACCCAGACCAACTGCCCGCTCAAAACCGTGGCATTTCAGGTCTCCAGGTGCAGGGAGTGCCTGAGCCTGTTGCTACCATCTGTGGGGGGGTAGAGAGACTGTGTGAGTGAGGATGACCCGGTCTGCCTCGTGGCAGAACTCAAGGAGGAGGTCGAGAGGTTGAGGGATATCAGGGAGTGTGAGCGGTAGATAGACTTGTGGAGCAACTCCCTGTGTGGCCTAAAGGACAGGTGCCGGGATGAGACACCCCAAAGGGGGGTGGACCCCCTGCCCTGCGGCTCTCGGGCAGAGGGAGGGGACCTAGGAGTTGAGAAGGAATGGAAACAGGTCCCCGCTTGACATCGCAGGCGATACCCCCTCCACTGGCCCCACCTTTCCAGGTGCCCTTATGCAACAGGTTTGAGGCCCTTAGATTGAGACAAAGGCAGCTGAGGAAGAGGTAGAAAGTCTACCCAGGAGGATGTCTAGGGTGAGGAAGTTGACTCCGTGCTTCAGGACTGCCTCCACCAGGACAGAAAGAAGGGTGATTCCTGTGGGTGACTCCCTTCTCAGGGGAACAGAGGGACCTATTTGTTGGCCTGACCCTGCCCGTAGGGAATTCTACTGCCTCTCTGGGGCCAGGGTCAGGGACATTGCCAGAAAGCTTCCCAACCTGGTTCGCCCCTCTGACTGTTATCCCCTTTTAATAGTCCAGGCTGGCAGTGATGACACTGAAGAGAGAAGCCTGAAGACCATCAAACGGGACTTTAGGGGACTGGAACAGTCTGACTTTGAACTGTTCAGGACACTGGTTGGTAGAGTCCCCTGGGAGGTGGTTCTGAAGGACAGAGGAGTCCAGGAAGGCTTGGCGCTATTCAAGAAGGAAATCTTAATGGCGCGGGAGCAGTCTGTCCCCATGTGCCCAAAGACGAGCCGGCAGGGAAGAAGACCGGCCTGGCTGAACAGAGAATTGTGGCTCGAGCTTAGGAGAAAAAAGAGTGTTTACAATCTTTGGAAAAGAGGGCAGGCCACTTGGGAGGACTATAAGGATATTGTGAGGCAGTGCAGGGACAAAATTAGGAAGGCCAAAGCTCATCTGGAGCTCAATCTGGCGACTGCCATCAAAGACAACAAAAAATGATTTTACAAATACATTAATGCAGAATGGAGGACTAAGGAGAATCTCCAGCCTTTACTGGATGCGGGGAGGAACTTAGTTACGAAAGATGAGGAAAAGGCGGAGGTGCTTAATGCCTTCTTTGCCTCAGTCTTTAGCGGCAAAACCAGCTGCTCTCTGGATACCCAGTACCCTGAACTGGTGGAAGGGGATGGGGAGCAGAATGTGGCCATCACTATCCATGAGGAAATGGCTGGCGACCTGTTACGGCACTTGGATGTATGCAAGTCGATGGGGCCAGATGGGATCCACCCGAGGATACTGAGAGAACTGGCGGAGGAGCTGGCCAAACCGCTTACCATCATTTATCAACAGTCCTGGCTATTGGGGGAGGTCCCAGTTGACTGGCGGCTAGCAAACATGATGCCCATCTACAAGAAGGGCCGGAGGGCAGACCCGGGAAACTATAGGCCTGTCAGGTTGACCTCAGTGCCAGGGAAACTCATGGAGCAGATTATCATGAGTGTCATCACGCGGCACTTACAGGGCAATCGGGTGATCAGGCCCAGTCAGCATGGCTTTATGAAAGGCAGGTCCTGCTTGACGAACCTGATCTCCTTCTATGACAAAGTGATGCGCTTGGTGGATGAGGGAAAGGCTGTGGATGTGGTCTACCTTGACTTCAGCAAGGCTTTTGACACCGTTTCCCACAGCATTCTTCTCGAGAGACTGTCTGCTCTTGGCTTGGACTGGCGTACGCTTCGTTGGGTTAAAAAACTGGCTGGATAGCCGGGCCCAAAAATCGTGGTGAATGGAGTCAAATCCAGCTGGAGGCCTGTCACTAGTGGCGTTCCCTAGGGCTTGGTACTGGGGCCGGTCCTCTTCAATATTGTAGTGGGTAATTAATGTGGTAAGATTTTGGTAGCAGGGGGGCCATTGGGGTGGTTTCTGTGAGAAGGATCTAGAAGCTGCCCCACGTTTGGGAAGGGCCCCACTGCTGACCAGAGCTGAGCCAATAAGCGATGTTGTTATGTGCCTCTATGAGAGCATATTTAAGAGAGGAAAAAAAATGCTGTGCCACATAGCAGCTGGGAGAGTGAGAGAAGTGAGGAACAGCCTTGAAGGTGCCAAGTTCAGTGAATAATGAGGGGGAGAGGTGCTCCAGGCACTGGAGCAGAAGTCCCCTGCGGTCTGTGGTGAGGACCATGGTGAAGCAGGATGTCCCCCTGCAGCCCATGGAGTACCACGGTGGAGTAGGGTTCCATGCTGCAGCCCGTGGAGGAGACCAGGTGGACCTGCACTGACAGAGGCTGCCACCTGTGGAAGACTCCTGCTGGAGCAGATTCTGGGCCGGACCTGTAGCCCGTGGAGAGGAGACCATGCAGGAGCAAGTGACCTAGCAGAAGCTGCTGCCCGTGGGGGACCCAGGTTGGGGCAGTTTTCTCCTGAGCAATAACCCCAAGCAGAGCTACAGGCTGGGAGATGAGTGGTTGGAAAGCTGCCAGGCGGAGAAAGACCTGGGAATATTGGTGGATAGTCAGCTGAATAAGAGCCAGCAGTGTGCTCAGGTGGGCAAGAAGGCCAACAGCATCCTGGCTTGTATAAGAATCAGTGTGACCAGCAGGGCTAGGGAAGTGATTGCCCCCCTGTACTCGGCTCTGGTGAGGCCGCACCTCAAGTACTGTGTTCAGTTTTGGGCCCCTTGCTACAAGAAGGACATTGAGGTGCTTGAAAGAGTCCAGAGAAGAGCAACAAAGCTGGTGAGGGGTCTGGAGAACAAGTCCTACGAGGAGCAGCTGAGGGAGCTGGGTTTGTTCAGCCTGGAGAAGAGGAGGCTCAGGGGCAACCATATCACTCTTTATAAGTACATTACAGGAGGCTGTAGCGAGATGAGGGTTGGTCTATTCTCCCATGTGCTTGGTGACAGGATGAGGGGGAACAGGCTAAAGTTGTGCCAGGGTTGTTTTAGGTTGGATATTAGGAAGAACTTCTTAACTGAGAGGGTTGTGAGGCATTAGAATGGGCTGCCCAGGGAAGTGGTGGAGTCACCATCCCTGGATGTCTTTAAAAGACATTTAGATATTGAACTTAGTCATATGGTTTAGTGGAGGACTTGTTAGTGTTAGGTCAGAGGTTGGACTCGATGATCTTGAGGTCTCTTCCAACCTAGACAATTCTGTGATTCTGTGATTATATATAACTATATAACAATATAGATAACTATATAACAACATAGATAACTATATAAATATAACTATATATTAATATATAACTATTATATATTTTATTCATATTGCAGCCCAGAAGGCCAACTGCGTCCTGGGCTGCACAAAAGAGATGCAACCAACAGGTTGAGGGAAGTGATTATCCCCCCATACTCTGCCCTTGTGACACCCCACATGGAGTACCAAGTCCAGGTTTGGGGCCTGCAGCGTAAGAAAGATGTGGACCTGTTAGAGCTAGTCCAGAGGAGGGCCACAAAGATGATCAAGGGGCTGGAGCACCTCTCATATGAAGAAAGGCTGAGGGAGCTGGGGATATTAAGCCTGGAAAAGAGAAGGCTCCAGGAAGAACTCATTGTAGCCTTTCGATACTTAAAGGGGTCTTATAAAAAAGATGGAGAATGACTCTTTACTCGGGTGGATACTGATAGGGCAAGGGAAAATTCCTCACTGTAAGTGTAGTGAGGCACTGGAACAGGTTGCCAAGAGAAGTTGTAGATGACCCATCCATGGAAATGTTCAAGACCAGGCTGGATGGGGCCTTGGCCAACCAGATCTAGTGGGTGGCGTCCCTGCCTATGGCAGGGGGGTTGGAGTTAGATGTTCTTTAAGGTCCCTTCCAACCTGAGACATTCTATTTTATATATATAATTAATAAAAATATATATTTAAATTGTAATAAACTCTAGTAAAGCATTCCAAAATATCCTTCTTAAATATTTTTCAAAGACTGTCAGGTCTTCATTCTTCAAATGTTGCTACTGAAGTGGAAACTCTTGCTTCAAGGAGACAGAAAACATCTGACACTATATTCTGTAGTGCATGTACCACAAAGCATCCATAGAACTCCATCAAAGATAATTTGGTGGGTATGTTTACAATATTTTTGTCTAAATTCAATTTGTGTAATCATTTAAGAAGCTAATAACTTTAAAGGGAATGTGAGACATCCCTGTGAGAGAGACCAAAGCAAGAATACTGCTATGTATGCAGAAACAGGTCACCAACTCAAGCACCTGAAGTGTTCATTCTGAGAATATCTTATAAAAGTATTAAGATACTAAAAGTGGTATTTATTAGAAAGTTAATCCTGTCAAGCCTCTGAATGCGTCTTGTTTCTTCAATATTCTGTCCTCAAGAATACTACAGAGAGGTACTTATGTTTTCTCTGAACTGAAATTCACCTTTTATTATTCTTATTATTGTTGTATTCTCACTCTTCCCCTGATTAACCATCAGTCTTTTGTACATTTTGTTCATTTAATTTCCACAGAAAATAGGAAAACAATATCTTCAACAAGACAATGATGAAGAGGGAAAAAAATCACACCACAATTTCAAGATAAAAATACCTACTATAACATGATGTTAACAATGTTTTTTTGTTTGTTTGTTTTGTTTTAATTTTATTTTTTATTTTTTTTTATTTCCAAAAGGGTTACCAAGACTTTCATTTTAAGGACATGTTGAAGTACTACTATAACTGCAGGTGCTTCTGGCTTTGCCTCTTGAACTGTTTTAAAAGAGGATTCATGGAGAGCTGTTAGCTGCCTACTGTTAGCAGCAAGAAAATATACAAACTGGAACCTGGGACTCTCCGTTCCTTGTAGCATCCCATAGATACTGGAATATAAGGTCATACTTCTATGCTTTCTTTCTCAAAGTCCTTAAAGAAATAAGCATGCAGGCCTTTTAAAGAACCATTTCCCATTCTTATGTATGCAGCATTTGATGTCGTTCCTTTGTGCAAATAATATGATAATGTCTCTACCTTTGGGAGACAAAATTCTAATAGCTGAAGGGAAATACTGTCTCTCAAAGGAGCAGATACAAAATCAGTTCTGGTGTAAATAGATGCAACCGGTTGTTTTCAATAGAGTTGTATCAATTTGGAGCTAAATTAGGTCTATGACTGGTCCAACACTATAATCTTCAGCCAAAATTGCCATTATTATAATCAAAGTTTGTAGAATATTAAAAAAAAACAAGGGGGGGGGGGAGGGAGAAGAGGGGGAGGGAGGGAGAGATAACTCAGAGAGCCTCGTGACCCGTTTGCCCTTCAACGGGAAATGGAGAGTGTTTTTCTCTTTGATCACAAGGTCAGGAAGTATTTCTGCCACTTGACACAACATAAGAATACAAACAATGAGACAAATCTGTAACTGATGTAAGTACAAATTCAATTGCACCACATCTGAGTTTAGCCTCTGAGGTGGTTTTACCAAGCTGGGCAGCTGAGCTCCACCACCACTGCTCTCTCACTCCCCTTCCTCAAAGGGAAAGGGGGAGAAAATGCAATAGAAAGAGCTCAGGGGTCGAGATGAGGACTGAGACATCACTCATCAATTATTGACACAAGCAAAACAGACTCAGCATACGGAGATTAATATAATTTATTAGCTATTACTAACAATAAGTGAGAAATTAAAACCAAGCTAAAAACAGCTTCTCCCCCATCCACCCTCTTCTATGTCCTCCCCCTTGGCAGTACAGTGGAATGGGGAATGGGGACTGCGGTCGGTCCCTAATGCTTTGTCTCAGCCACTCCTTCACAGTCTCATTCTGCCCCTGCTCCACGTGGGGTCCCTCCCACAGGATGCCATCCTTCCCAAACTGAGCCTTTTGGGGCTGCCCACAGGCAGCAGCTCTTCAAGAACTGCTCCCACATGGCTCCATACCACGGGGTCCATCCATCAGGAGCAAATTGCTCCAGCACGGGTCACCCACAAGCGGCAGCTCCCCGGAGACCTCCTGCTCCTGTGTGGGCTCCTCTCCATGGGCTGCAGCTCCGGCCCAGGTCCTGCTCCTGCGGGGCTCTCCATGGGCTGCAGCCTCCTCCAGGCCACAACCACCTGCTCCACTGTGGGCTCCTCCACAGGCTGCAGCATGGAGATCTGCTCCATGTGGGACCCATGGGCTGCAGGGGGACAGCCTGCTCCACCAGGGGCCTCTCCACAGGCCACAGGGGAACTGCTGCTCTGTGCCTGGAGAACCTCCTGCCCTCCTGCTGCACTGACCTTGGGGACTGCAGGGCTGGTTTGCATTCCCCTTTCCCAGCTGTTGTAGCACTACAGTTCCCCCTCTCTTCCCCTTCCTTAACTCTGCTCTCCCAGAGGCCCACCCAGTGTTACACACTGACTTGGCTGTGGTCAGCGTCAGGTCCCTTTGGAGCTGACTTGAGCTGGCTCTAATCTGACATTGGGCAGCTTCTGGAATCTTCTCAGGGAGGCCACCCCCGCAGCCCTCCACTACCAAACCCTTGACAGCTATAGCCTCCTAGTGTTTTGGCTGGAATTATATTACCTTTTTTTTTTTTTTTTTTTTTTTTTTTTTTTTTTTTCAAGAAAATGCATATAAAAACCTGTTATGTATACTTCAGGGTATCATACTGCATCGTTGTTGTTAATTCTCATGTTTTGTTCTAGGTCTCTTTCTTCCCCTTCCTCCCCAAACCCCTCCCCCCTTTTTTTTTCTTTGAAACTCCAGCTACAGAGATGTGTCTTGTCCTCTTGGTTCTAATGTGTGAAAACATGGCATCAGTGAACTCTAAAATCAATAGAAAGAGCTAAAATATTTTAAAAATATAATTTAAAAATGCATAGGTTTTAAAAATTCTCCTCCTCCTCCTTTCTTCTCCTTCTTCTTCTTTTCTAATAAAAAATAAATAAATAAAAGCCAGACCTGAGATTATTAAAGACTTGTAATTGGTAAAAATTCTCTGCCCACAGCTGCCAGGTTGAAAAGGCTTTTTTACCCATGACTGGAAGATATTGAGAGAGCAAAAAATGGGCATGCAGTCTCCCACTTGGCTTTCTATGCATTATTTATAGATGACAGAAGCATTAGAGAAGTCCAGGCAATCAGACTCTGTAAGACTTTCAGTGAACAATTCCATTTAGAATGTTGTTTCAGGGAGATAGATAATGTAATTAATATAGTTTGGAGGTGAGAAATCTCATGCACTGCATCTGGAAGTTTCTCTTCAGGAAATCCTGGTAGCTTGCTGATGCTGTCAAGCAGGGTAACATACCTCTCCTGTGAAAGAAAGCATATCACTGCATCAGCAGAACCAGAAAATGACAAAATATACACAATGTGGAGAATGAATGCCAATGTCTTTGCACCAAGAAAACACACTCACATAAGAAAAATAAATCTAAATCAGTTGGAAGCTTGTAAAACAGTTGAGCCAAGAAGATGTTCCATTGGTTCTCTAAATATGTAAATCACTTTGAATAAGTGAGAAGTACTGGTATTAGGCACAATAAATTGCACAACAAACAAACAAACAAACAAAAAAGCACACACACATACCTAGACAAGGTAGTAGTTTTCCCCTCTGCTTCCCCTTGTAGCTCTCTGTCAACAGTGAAAAAGCAAGGTATATTGGGGGCAAATATATTAATTTACAGAATAAATAAAATCTTTCATTTATAATCCTGAATATTCAAAATACTTAAAAGAAAATTATCTGTTTCTAACTCATGTTTTACTGTTGACTTTTCTGCCTTTCATTTTCAAGCTTACATTTTCAAGCTTTTACTTTTAGCTATGAAGCCAGAAACTTTAATAACTTAACTGTAAGGAAGCCTTAAAGACTTGAAAAAAAAATCAAAACAAGAATACTTTGCTCAAGGACCAATGTCTCACTTCCTTCAAAACAAAACAACCTTGTCCACTTCTGAGCTCAACTAAAACTAAACAAATGCTCTATGCATAGAGTTTTTCATCTGTGGAAATTACATAAAAGTAACTATATGATAGCTGCTTGTGCAGATGTCTCTGATGAGTATAGAAGTGGGGTAAGTCAGGGATAATAGTTCTTAGAAACAGCTAAACATTTTGTGCTTGCAGTATTGTTTTAAAGCCAGTACTATTATTGGTCTGTACAGCTAATCCGTAAATGTTAAACAGGCACTGCCTCACTCACTTGACTGTGACTGACTCAAGTTTTACTTGAGCACAGATGATGAAGGGGGAAGAAAGTCAACAAAAGTTGTCAGGATCCTGCAAGTGAAATAGTTGTCAGTGAGAACTAAGGGTATACATGATCTGGTGGTTTAAAGCAAAGCCAGACTGAGTTACTTGCGGGCAATGAAAAATAATTTTCCCTGTAAGTTTCAAATAACTACATTTAAAAAATAATCTCCTTATCCTTTAAAACTGTAGGGATGATTAATTTTTTGATTAAAACCAGTCATAGGTGTGGTTAATCTGAAAAGCATATGTTTCAAAATTTGAAAATACAACTTTGCAAATTAATTCAAATGAAGGAAAAATATTTTTACATCCTTATATGAAGATAAATAGGTGAGAACAAACTGTTGGAAGTCTCTGTCAAAAGGATGCTTCTTTCTTTATCAATTACTATTAACAAACGTGCTTGCTGCTGGTTGCCATAAAAATAGCTAGAAATAGCTGCCTACTGTCCTACTTTGGGACTACAGGAGTGTGTCTCTAAATGATTTCTAAAACATAACAAAAAAATAAGAAGTCATATTTTAAAGAGAGGTTCTTGTTTTTAAGAAATTGAAAACAATTGCAGATCATTTTCTAAGTAAAATTAGGCCTGCTTACTATATGGTTACTACAGTATTATCTTTCAATCTGCTGATTTGAATAGAGGGACTTGCAGAAATGATTAACTAATGTAATTTCTTTCATGCTTTAAAGACTGCTTTAACTTCCTGTGCAGCAAAATGAGAAATCCCTTATTGCTCTGCTTATCCACATCTTTCAAAAACCGAAGGGATTAAAAATAAATAAATAAAATGAAAGGGTAAATGAAATAACAAGTTGTTTTAAGTAGCAATCTTACATTTCAGAGTGAGTCTCTAATACAAAATATAGTCATTTTAGTAATAATGGTAATTGTATTTAATAATGCTTAACTTACATATTATGCTTTCAGACTGTATTCATCTTGCTTAAACATATTCAGAGCTCTCTTGTAACAATTCTAGTTTGTTATGACCAAAAGATGGCAGCACTCCATGCAGTTTACATTGCCTTCCACTATTCTTTCTATTCACCGCTCTCTCTGCAAATTCCATTTTATAATTTATAATTAAGTTTTCCTAGGCAAACAAATATTATTTAGAAATCTTTCAAATGGGACCATATCATTCCCAGTTTTGGAAAGGTTAATTTGGTTTTGGAAGGCTTAAAAATAAATTCCTTTAAGTTTAGTTCCCTTAGGATAGTTTCAGTGTAGTCAACCATCAGTATACAATAAATAGAAATGATAAATTCCAACGTGAAGTGTGTTTTAGGGAAACACATCCTTCTGTTCCATGGACTTTAACACCTGAGAATTTATATCATACATGTATATGTCTCCTGACTAATACCAGCACCTTGATGTAAACACCTAAATTCACTGTATATTCCTATTCCTCCTGTGGCCAGAGTTGCTCAGAATTATATAATGCCTGTACACTGTTGTACCCACAGTGGCCTGAATCCACATTGCTCTGTGATATTGAATATATAACATGGTGGTTCTTCCTCAGTGATAATCTAATTTGATGGGGGCAGATGCTCAGTGCCTATGTGGCCTTGACCATGACATTAAGAAGGGAGCTGCTGACTTCAAAATATATACCCAGTTATTTGGAAATTAGGTAAGAGCAGTCATAGGTGTGTACAGAATGATCATTAAGAAAACTGGATCTCTATTTGAATTTCAAAGGTGAAACTAAGAACTGAACTGCTCTATCAAATCAAAGAGGGAGGGGGAGGGGAGGAAGATGAAGGAAAACAAATAAACAAACAAAAACCACAAGACTTGACTGTTCAAAAAAAGGAATATAAGTGGCTAAGAAATGAACAGCGCAAATTCTGGAGAAAATAAGTGGTTGAGCTAAGAAATGAACAACAAAAAATCTACATGTTCACTGTAACAAGTGGCAAAGACTCCATGAATATTGTGATCCTAAGCAAGGGGATAAAACAGTAAAATAATTTCTTATATGAAGCCTTTGGCAGAAAAATTGAATGATTAGGCAGAAGGATTAGGCAGAGTTGTGGCCCCCACACAAAATTTTGAAAATATCCAAAGAATGAATAATAAATAATAATCTGTGGCCTACCTTATTCCCATTCCAAATAAATGGCACAGGCCGTTAAGAGAAGTCAAATGACTGAGAAGTCCAAGCATAGAACAGAATAAGCCCATCCAAGAGAATCCCAGAGGCAAGATGAAGACAGACCAATCTGGAACACAATTTATTGCAGAGGAGGGAATGGGAAGCAATGGGAAGCTGCAGAGGAGAAGTAACAAAAATGCATAAAAATGAACTTCATTGTAAAGAATAAGAGAAGTAGAGAAGCTTCAAAATAGATTTTTCAGATACATAATACATGAAAGAATATTCATTAAAAATGTCGATGTGAGAGACTCTAGTAAGTGTAGAGCCACATCATTATTCTTTTTTATTTTTGTTTGCTCTTTTGTCACCTACATTTTCATACTGACTCTAATTAGACTCAAATCTAATTCTATCATATTCTGGTATTTAAGTTTATCTATAGATATAGTAGCTGATGATTTTCAGAACTACATTACTTTTTGCATTGAATGAGAATACTGGGATCCATCACATATAATTATTTCTTTCTCTTTTCTCTTCCACTCTGTTATATGGATCTGATTTTATAAGGGATTTTTTTAACAGAAGGCAGTGCTGAAGAATGATGATTTACAGGCCTCTCCACTTCGAAGCTGGTTCCACTTAATAAGCTAACAAGTTTTTTGACCTTAAAAACTGTTGCACAGCTGACCTGAAATCCAAAGCCTTGGGAAGGGGAAGTAGAAAGAGGTTAACCATAAATATTCTGGGACCTTAGAGTATTTTAATGTAATCTGTTTTGAGTAGTTCCTTTCCTGTCTGGACATTGCTGTGTTTCATTACATATTTTCTAGGGATAGAGAGCCTTGCAGAAAAGTAATAAAAGCACCTAATTACTTTTTTTTGTTGTTGTTTTTTTAATGTTGAAATAAATATTAACAACAAATCAATACAAATTAACAACTGAATTTTCCATTAGACTGTATAAAATAGTATGAAGTAGAAAAACCAAAGTGTTGAAATGTTAATTTCTTTAGTAAGAGGTTTCTGAAGGTAGGAAAAGAAAATAATGAAAGAAATTGATGATAGAAAAATCTAAGGTACCTGAAATTTCTCACTGGCAGGAAGTTGCTTAATTTAACAAGATGGTACGGGTGGTAGATCTGATGATAATATCTAACAGTAGTTTAGTAAAATGGGTACTAGAATAAAACCTGAGACATTTTTGAGAAAATACAGTCCAGAAGAGATGGACTTAATAGAGCAAGATGCCCTTGAAGTTATAGATCTTTACACGTGTTCTGGTTAAAAATGCCAACTGAGTGTTTGACTGAGCTAGAATGAATAGGACTATCAAAGAACCCGAATGTAAGGGTAAGACAAAAAACAAACAAACAAACAAAAAACAGCTGGACTTTTCAGGGTTTATATCCAGTTACATAACCTTGTGAGAAAGTGATCTTAATTGCCATTCTTAGTTATCCATGACTTGCTGTATCTTGCTGTAACTGTGATTCTGAAATGCTTAAAAATGATCTAAGAACAAAAAATTGGAGTTCTTTTTTAATAACAAATAGAATTATATTTTATTTTTATATGAAATATTTTCATTGTATTTCTATACCATATGAGGATAGCAGGTGACCTCATGACTGTAAAGGAAGAGAGTATCAGAGAACCAAATGAACCAGAAGAATGTTCCAGTCATGCTCCATGTAATAGTGGACATTAGCCGTGGGAGCAATTAGCTCTTATAATCCTTAACATTTACATTCTCAGATGTCCAGCATTTAAGAATAACAGCATGTGAAAAGAAACCAGAAAGCAGACTGTGATGAGAGAAATGAAAAAATCCGATCAATTTATGCAGCATTGCCTTACCATTATGTTGAATAAAGTGCAGTTTAATTTTTAATCAACTTTGAGTCCATGCTCTATTGTAACTCCGCACAAGATAAATGAAACAACTATTGTATTGCAAAGTGACCCTTTCTTGAAAAGACAATTGTGCTGTAAATCCTGAAGTACATGCCATGAAAGCCTACTTTTATTCCTGAATTCAGCCATTTCGAGTACCTCCTGTATCTAATATATCTTTTACCAATTTCCCCACAATAGTAGTAGAAGTAGAAGTAGTAGTAGTAGTAGAAGTAGTAATCAGTAAACATAAATTATTGTGAAGATATTTAGATAGAAGATAGTAAAAGGATATAACAAATATTCATTAGCATAGGGCCTCTACTTACTTTTACATAATCTCTGCAAGATTGCCCACTTTATGCTACACATGATTTTGGTTTTCAAGTGTATCACTACAAAATAAATGTGTGCTATGATCTGTACACTGGTTTTCTCCAAACTGCCATCACATATTTCAAATGCAGGTATTGGCAGTGCAAAGCTGTTTTTTGATTCTTCAGATTGTGAAATTCTCCCCTGTAGACACATGGAGTGAAAACAATGTTTCAGATTATTCATTTCTAACGGAAAATAAAAACTTGAACCATCACATCACTTAGGATACTAGGGCTATAAAAAACTCTACCTGTGACAGTTCTTATAATGAAATCTTTACAGCTGATGACAGCACAACCTGTTTGTAATGTGCCCCACAGAGTCTGGCCCATATCATATTTGGTACCTCTAAAAGCAACTACCACAGGGAAAGCGTAGCAGTGAAAGCAGACTGGAACAAACTGGATGCAGCCATAGAGCCACACAGAACCACTGAGTTTAGTCTTCGTGCCACTAAGCAAGCCCTGTCTATTTTTGGAATTCCTCTCTTTTGGCTTACTTAGTAAAAATAGCAAACCATTTTTTGAAAACAAAACAAAAAACTGTTTAGAAACAAACTCCTCTCATAGGAAGCAGTGCATCCATTCTAGAATAAAATAGTATTTTTCCCAGCTGGCCAGGTTTTAAAAACCCACCTTAACTTTATTTCTGTTTTGCTTAACCTCACAAGAACAATATGGGCTCTTGTGACCAAAAGGCATGCTTGCTGTAATTCTCTAATAGTTTATGCAGGCTCTTCTGCCCCCTGCAGCTTCTTGGAATGCAGAAATGTGTTCGTTTATTTCTCTGAGCAACCATGATGCCATGACCACCTGCCTGCATTCTCTAAGTTAGCTGCTTGTAACAGTAGAATAATTTTAAGATGGCACTGTTAGCTTTTAAAGGCTTAAAAGAATGTTCTAAGGCAGGTCTATTTGAGGTCCTTCCTCTACAGTTGTGTTCATTTATTTTAGGAATTTTGGTGTTACCTGTTAAGTTAGAGCAGTGAAGGAATACGTTAGGTGTATTAAGTATGGAATTGAAAATAGTTTTCTCTCTGGCATTTTTCAGTTCCTGCTTGCCCTCTTAAAGGCTCTTAAAGTCTCATGTGCCCTCCTTTCTTTCACGAGACATGCGTGATATTCTTCTCACTGTATACATAAAACTTACTGGGCACATTTTTATTTATTTATTTATTTATTTATTTATTGCCATCAAATAGGTGCACAGTCAAGGAAGCAGAAAATTCAAGCTATGGCAGACGAGCTTCATTGCAAGTTTTGCAACCAGAACTGCATCCCTGAGCACTCAAGAAGTCCGGCCTCTATCCCAGTACACGCACAGGCAAGATTACAGCTGGATCACTTACACTGACCTGTTTGGAATCAGAGCTCCTGTTGCTGAGTAGCTAGAGACGCTGGCAGGAAAAGCAAATGCACTGGGCAGTGACATTCCTTGATGAATACAAGCAGCATAACAATGCTAGTTGTATAGAGAAAGTGGAAGATAGATAAATGAAGCTGGAAGAAACAGTGATTTTAAAGCTCTGGTCCAGCAAAGTAGTGGTAGAAAGGGCAATTCTTCACCCAAAGTCTGCAACATAGGCATATAGTATTATGGATTTCAACAGAAAATTCATACGAGTTGATTAATGCAACGCACAGTCTTATAGCACGAAGAAATAGTTTTAGAGGGGATTCATTATTACTTGCTAGTATCTCTTTAGGCATAATCACTTCCATCTCTGCTACAACAGGATTCATGTGTTATACTCAGAGCTTAGTGCTTTGCAGTATTTATGGAATATGATCATAAAGACCAAAAGAAAGAATTATGCCTTGGTTGGAATGCATCATTACTTTCTGTTCCATTATGAATGCAGAAAAACTGTATCCCCTCTGCATGAAGAAACTAGTTTTGACTGTGTTTTTGAAAAAATATTAAACTAAGGAGATGATAATGTTTTTTCCTAGTGTGATCTGCACATGACAATATAGAAAACCTACCCTAGATGATATTGTACATGTATATACATTATGTACACTACAAATGTATTATATGTACCTTATTAATATTTTTCAAGAAGGCTTGATTTATGTGCACCAAATAATTGAAGTTCATTTTCATTAATTATTGGAAGCCACCTGAGCATGTAAATATCTCATCCACAGTCTCTGAAATGGCATTCATCTGAAAGCCAAAAATATCCTTCATGCTACCCTCATAAATGTCAGCTTTAGCAGTTATTTACATGTGGGACATCAGGGAATTTAATCCCCAGGTGAACCCAACACTAGATGCAAAAGAACAAGTGACATCTATTATACCACTTTGCATCAATTGTTAATGATCCATTTTACTAAATGAAGAGCACATTTACTGCATGTACTTGTCCTGAAAATGGAAAATCTACCACCATATATAGACTTAACAGTTGAATTCAATCAGCAAGTATAAAATGAATGAAATAGACGAGTTTCTTTTCCTTCACTTGGTAGAAGCCATTGAGTTGTGCCAGTGTAAAGGGAAGCAACATTTTCTCTATGTTATTAGTGCTCCTTCTTCTGCCCTCTCAAAAGCGAAGATTCAGTCACTAAGCTGCAGTCAAGGTTAACCCTGCTGGGAGCTGAATGAGGAGCTGAATCTTACAGCATATTGTCTCCTACTGTAACGTCAAAATGAAAGTAAGTGGAAGTATGGAAACATATGAGAGTTAAAGAAGGAATAAAGTATCTTTATAAGGCTGGTGGATTAACTATACACATTTTCTACCTTGTGTACGGGAGCACAGGGAATAAATATGCTGAACCTGTTCAAATTTCAGGATAGCTGACTCTTATACATTAACGTGTTGAAAGAAAACAGTTATGCCATTCTGTAAGAGTGAGCTCTGGTCTTGCCTCTGCTACCATCACAAGGCTCATGCGATACACTCAATTTTCTGTAGGAAATGGTCACCTGCAAGACTAATACTAAGACTGACACAACGTTATTACTTGAGGGAAATCTTAACAGCTGAAAGAACAGTTGAAAATCCAAAGATAAGGTTTCTGTTTTTAGGGAAACTGCCTTTATAGGGGCTATTTGGAGAAGGATTTTCAATAAAACAGAGGAAGCTTTAAGAGACAAGGTAAAAGAGGAAGTCCAGTTCTTTAAAATGACAATAGAAAAAACAGTGGTGGCAGTAACAGTGCATGCTGGAAGGAAGTGGTGTGAAATGGAATAAATATGAAAAAGTCTAGAATAAATCACATCGGAATATATTTTTGCAGGGAAAGATGTAAGGAAGAGGCATGAGTGAAGGACCTAGGTGGTGCAAATTTGCACAATCACAGGAGAAGAAAAAATTAAAAAGTAATGGCAAATCACCTTGCAGACCCACCAGCACATTAAGATTTCTGAGTTCTGTGAGACTAAGTGACGTGTTATGGTTGCAATGAAGGGGTTCTGTCCATGTGCACCGGAGCACATTACAGCTAATCTGTTCTTGTGGTTTCAAGTACGTCAGAAGAAATTTAATTGAATAAACAACTCTGAACCTCTTGCACCTTTATTTTGTGCTGCGATTAGCTCAACACTTATTGCAAACCTATCTGATCTCAATTTTTGTTTACTCTTGTATTTTGTCTTTATGACACTTGTAATTATATGCTCTCCAGTTCTTTCTCTGCTTGTTTGCTCTTCTGCAAAACACAATATTAGTGCTTCAAAAATCCATTTATTGCTACCAGTGAGCTTTGAAACACTTATTGGTCATGTCACAAATGACTAGTCTCTAATTAGCCCATCCTTTAATTGTTCAGATTCCTGCAACTTAGTCAGACAACTGTTGCATAGCCAATGGTCAGTGGCCCCATCTGAAATCAGGTTTTCTGTGAGAAAATCAGCCTGCACAGGTGATATAGAAGTCTTACACAGAGCAAGTGGTCAAACAAGCATATTACCTTGCACTCCCACAGCTTCCATCTTACTTCCTTCATCTGCCAGATACAGTGGGACTGAATTGAGGCTGGTGCTAATGTTTACAGGGTGATAGAGGCTATGGTGCTGTGCCATGTTTGAAGCAATCAGAAAGCACTCTACTGTGGCCAATGCTCCAAGACCTTAAAAATATTAGTCATGATCCAGGGCATAAAATGTTTCAATTCTGAGAAGAAAAATGACTGGAAAGTATGCATTTTGCTTAATCTTGATGTTTTTAAGTAATAGAAATGGCTGAAAGTTTTCAGTCTGTATCATGTTTCTGCTGAAAAAATCTGCAATTGCAAAAATACAACTTTTCCACCACAATTGTGGAGCATCAGAATTTGAATCCTCTTTTTTTAATTCATCAGTATGATATGTACCAGAACCAGGACTGTTTACTTTATTGTGCTGTCAAAGGTAAAAATTTCTTCTATATATTCACTATTGACAGATAACTTGACTAAAACTATTTGACATGGTCAGACTTATACACAGTTAGTAGATTGTCATATGAAGTTAATCTTAAATGTGATGATATGTGAAGCAAATCATGCAAATACAGATGCTATAGGTAGGCTCAGCATGGTTTAGCTGGTGTGAGCTTGCTGGAATTTTTATTGTTCAGCACTTCAGCTATACCATTTTCCTTTAGCTCCTCCAAGTATATCCTTTATAATATATACAAAAGATAGTTTACCTGTCTTAAAATATCTGAGTATTTATGCTGCATATAATAACATTAGGTTTGCAGTCTATCTCTTTGTTGTTCAGCCTGGTCTTTTCTCACTTGCTATGGATCTCATGTTAGCACTTCAATTACAGATTTCAGGGAATTGGGGTTTATCTTTGAATGTGACTCAGCAATTCATGAATATATAACCTTGTCAGAACAGCTGGAGCGTGTCTCTTACCTGCACTGTGGGATGTGCTATAGACTTTTTCCATAAAAGTAGAATTTGTTAAAGTGCAATTCCAGTACAGTAAAAATCACTATATAGATCTGACCTTGGAATTGGTATTTTTTCAAAATTTGTTAAGTGGTTAACATTATACTTTGTTTCACAAGCTTTATTAAAGGTCATTTAAAGTCAACCAGAACTTTGTATTGAATTTAACTCTTTTCAATTTTGTAACATTTTATTTAATACAAAGTTAAGAACAGCTGAATTGAGAAAATTTCACAAGGAAATGTTCTAATTTTTCATGAGTTGTTTTGACATTGTTTGACAGTATTTTTCCCTTCACCAGTGTAATTTCAGCATAGTTGACACAAGAGGCTGCTTGTACTTACCCAGCAGCTGAATCCCAAATTGCTATGGCTTAAAGCCAAGTTTGAACAGCTTCACTGCCATTCATACCTGAGCTTGCTGCAATTAAGGCCACACTTTTTCATTTGTACAACAGATTTAATGGTTCCACTGTCAACTATCAGCTGCATCTGTTAATAAGACATTTCTAGCATTTCCTGTAACTTACTTTAGGTATCAAAAATGATGAAGTTGTACTGAATTGTGAATCTCTTTTGGTAATTCTGAAATGAATACAGGTTGGGCAATGATTGCATAGAGGACAACCCCATGGAGTGGGGATTGTTTTGGGGAGTACTTGTGGATCAAATGCTTGACATGAGCTGGCAATGTGTGCTTGCAGTGCAGAAAGCCAACTGTATCCTGAACTTCAAAAGGAAGTGTAGCTAGCAGGTTGAAGGAGGTGATTCTTCCCCTCCACTCCATTCTCATGAGACCCCACCTGGAGTGCTGCATTCAGCTCTGGGGCCCCCCAACATAAGAAAGACATGGACCTGCTAGAGCAATTTCAGAAGAGGACTACAAAGATGGATCAGAGGGCTGAAGCACATCTCCTATGAAGAAAAGGCTGAGAAAGTTGCAGTTAGCTTACAGAGGAGAAGGCTCCAGAGAGACCTTATAGCGGCCTTCCAGTACTTAAAAGTGGCCTACAGGAAAGATAGGGATTTATCAGGGTCTGTAGTAACAGGACAAGAGGTAATGATGTTAAACTAAAAGAGAGTTGGTTTAGATTACAAGAAATTCTTTATTATGAGATTGGTGGGGAACTGGAACTGGTTGCCCAGAGAAGTTGTGGATGTTCCCACCCTGTTCAAGAATAGGTTGGATGTGGATCTGGGGAATTTGATCAAATGAAAGTGTGATTGCCCGTGACGGGGATTGGAACTGGATCTTTATGGACCCTTCTAACCTAACCCATTCTATGATTCTGAGTCTCTTATGGCTCCACAGAAATCTCCCTGAATGCAGGTGAAGGCAAGATCAAGAATTTACCATCAGAACCTCCATCCTGCTGAAAACTTGTCTTTTGCCTCCTTTTTTTGTAGCTTCCCTACCGTGAGAACATTGGTTCTCATGGGTGGTAGACACTACATATGAATGCCACAGAAACACTGTATGTATGTCAGATTTCTCTTTGGCCTAGATAATTTACATATCAGCCACTGTCATCTCTGTGCCGAAAGGAGGCCAAAGTTAAGGATCATCATCATTATCCCATCATTGCCATGATCACTAAGATTATGAATATTGGTATTAGCATTATCATCACTGTAGCTTTTCACAAGGTCAGGGTCAAATCAAAGTTTTTTCCTAAAGCAATAATGCAAGACTGCAACTCTACAGCAAAACCTGGGAAGACAGCTTATCTTCCTTGTACAGCCTTAATAGGCCATACTCTTCTTTTGTGGATTCAGAGTCTGCACACAAACCAAGAACACTTTCTCTGGTGGGAGAGGGCATAGTAAGTACTGCAAAGACAAACTTATGTGAGGGGAGACAAAGATATGACTGCTAGACAGGGATTCTAGGAATCTTTTCCATTCGTATTTATATAGATTTAGCACAGAAACCCTAAATACATTTTAAGGCTTGTGTTTGTATTTTCCACCTCATTCTCCACTGTATTATTTTATTTTTGATTATGCAACTTTGAATCTGTGAGTGCAGATATGAAGGAACAAAGTAGAAAGTTGAGCTTTATATTAAGTTTTATTTGAAATCACTGGACTCACCTGCAGAAATCTGCAGAATCAGGTTGGGACAGAGGTAATTTGATGCCAAGAGTGAATATATGAGGATCTAATTAGGACTAATTTCATGGACCAAAGTTTAAAAATTCTACGTTTCACCAGGTATGAAGATCTGTAGATTTCATTTGGTTTTAGTTTGGATCTTAAGCAAAGACGTGTTATGTTACTATTTTAATATTTCAGAATGGAAAACCTGTTCAAATACTTGTACTTATACTCTTCTTTTTATAGAACAAAGGTTTAATTATGACATCCGATAACCTCAACGTATTAATGGCTCTGATGCCACTAAAACAAGTATTTTAATGTAATTGCAAGTTAGACTAAGAGAAGCAGAGGGCATACATTAGTAGAAATAGCTACAGGAAGCAGAAAAAAGGATAGAACACTTTAAAAGTAATTGCAAGGGAAATGAATCCAAGTTATAAGCAAAATGTTTAAAACATTCCCTAGTGTGAAATTCCTATTTAGTTATAAGGGTGCTAGTAAGTGCCTCCTGTATTACTTTCTTATACCATGTATATTCTACCATCATATAGGATAAATGGAAATGTCTTTTTGTTCATTGACTGTATTGTCGTTTTTGACTGAAATGTTTTATTCAGGCCTGAAATTTTAACCCAGCTGACATAAAATCATAGTTTTCTGTCATCATGTCAGTGACCTACATTAATGTTATAAAAGCAGCACCTGGGTTCTATTTTTTGTAAAATAAACCTTTGTGGAAATCAGGCCAACTGCATAAATTTAGCACAGACCTGACTTAATGCTATATCTAAAAAATGCTTATCTTGAAAGCATGCTGCATGCCACAGACAAGTCATGTAAGACCTAGAAGGATTCAATTTTTTGGTAACCCACTTCTACTATAGCAGCATGTTGTGAAAGGGTGCTCTGGGGAAATGTATTTATATTTTAAAATAATTTCTCTTAAACAATTTAATTGACAATCTTTATTAAGTTATATTGTATTTAGTCATAATGAAAATTACCCAGGGCCTCATGTACTTATTTGGCAAATTATGAGGATGATTTTGCTTCCTTTGGTTGTATGTTGTAGGTCTCATACAAGTAACTATTTCAGTGAAGATCAGAGCTGTTACTCAAACAAGTCAGATACCTTGGATGTAAACAAGATACGTAAGATCAAGGAACACTTAATTATATATTTTTCTTCAACCACAGATTGTTAAGGTTCAAATTCCTAATTTATGTTTCCTGTTCTTTTGTGTCTTGTAGCAAATACTTACCGAGGCGATCGGCTCTGGGGCAGACGTGTTCTGCAGCAGAGTGGGGGATCAGACAGGCAGGGCTAATTTTTCCAGCATGGAGCCCACTTGAGGGAGCTGCCAGGACCCAGAAGCCCTCGCGAGGGAGGTGACCGAGGAGAGAACAAGGCGTAGGCAGAGCCAGCAGCGCCCCCTCCCCGGCCATTCAAAAGCTGCCCCTAGGGAGCGCGAGCAACCAGGAGCGTGGCAGTTAACAGGATGGGCAAACAGGGCATGGCCCGTCAGAAGGGAGTGGCGCGGCAGCTAGCGCAGGCAGTTCGCGCAGGCAGGGTGAGCAGGAGGGGCAGAGCACTCCCCCCACCCATACAAACACCTCTTCTAACAGTGGTCTACTGCTAGCTCAGCTGCAGTGGTGTACACCAAGCACAGTGTGCTCTCCAGGAAGTCTGTACACACCCAGACTGACTGCCCACTCAAAACCGTGGCATTTCAGGTCTCCGGGTGCAGGGAGTGCCTGAGCCTGTTGCAACCACCTGCAGGGGGCAAAGAGACTGTGTGCGTGAGGTGCGAGCAGGTGGATGACCTGGTCCGCCTCGTGGCAGAACTCAAGGAGGAGGTCGAGAGGTTAAGGGATATCAGGGAGTGTGAGTGCGAGATAGACTTGTGGAGTGACTCCTTGCGCAGCATGAAGGGCAGGCACCGGGGTGAGACACCCCAACTGAGGGTGGGCCCCCTGCCCTGCTGCTCTCGGGCAGAGGGAAGGGACCTAGGAGTTGAGAAGGAATGGAAACAGGTTCCCGCTTGACATTGCAGGTGATGCCCTCCCCCACCGGCCCCACCTTCCCAGGTGCCCTTATGCAACAGGTTTGAGGCCCTGGAGCTTGAGAGACCAGTAGCTGAGGAAGAGGTAGAAAGTCTACCCAGGAGGAACCCTAGGGCAAGGAAGTCGACTCCACGCTTCAGGACTGCCTTCACCAGGACAGAAAGAAGGGTGATTCCTGTGGGTGACTCCCTTCTCAGGGGAACAGAGGGACCTATTTGTCGGCCTGACCCTACCCGTAGGGAAGTCTGCTGCCTCTCTGGGGCCAGGGTCAGGGACATTGCCAGAAAGCTTCCCAACCTGGTTCGCCCCTCTGACTATTATCTTCTTTTAATAGTCCAGGCTGGCAGTGATGACATTGAAGAGAGAAGCCTGAAGACCATCAAATGGGACTTTAGGGGACTGGGACGGTTAGTGGATGGAGTGGGAGTACAGATTGTGTTTTCGTCCATCCTTACGGTGGCACGGAGGGGTACAGAGAGGATGCAGAAAGCCCACCAGATAAACGCATGGCTCAGAGGCTGATGCCAATACAGAAATTTTGTTTTTTTTTTGACCATGGGGCGCTTTACTCGGCACCTGGCCTGATGGCCGCAGACGGGTCAATATCTCTAAGGGGAAAACGGATCCTGGGATGGGAGCTGGTGGGGCTCATTGAGAGGGCTTTAAACTAGGTGAGAAGGGGGATGGGGCTGAAACAAGGCTTGTAAGAGCTGTGCCAGGGGTAGCAATGGCAAGGCTAGGAAAGAAGGCAATGGCCCAACTGAAGTGCATCTACACTAATGCACGCAGCATGGGTAACAAACAGGAGGAGCTGGAAGCCATCATGCGGCAGGCAGGCTACGACTTGGTTGCCATCATGGAAATGTGGTGGGACCACTCTCATGCTGGGAGTGCTGCAACGTCTGGCAATAGGCTCTTCAGAAGGGACAGGCAGCACGGAAGGGGTGGTGGTGTGGCTCTCTATATCAGAGAGAGTTTTGATATCATGGAACTTGAGGCTGGGAATGATAAGGTTGAGTCCCTATGGATTAGGATCAGCGGGAAGGCCAACAAGGCAAGCATCCTGGTGGGGGTCTGTTATAGACCGCTGAACCAGGATGAGGAGACTGATGGCAGCTGACAAAAGTTGCGAAATCATCAGCGCTTGTTCTTGTGGGGGACTTCAACTTCCCAGATATATCCTGGAAGCACAACATAGCCCAGAGAAAGCAGTCTTGGAGGCTTCTGGAGAGCGTGGAAGATAGCTTCCTGACACAGCTGGTTAGTGAGCCTACCAGGGGAGGTGCCCCGCTAGACCTTCTCTTCACAAACAGAGAAGGACTGGTGGGAGATGTGGAGGTTGGAAACTGTCTTGGGCAGAGTGACCATGAAATGGTAGAGTTCTCCATTCTTGGAGAAGCCAGGAAGGGGACCAGTAAAACCGCTGTATTGGACTTCCGGAGGGCTGACTTTGAGCTGCTCAGGACACAGGTTAGTAGAGTCCCTTGGGAGGTGGTTCTGAAGGGCAGAGGAGTCCAGGAAGGCTGGGCACTCTTCAAGAGGGAAATCTTAATGGTGCAGGAGCGGTCTGTCCCCATGTGCCCAAAGATGAGCCGGTGGGGAAGAAGACCGGCCTGGCTGAACAGAGAATTGTGGCTTGAGCTTAGCTGGAAAAAGAGTGTTTACAATCTTTGGAAAAGAGGACGGATCACTCGGAAGGACTATAAGGATGTTGCGAGGCAGTGCAGGGACAAAATTAGGAAGGCCAAAGCTCATCTGGAGCTCAATCTGGTGACTGCCATCAAAAACAACAAAAAATGATTTTACAAATACATTAATGCAGAACGGAGGACTAAGGAGAATCTCCAGCCTTTACTGGATGCAGGGGGAGGAACTTAGTTACGAAAGATGAGGAAAAGGCAGAGGTGCTTAATGCCTTCTTTGCCTCAGTCTTTAGCGGCAAAACCAGCTGCTCTCTGGATACCCAGTACCCTGAACTGGTGGAAGGGGATGGGGAGCAGAATGTGGCCATCACTATCCATGAGGAAATGGTTGGCGACCTGCTATGGCACTTGGATGTATGCAAGTCGATGGGGCCAGATGGGATCCACCCGAGGATACTGAGAGAACTGGCAGAGGAGCTGGCCAAGCCGCTTACCATCATTTATCAACAGTCCTGGCTATTGGGGGAGGTCCCAGTTGACTGGCGGCTAGCAAACATGATGCCCATCTACAAGAAGGGCTGGAGGGCAGACCCGGGAAACTATAGGCCTGTCAGGTTGACCTCAGTGCCAGGGAAACTCATGGAGCAGATTATCTTGAGTGTCATCACGCAGCACTTACAGGGCAATCGGGTGATCAGGCCCAGTCAGCATGGCTTTATGAAAGGCAGGTCCTGCTTGACGAACCTGATCTCCTTCTATGACAAAGTGATGCGCTTGGTGGATGAGGGAAAGGCTGTGGATGTGGTCTACCTTGACTTCAGCAAGGCTTTTGACACCGTTTCCCACAGCATTCTTCTCGAGAGACTGTCTGCTCTTGGCTTGGACTGGCGTACGCTTCGTTGGGTTAAAAAACTGGCTGGATAGCCGGACCCAAAGAGTCGTGGTGAATGGAGTCCAATCAGCTGGAGGCCTGTCACTAGTGGCGTTCCCTAGGGCTTGGTACTGGGGACAGTCCTCTTTAATATCTTTATCGATGATCTGGATGAGGGGATCGAGTGCACCCTCAGTAAGTTCTCAGATGACACCAAGTTAGGTGCGTGTGTCGATCTGCTCGAGGGTAGGAAGGCTCTGCAGGAGGACCTGAATAGGTTGGACTGATGGGCTGAGGTCAACTGCATGAAGTTCAACAAGGCCAAGTGCCGGGTCCTGCACCTGGAGCGCAATAACCCCAAGCAGAGCTTGGGAGAGGAGACCACGCAGGAGCTGGTGACCTAGCAGAAGCTGCTGCCCGTGGGGGACCCAGGTTGGAGCAGTTTTCTCCTGAGCAATAACCCCAAGCAGAGCTACAGGCTGGGAGATGAGTGGTTGGAAAGCTGCCAGGCGGAGAAAGACCTGGGAATATTGGTGGATAGTCAGCTGAATAAGAGCCAGCAGTGTGCTCAGGTGGGCAAGAAGGCCAACAGCATATATTGTATAAGAAGCAGTGTGGCCAGCAGATCTAGGGAAGTGATTGTCCCCCTGTACTCAGCTCTGGTGAGGCCACACCTCAAGTAGTGTGTTCAGTTTTGGGCCTCTTGCTACAAGAAGGACATCAAGGTGCTCGAAAGAGTCCAGAGAAAGGCGACAAAGCTGGTGAGGGGTCTGGAGAACAAGTCCTACGAGGAGCAGCTGAGGGAGCTGGGTTTGTTCAGCCTGGAGAAGAGGAGGCTCAGGGGCAACCATATCACTCTTTATAAGTACCTTAAAGGAGGCTGTAGCGAGGTGGGGATTGGTCTATTCTCCCATGTGCCTGGTGACAGGATGAGGAGGAACAGGCTAAAGTTGTGCCAGGGTTGTTTTAGGTTGGATATTAGGAAGAACTTCTTTACTGAGAGGGTTGTGAGGCATTAGAATGGGCTGCCCAGGGAAGTGGTGGAGTCACCATCCCTGGAGGTCTTTAAAAGACATTTAGATGTTGAACTTAGCGATACGGTTTAGTGGAGGACTTGTTAGTGTTAGGTCAGAGGTTGGACTCGGTGATCTTGAGGTCTCTTCCAACCTAGACAATTCTGTGATTCTGTGATTCTGTGAAGTAGTACTTTACATTCTGCACACTGAAGTGTATGTTTGTACAATAAAAAACTGTAGTAACATTTTTGAAATCCCCCATCAGAGAGTTTATTTTGTGCACCTTATTTATCTATGCATTAGCATAAAACAGTTCCCTTATAGAAAAATGTACTTTTTATTATTTATTTATTATTTATTTTTATTTTTATTTATTTATTTTTTATTTATTTATTTATTATTTATTACTTTTTATTATTTATTTTCCTTTACTTTTTGTCAGAAATATCTTCTCTTCTGGTAAGACAATTAGCTAATTCTGTTATCATTTGCAATTCAGGTGACATTGTTGCAGAAATGCTGCATTTCTATGGTGCTTAATCTGTTTAACACATTATTGATAGTGAAGTTCTGACAACTTATGAATGAAATAAGTATGAAAAATGAGTACCCTGTTTTTATAATATTCTCAGTTTGCTTTCTTACTCCAAATGTAATGTTTCCTCATCACAAGAGCCAGCAATAGATGCATAAGGTATTAACCTACTGGTAATAGCAAATGTATTCACACTCACAGCAACACAACAGCAAAATGATAACTGCTCAATATATTTTCCATTTTCGCTTCTGAATTTTCTTATCCTGTGTCCTGAACCCAAGGGACCCTGAGCTCCTACTGAATGGGAGACACTACTTTAGTTGTTGTTGCTGCTTTGAGAATCATACCAAAGCTGGAAGCTGCCAGTGAGTTTTCCTATTAGAGCAAACTGAATACATTACTCTCCATGTTTTCTGCACCAGTTGTTACTCTATCAAAAACTGATTTCACTATTTAGGATAGTTTTTGACTTTTTCAGATTCTGCTTATTGGGTATACCAAGTTGTAGGCAAAACACTGCATAGCAGTGAGGAATGAGGAGAAAAAGGGTGAGGAACTGCCCTGTGAACAGGGAAGGAGGAGGTGCTCCAGTTGCTAGAGCAGTGATCCACAATGCAGCCCATGGAGGAGTCCACAGTGGAGCATGTATTTCCCCAGCAGCCTGTAGAAACCAGGGGAAATGTGGGATGGGAAGGAGCAGCAGAGAGAAACTGTTATAGACTGACTGTAGCACTCCATTTCCATCCCCCCCCCAACCCCAACCCCTCTTCCCTGCAGCCACGTAGGGCAGGAAGTAGAGGAGTTGGGAATGAAGGAGTGAAGTTCAACCTGGGAAAAGGGGGATGGAGAGGAGGCGTTTTATTTTCTATCTTTGTCATCATCCAAATCTATTTTAATCAGCAGTAAATTAAATTAATTTTCCCCAAGTGGAGTCTGTTTTTCCTGTGATGGTAATTTGCAAGTGATCTCCCTGTCTATCTTGACCCATAAGCTTCTCCATCTTATTTTCTCACCCCATCCTGTTGAGGAAAGAGAATAAGAGAGCAGCTGGGAGGGCATCTGGCAACCAGACAAGATCAACCCACCACATCAAACTTCCTCCTTTGCTCCACTCTTTAAAGGGCTGGATGTAATCACCTAAATAGACTATACGCTGAGAGAAAAAGTAATGAGAACCTTAGGGTGAAAGGGGCAGGAAAAGCAGACCAGTCTTTGGCTGGTATAAATCCATGGGGCTCTGTTGCTGTCCATGGATACAATTATCCAGATAAAATAAATGGAACAGTTCTCCTGCTTTAACCAGCTGAACATCTGGTCCATGATTTTGTTTTGTGAAAGAAGTGACAGGCTAATTATGCTTCTTTTATTACCATTTGTGTTTACTTGGTGAATTTTTAAACGAGTTTAGGCTGAAATAATCAGAATAACTCTGCTTTTAAGACCCTTTTTAAAAGTCACCATATAAAGATATGTAGAATTTGCATTAGAATTAGTTAAATTGTAAACAACAGAAGCAAAGAAACAAAATTCCCAAGTAGTATTAAACTCTCTAGGTAAAAAATTTTGCAGATTAATTTCTCTAAATATGCAGGTTGGGATAACCACGATTGAGTTATCAGCAGCCCTGTGAGGCGGTGATGGACAGAACTGACAAGTAGATAGCCTGGAGTGAGGTGAATGAAAGGGAACATATAATCAACAAAATGGGGATTAAGCAGAGCCACCTCCAGTGATTCCATATAAGCAAGGATGCACCTACAAGGCATTGTTATGGAGAAGAATCACACATCCTTTCTCAGAAATAAGCATGTGCATCTTTGAAGTGTCTGTACACTAATACACACAGCAAAGGGAAAAAGCTTGAGGAATTAGAGATTTGTGGGCAGTTGCAGGGCTATGATCTTGTTGAGATCATGGAGGCCTGGTGGGATGTCTTGCATGCCTGCAGCATTACAATGGAGGGATACAGGCTTTTTAGGAAGGACAGACCAGGAACATGAAGAGGTGAGCTGTCCTTTATGTGTGAGAACAGCTGGAATGCACAGAGCTCTGCCTGGGAATAGCTATATGCTGATAGCTATTAGCTATTAGAAGCTATTTCTAAAAACAAAAACAAAACAAAACAAAAACAAAACAAAAATATCCATATGTAGCATCTAGAAAAAGTGATTTATTTTGTAATGAACACGTTATCCTCCAAATGAAATTGAAACAGGGAGATAACCAGAAGGTAGAACTACAGCTGTGTTTGTGTACGGCTAATCAAAGAAAGGAATTGTTTGCTTTGATGCTTATCCTGCTGTCCTGCAAAGAATTAACCCAAGCAGCTGACAGTCCGGGTATTTATTTTCTGAATATGGAAATCAAGGAAAAACAAAAATCACCATAGCACAATTACTACTGCCCCTGAAAAACTGAGCTAACAGTTTACTTCATCAATGTAGGTTTTAAAGTTAAATTTATATTTATATATTTACTGTGCAGCAGCTTATTTGTCAGTGCTCTTCATTATCAGAACAAGTAAAATATTTATCATACATGTAAAAATTCACCTTTAAATTATAGTTTCTCTTCCAAAGTGAAAGTAATTCTGGAAACCTGACGTAGCAACAAATACCTGTGTCCCACTTCTACACAGTGGATATGTGAAGCCAGTCTGAACTCTTCTGCTAATCCCTCCTGAGGCCTTTATGTTTTTATTATTCAAACTGGAACTGTGCAGTTTCCTAGCTGCAAGGCTGTTATACTGCCTATGTGCGTATATGTGTGCATGTTTGTATATATACATAAATATACAAGTAAACCATTTAAGAAACTAGGACTGTTACAAGAACTAAATGTTCCAAAACTCTTTGGCAGTCAGTAGAGCAGAATCTTAGTGGTTTTTTTTTTTTTTTTTTATTTCATTTTTTTAAAAGGTTCAAGATTTTAAAAAAGAAACCATTTCACTGAGTGGAGAATATGATCCCATTTCCATGGGGTGGCAGAGAAATGTGGAGGTCTCTGCACAAATTATTTTTGTACCAGTGACACTCTGAAAAGTACAGAAAGAAAGTAGGGCCCTGATACAGAGAAACTAGCAAGATATTGAGCAGAGGCAACACCACAGTTGTCATATACCCTGTTCTATATAGTATATTGGTTTTGCTTTTTTCTCATCAAATAAATATTAAATCATCAAATCATCAAATTCTTTCCACCAGGTCAATAGATGATCAGCCTGGTACCTGCCATGAAAGAAGACAACATTCTGAAGAAATTCTCAATGTAAGAGTAGTAATATGGGGATTCATCCGGCCTGAACTCGTGGTCACAATGTATCTGTCAGGGTCCTGAGGGCACTACTAAACCTTATTGGCCCTGACCAGATTACTGCAAACAAAATTTCCAGGTTTTGATTGTTGCCCAATAAACTTCTGGCTCCTTAACTGTTCCATTTTCTCAAATAAATATTCAACTACAGGCAAGTCCATCGTCCTTCATCACAGCAAAGGGATACACACTCAAAAGTGATGAGCCAGAGGCCATACATAAGAGGGAGAAGTATGGAAAGAATGGCTTCAGATTTGGACGTGGAGGCCTGAGATTGAAAAGAGGTTAAGAGTAAGGCCTAAGGATGCAGAAAGCACATAGGCCTGAGTAAGGCCTATGTGCTTTCTTTTCATAGTGTGGACTCACAGTAGTATACACATCACCGGTATAGGCTCCTAATTTAGGTGAAATCAAACTGTTTTTCTCCCACAATCACAATGCCCTGAGTTCCTGAACCCGAGGGGCTGGCTCCCCTCACAGGGGTGGTCACTCCCAGCTCACTGGCTGCTCCTCCAGCAGCTGGGCCAGCCCCGGGGCCAATTGGAAGACGGGCAGGGCAGATCCTACAGCTGCATTGCTCTGAGGAAGTCCATCAGCCTAGCCCTGCAGCTCAGCTGAGCAGTCCTGGTACCTCTGGAGCCACGTTGGGAGCACATGGTGAATCTGGACTTGCATGGGGAGAGGGCAGGGGTTCAAGATAGCAGGCACCAGCCCATCTGCTCCCAATCACTTTCCACATTGAGTAAGTTTAATTTTGGCACCTAAGAACTACTGCTGGCCCCATCCATGGGCAGTTTGTCCAGGTGTTGTGGGGACACAGGGTTTGATCAGTGCTAAGTCACTGAGCATAGCTGAATTCTTCCTCCTTGCTCTGAAGACACACTGCATGTATAGCATATGGACAGGCAGGCCAGGACTTAACAGTGGGTTCAGACCCATGCTCAGCATATAGATATGTGAATCATCAGCCTGTAGAAGACTGGTAGAGCAGGATGGGCTGTGATCAGGACTGCCCTTGACCTCAACATCTCAACATTTTCATCCTCATCCACATGTTGAGCTGCCTTTGGAGGTTAATGGGGGTTGCTCTTTCCCTAATTTATTGGCAAAAGAATTCATCATCACTGTAACAGTACTATTATTATTATTATTATTATTATTATTATTATTATTGTTGTTGTTGTTGTTGTTGTTTTGTTGTTATTGTTATTATTATTATTGTTGTTGTTGTTATTATTGTTGTTATTATTATTTTCTTCCTCCCTTCCTCCTTTCATCCCTTCTTTTTTTCTAGAAGACCTAATAAACCTTTTGCGGTAGATCAAGAGTTTCCAAGAGAAGGGGGAGCTCCTGAGGGGTGTCCTTAGGAGGTCCAGGCAGTTTCTCTCTCATCTGTGGGGTTACAACTCACTCATCATGTTGTGAGACCTCTCAGAGGCTTAATACACAATAGACAGAGAAACATTCTGCTATAAGATCAGTTTTTATGCTTTTTTGCAGAAACAGAGAACTGCCCAACAGCAGACGTTGAATTAACTATCTGTTTGTCAGAGGTGAAATGGCAACTTTTCAGTACATCTACCTCCATTAACACGCTTCCAAGAGAATCAGAGCTTGAAAAATGTGTTAAACCTTTTTTGCTGCACCATAAAATGTTTTAGCTCCCATTTAATTTTATCCGTGATTATTTACAATAAAATGACTTTCATCTGCCTATAAATCCTTACCTGGTACATTCTTTTTCCAAATTGCTTTATTAATCTTTAGTTATTATTAATTAGAAATGGCACAAACAGCACAATCATTTCCTTAACTCTGGCCGACAGCTGGGCTTTAATAGACTACAAAGCATGACTTTAGTTTCTGGAATTTATTTTTCTCCTGCATTAGTTATGTCACATGGTTGAAGAAGGTGAAGAAAAAGGAGAAATATTTCTGAGTATCATTTTTAACTGTAGAGGGACAATGTTTTATAATAACTATAATGGATTGAAATTCATGGTGTGTACTTAAATGATGCAGACTAGTAAAGCAGCTAGCAGCTTTGTATTCACAATTATTCAGCTTTTTTTAATTTTTATTTTTCACAGCTCCTCCCTTAGGTATCAGCTTACTCATCTGTTCCTAGTATCATTGGTCTCCCTCTGCTGTTTTTGTGGGACCTACAAATTATGTAATGTGTGACACAAATCAAATAGTTTCCCTGCAGTGACAATTGATAGGCAGAATGTTCACATTTAACAGTGTAAGATCTTGGTAACTGCATAGCTAAGGAAGAGCATGCTCTTTCCGTGGACTGATGCATCGTTGTCATGCACTTGCTAACCATGTTTCTTTGACTTCACTTAGCCACCTACTGGAATTCTTATTGATGACAGAAAAGGTATCTAAATAACTTGTGAGTACCAGGGATGGAGTAGCTTTCAGTATCTACATCTAAATAGAAATAGCAAGCGGAAGAGTAGGGAGATTCCGGTAACACTGAAAACATTTCAAATCTTTGCATTTTGCATATACCAACTCAATAATGCTTTTTTCCAAACAACATGTTGCTATTGCTATTAATGATCAGCTCTGAATAATCACAGCCCATGGGGTAAAAGTGTGACTGGTTCCCAGCTGATACTACCCTATGCTCAAGTGTTCCATAGATCCTATTCTCAAACACATAAGAATCAAGGAATGCCAATCGTCTTCTGTGTCCAGGCTTTTACATATACTGCTTTGGAAATTTGAGAACACTACCTATTTCTGAATTAAAGAAATGCCTTATAATTGGCTCTTGAATTTTCCTAATATAATCAGGACAAAGGATATAAAACTGTACGAAGCAGAATACCTGTCACAGAGAGAGCTATGAATTTACAATGTAAATGTAAGAAATATGGCCCAAGGACTATGCAAATGTTCTGATGAAAAAATTATAATGGAATCTTTTATAAAGGGTCTTGTGTTATTAACATCTTCTTAAACATTTACATAAGTGTGTAAGAAAAGGAAAATGAGGAACTGCACATAGACTAGGCCATAAGTTAATACTAAAAGAGATCCAATACATAGCATTCAAGAAGACTGAGAAAACACAGCAGAAAAAGATATGATTGCAGAGAACTCTGATGAATGGCCAAGACACAAGAAATTTCTATTGAAACATATTTATTTTTTAGGCAAGAAACCCAATTTTTAAGAATAGTTTTTAAAAATAACTTCTTATTTCATTATTGCTTAACTAAGCTATTAATTTCTGCAATATTTGCTCAAGAAGCAGTATTTCGTACTTATTTTGAAAAAAAAAAGTCTGTTTTTGCACCCAAATCCTTGTGTGACTTTGAGAAATTTGCTTTTCTTGGAATTTAAACTTTTCATTCCTATTGTGTAGAGAGGCACTTCCTCATCTCAGTGATATGGTAAAAGTATCACTTCTGATGACTTGTTGAAATGCTATAATCATGGGATATGTGTGGCAACACAACTTACTCAGTGGATGGATAAATGAATACTATTCATGTATTTATAAAAATTGAAAACTAATGTATGTAGTGTTCTTCTTTCCATTCTTTGATCAGCTTTGTTTTTACAATCTTGGAAAAGTGATGTCCACAAAAACCAGCTTCTCTCTACTGTCTAGTAGTTCTTACGCAGACTACTACCATCAGAAGTTATTGGTCTAGCTGGAGCACCCAAATATTTTATCCTCCCAAAAGTACTCATTCTATTTTGTATACTTAGAATTGTATTATTGTATGTTTTGAAATGTACTCTGCAGACTGAGTTTTCTTAAGAACAGACACAAGCTTCCTAGCTCTCTGTTCAAAACCTACAGTAAGGGCTCACAAAGATGTATATTGTACTTTTTGGCTCAATTTTTGGCTTTTTAAAATGGGTTTAAAAAGATTTACTTACACTTTGAGGGTGTACTTACACGTGAGGTTTCCAAGATTAAATTGGTCATGGTAGTTTTTTTGTCTGAAAAACACCAAGTGTTATGAAAGGAACATGGGATCAGAGGGACTACAGCTACAAATAAAATTCCTCCTCAACACAGGCAATTCCATTTTTTTTGCAAACTGGGAATGAGCTTAGTACTTTCAACCAATTACTGCTGAGATAAAAAATTGGAGATTTTTTTTCTAGTTTTCTTAAATCAACCCAAGCTATATAGAGAAAAGAATCTTCTTTCTACAAGCAGCATTATGCTGCAAACTGTAAACTGTCAAACACTTAATGTCATGCTGAAAATGTTTTATATGTGCTCTGTCCCTCCCTTGATATTTGTTATTGTTAAAAAGAAAGGACAAGTAAGGCAATTGAAGGTTACACTTACACCACACACATGTGCGCACGCGCACCCACAAAACAGAAAAGAAAAAACAGTCTTTTCAATTATAAATAGTGAATTCTATGAAACAGCTGCAACACTTTTCTGAATTCTTTGTTTCTCACTGCTTTCCCTTCATGCCTTGAGCAACCAAAAGGATTAATTCTGGGTAGTTATTTAAATATAGTTACTTGCTAAAAAACCTCTGCCAAGATCAGAGAAAAGGGATTAGGATTAAACTGTTCTAATCAAAAGTGTTTTTTTTTTTCTTTTTTTTTTTTTTTTTCCTCCTTATAGCAACTTCTTTTGCTTCAAGAAACAAGTATTAACACTGTAAGGACAGCAATCTTGTGTAGTGCATATTTCTCAGTGCCAGTAGATATCATCCTTACCAAATATAGAGAAAGGGATTTTCTGTCACCTTTGCCTATCGATGCCCTATGGATGACTAAGGATATTATTAAAAGACCATGTATTAAAATACCATCACCACCATGTATGTTTCTTTCTGCTTTTAGTTTGTAGAATGGCTTTGGCTTGTGTAACTTCTCATCAGAAATCACACACACAAAGTTTGTGAATGTTGTAGCTTTAATTAAAGCTCATCCTTGGTGTGACTGTAATTGTAATAACACCTGTAATGCTTTCCTATCATCTTGACTTCTTTTCTGTAGCAGAAGAAGTGCAATAAAATAATATATACAAAATATGTCAACATGCAAATGGCTTCTTAAAATCATGCTCTCTTTGGGTCTCATTTACATTGCATTTACACTGTATTTTTCCTTTCCTTTCCTTCCTTCCTTCTTTCCTTCCTTCCTTCCTTCCTTCCTTCCTTCCTTCCTTCCTTCCTTCCTTCCTTCCTTCGGAGGGGTTAGAGGGGTCTGGCAACACTTTTACACTTAGAGAGAAGAGAAAGGGAGCTCTGTTGCAGGTTACTTTTAATTATTCTACTGCCCATCACTAGCATGAGTAGTTCAGTGAAAGAAAGGTCACTGTAATGATTAGGGGAAGCTGAGGAGTTGTCAGCTGCGTCTATGGGGTGAGGCAGATCCTGACTGCTCTGGTACTAGGATGTAGTTACTGCCAATGTGGTTTAGGAGAGAAGAGCTTTGGTGCAAGAGACTGACTGAGAGGGAAGAAGTAGTGGAAGCTAGCTGTAAGTATTTGTGTCAAGCATTATCTATAGGAATGAGAGAAACAAAATCAAAAATACACCTGTTTTTTTTTTTTTTTTTTTTCTTAATTTAATAATCAGTGTGACTAAGTCTACTAAGTAATTTAATTTAAACATTTGTGTGAGTAAGTAAGTCTGCTATTAAATGTATCCCTTCCTTCAGAAATTGATTGTAATTGAAGGTAAGAAATGCTTTCCATCAGATTACTAAAACATCTTCTAGTAGTAGATAAAGGCTGGCTCAGCTGATGAAGGAACATTGATTGTAGGGATCATTGTTGATGAGGAAACAAATTGTGAATGAAGTTTGGAAAATATTTCCGCAGTCCCATTTAGCAATAAACCCTCAGTAGATTGGAAATAATTTAGATGTTAATCTCCTGGGGACAGAAACTCTCTTTCAGAGCGTGTCCTTAAAATTCAGAGCACATATAAACCAGAATTATGACTGGGATAATTAGCAATAGTAAAAGCGTCAATAATAATGTTGTTTAGCTGTCCATTTCATTCTGTGACAGTTAACTAAAGTTCAGGGCCTCTTGATAGTTTCAGTTAGGTGGAGAGATTGGTAGTGGAGATTTTTAGCCAGCCTTATCTACCTACAGAAAAATGCAGAAGTTTTATTTCCATGAAATGGGAAGATTAAAAAAGGAAGCTATTTTCTTTTTGTGCTGAAGTCTTGTTCTGGTAATTTTTTTGTTCCTGTGCTCATTTTTTCTCTTCTTTCTTTCTAGGCTTTTTACTGTTTCTCTTGCAGAGATTTGTGCAAGCACTAACATGTGTTGCTTGGGTGTTGGCCTGGATCCATAGAATGTCCCATTACTGCCTTAGTTTTCAGGAGAGGCTCTAGTTAATGTTGTTGTAAAGATCTCCTTTCTCATAACTGGTGACCTGAACTAACATTTTTCATTCATCAGCTTAACAGGAAAGAGCCTTCAGCTTCTGTTTTTCAGATAGACGCTGCTGGGTTCTGTTCTCTTAGAGCCTGAACAGGTTGTTTACTTGCACCAGCTCTGCAGAGTTCATATACTTTTTGGCTTGAATGATTTCATGGACTTCTTGCTCTGCCACCACCTAGGATTAGCAGTCAAGCAAAGACATATGAACAGTGCTGAAGGTACAAACCTGAAAAGGCAGTTTTAGAAGCAGAACAGATTAAAAACACTTAGTAGCTGGATTTTGCTCCAGTTGCTTAACCTCTTACCTAAAATCCCAGACTTATTTCAGCCCTTTAAATGGGTGTTTGTAACAAAACACCTTCCTACCATTGCCCTCAGTTCTGAATAATCTTTCCAAGCATTTCTTAGGTACAAAGCTTTGGAGATACGTTTTGGGACCCAATTTTTTTTAAATTATTCTTTGGGAAGCTATTTTTTTTATTATTATTTTTTTATGGACTTCCTATCAGTCCTACTGGGCTAATTGCTCACGAACAATATAAGAGACTTCTGTTTACGCTTCTTAGATGCAGTTAGCATGTATAAGTGGTGATTTCATATTTGTATATGTTTTCTTACCATCTAGAGAACAGCAATGGCATATGACATGTTAACATAATTGAGAGGGTGTACTGGGTCTGGCTGGAATGTTAACTTTCCCAGCAGCAGCCCATTCAGTGCCGTACTCTGCACTTGTAGCTGGAACAGCAGTGTTATCACACCAGTGTTGTGTCTACTGCTGAGCAGCAGTGGCACAGCATTGGGCCTTTCTCTAACCCTCCTAGGGGGTGGGCAAAAAGTGAGGAGAGAAACATCACTAGGGCAGCTGACCTAAACCAATCAAAGGGATATTCCATACCATGTAGTGTCACACTCAGCAATAAAAGGTGGAAACAGGAAGAAGAGGGGAGGGGTGGGCTCTCGTTGAGAAGACGTCGGTCCTCCTCTCGAACACCGGCTGCGTGCGTTGAGGCCTTGCTTCAAGGACGTGGTCAATCATCGCTCATTTGTGGGAAGTAGAGAGTAATTTCTTTCCTCTGCACTTCCATATAGCTTTCATTTATTTTGTTTGTTTGTTTTCCTCCCTTTTTCCCCTTTTCCCTTTTACTTCCCCTTAGTTAAATTGTTTAGTTCATGGTAGTCTTTATTTAATTATTATAATTATTTCCCTTTAATTAAATTATCCTTATCTCAACCCGTGAGTTGTTCTTTGCTTTACTTCTCCCCCTCCTCATCTAAAGGAGGGGGAGTGAGAGAGCGGTTGTGGGGTTTAGCTGCCCAGCACGGTAAAACCACCACAGAGGGTTGGTTAGTAGTGTATTGTCTGGTCATGGCATGAAGAGAAAATCTATTTTTCCCAGCTTTTACTGTGAGTTCATGGCAAATAAATGAGTATTATGCTTGCTATTTTATGTCTCAGGTCAGACAGTGACTTTTATTGGTGTTCTAAAAGGAGGGATGGTGCTCTAATTTACCACCGCCACCAATATTATTCTTCCTCCTCCTGTATGTAGTAAAGTTCATAACAAAATTAAGTAGATATGGTGTTAAAAGTTATTACTTTTAATAGTAATAATTAGTAATAGTAATAAATAGTAAGTAAATAAAATAGTATAGTAATAAATGCTCCTGCATTTGTAGATAGAGAGGTGAAGGAAACTTTACACAGATCAACTCTTGCTGAGCCTTGACTTCCCGCACTGCTCTATGCTTTTCGTCTTCTGTTAAAAGGCAAAGAAAAGGACTCCAGCATTTTTTAAAAGAGATAAGGATCATCTATCTCCCACACACTGCCTCCCATTTTTGGAATATTTGGGATGGTGCTCTACATGTATCAACATTCTCCTTGAGAAATACCTGGGATAGAGTGTGGCTGTTTAGGACTTTCTTTGACAAGATAATGGATCCCATAATTCATAGAAGATGGTCTCTCAGTCTGATCTTTAATGGAAAAAGAGAGGTCTACAAAAGACTTTTCCTTTGGTCCAGTTGTTGGACCACGGGATACATTATTAGCAGGAAGGTACATAAATCTCTTTTGCCTTCAGCTTATGCATACCTTTCACTGACTTGATAAGAAACTAATGTCTATTTTAATGTTGGATATATTCTGGATATTGGCAAATGCTTTGTTTCATTTTTATATGTACAGATGTTTGAGTCTTAGTGCAGTTTTGCTTGGAGCCAGGTGGAACCTAGCCAAAATACCAATAGTCCTAGTCCTGTGGAGCCTTGGCACCCGACTGCTCTCATATTGTCAAAAACATCAGTAGCTCAAGGCCCTTTGAGAGTGTACGCTGCTGGTGTTCTGACTTCGTCTCAGTCTGTTTTCCCTTGTGATCTCTCCCTAAAGAAAATATCACTTTTTCTTCCATGGAAATGGAAAAATGCAAATTCTTACTATCAATTGTACTTCTGTGATTTTTCTGGTATTCAATTGTGGGATGGGATGGTGGACTTTCATAGATTAGGCACAATGGTAACCTTTCCTATGGTGCAGCATTCCCCAGTTACCAAATAGGTCCAATGTTGGTGCTAATAACACTTGAGAATGTTTACATCACTGACCTCTGAAATGTTCTGTTCGATGCAGGTCAGAATAACAAGTTATCTTTTTCATGACTCAGGAAGTATTTGGGGTTTTGAAACAGTCTAAGTGCATAATAATAGTTCCCAGTCTAGCTGATGCCTTCATATTTGCTTTTCTTCCAGAGAAGCGTCAGAAGTGATGGGTTCTCAAGAGTGTACCTTGTATGTTCAGGTATCCCTGAAACTGAACAGATATTTTTCAGCTTTGTCAATGGTAGTTTTTGTTGTTGTTGTTGTTGTTTGTTTGTTTTGTTTTTTGTTTTGTAAATTTGTTAGCATTTTACATACTTTATTTTAGACTTGTATCTAGGGGAACATGGCAAACAATGGGCAATGTAGTCTTTGTTTTTTACTACTTAATTTCATCATTATTTAAAGTTGTATTTTTCTGTTCAGGTTTTTATGTGTTGATGGCTACAGTCCCATGATCTCCTGTCATGAAATGAGTGGCTTGCAGGTGGATTGCATGTGAGAAGGTAACAAGAAAATATGGTGTGAGAACTTAATGTTGAGTCTCAGACCTTTGGAAACAGGCACTCCATATTGCCAAAATTTTAAACTGCTCAGCATAGGATGCCAGTTGAATGCAAAAGCAAACTTAATATCTTGTTCATCCATTTCCTTATTTGTCTGCAAAATGATGTTAAATGTTCTTTAGATACATATGCCAGTGCAGGGCAGGCCCAAAGGGACTGATCATTGTTGAGAAGAGTGAATCATGAGATACTCAATTTTCTGGAGAAAGTAGTAGTGCTCTGGCAATGGGGAATCCTCTGAAGCTGAGAAATCTTGTTCTGAATTGACAGAATCAATGTACATGATATGGGTTTGAATGCTTTCTTATTAGGCAGTCAGCCTGTTGCCAGAGGATGGCATGGGATCATCGTAGCTAGCTACTGGCATTACCCTTGACAGGAGTCTGTGAGGCCACAAATAGCTTACCAAGTTATTTGTGTGGGAAATGTTATCTGATGGAGTTGTTCTTTTAATACGGTATGTAGACTTCAAATACTCTTTATTAGACCATAGGAATTTGGACAGAGCAGGAGCAGTCTGGGAAACCATTCTCCCTGCTGACAGAAGTTTTAGTCCCTTTGCCAAATGCTGCTGTCAGTAATACTGTAAAAACAAACAAACAAACAGAAGCACCTTCAGTGAGAACAGAGTGGACCTCTCCTGGATGGCTTAGAAATACCGTAATACATTAAATTAGTAAAGGAGGTCTGAACTGCAGAGCAATCTGAAAGCAATTCTACCTCTTTGTCTCATCATGCTGAATGCACAGTGCAGCTTATCTGTACATATGTATTAGATCCAGTACTAACTGGTATTGTTGGATTTACTGTGCCTGTACAGATTAGCTATTCCACTATACACATAAATATATTTAGCTCATTCCACTCCCCAGTTTGTGCCTGAGGGCCAGATTAGGTGCCTAGGACCCATAGGCTGCCTCATGTACCGAAGCCAATGCATAGAATGTGACAGGTTCTATGGGCTGACAGGTAGACAGAGCATACATACTAGATGAGTTGTTCTGGTGGTTTGTGCTAGATGTCATCCAGTATCTTTCCTGGTAGCCCTTTGAAGCTTCATCTCTTATCATGGAGAAAGATGGCTTGGTAGACAAGCAGATGGGTACATAAACATGGTATGGAAAATACACAGTTAATCTACAACCATATTAAATGTGCAAACTTAAAAAAAATAAAATTCTTACTCCCACAGAAACAGGATGCTGTAATACATTTTAAATTTATGAGATTTACAACACAATGATAATGTTACACTAATAGAAAAAAAAGGACAAACAGGTTGGATAATATTTTGCGTACTACTAAAACAAGTTAAAATTACTTTGGGAACATGATTGGACACATTCTCAGTTGGGTTGTATTGTTTAGTTTTACTGATCTGAGTGGAATTATTACCCTATAAACTGAGAGAATAATTCACTAAGATATAATCTGTGTGCTACCGTCAACACAACAAAATTATCAGAGTTATGCCCAAACATTCATATGCCTATATAGAAGTAGGAATGTAAGACTGTGTAAAAACCTTGCCTTTGAAATCATAAAAGCTACAATTATTAAAGACAGAACTTAGTCGATGTATTCATTCCACATTTAAAACTAGATCTCATGCAAATTTGGTTATCTTCTTATTTACAGAGATTTTATAGATAGATTTCTGAAATGCTAGCATTTCAACTCACACATAAAAAAGATGATGACTGATATGCTTATAGATTTATCATTTTCAGGTACTGATTATGCCTTGTGGTAGTCTTTAGGAGTTTGAAGAAACAGTCTGATTGCCTCTAATTTCCTTGTCTAAATGCACTTTTCATTTTTTTTTTTTTTTCAAACTTCTCTTGAAATAGCCAGGGATTTTTTTCCTCTGCTTTTTGACTTCTTGATATTTTGTGTTTGCAAGGCTGTTGCTCTTCTCACATGACCAAGCCATTCCTGTAGCTGTCTTTTTTTGCAAGTGCTTGCACAGACTCATGGGACCCAATTATTGCAGAAATATCCACACTAATAGAGTTACTACTCCTATGCACAGTGTATGTAATTCATGTATTTATCTAGACACATCTGAATGCAAAGTCTGAAATTTGTCATTGTATTGATACCACTGGAGTTCATATTTCACACATGTGCAGGCCAAATCCGTAAACACTTATTCTGAGTTTTATCTTTTATGTGCTTGAGATATTCTAGTCCTGTCTGGTTCCACTGAATTTTGCAAGTGCTGCTATCACAAAAGCAATTTGACTTTTGATTTCTGCTTCAGAATTTCTCTCCTTTGTTATGATAATTCAGAGATACCTGAATGAATCCACTCATTCAAGTTTCTCAACTTTGATGTAAATTTCTCGTTGTGTATGAGAATTTTCTATTGTCCTGGTGCTGGCCTTTTCCTTTTGTTTGATCAGCAGTCCACAGGTAGTAGCTTTTTTTGTTAGATCTGCTAGTTAGGGTCCTTTTTCTTCCAGTCAAATTGACATAATCTACAAAGATTATAGATCTTTTGCCACTAGCTGATAACTTTGTCCTACCAGAATGTTCAAGTACTTTGGACTTACCATGTTCAAGGAAAATATGAATAGAGGTGCTACCATGAGAAATTTCTGTCTTTTAGTCAGTTCTTGTACAGAATCATTTACTTAATGTGTACTCTGTGAAGATAATACTTTTCAAATTGTTTCTAAAGCTTTTATTTCAAGTTCTTATGCAACGTAACTCACCGTTATTATGCACCTTGTGCATTCTCCTGTGTGGCTGAAGGAACTGTATTTCTATCTTTTCTATCGATGGAGTTAGCATAACATTTTCTATTTTTAAACTTGTGGTTCATTTTACTTTTGAGGCCTTAAGTATTTAATAGAACTGTGCTTACTGCAAGGAACCTAGTGATGCAGGATATGGGTGTCAACACACCCTTCTGACCTGAATTGCTACTTAGTGGAATCTATGCTCTTAACTATAAGGAGCGGGTTCTGGGATCCGTCTGGATTATCTGCTTTGGGAGGAGGACAACACTCGAATGAGCAGGTTATGCAAACACTTGCAGCCTATTCTGTGCCAAGGAATATGTTGGTAATAACCTACCTCACTTGCCAGTTTCCATAGGAGTCGCACACAGTTGTCACCTCAAAATGTTCCATAGTTCTGTGGTTAAGATAAACTTGTGATGGTAGGAAAGGGATGTGATTTCTTGTCACCTGAAACAAAAAATGAGTTAATTCTGGATCTCCAAAGTTGTAAAAGACTGCTCTAAATCAAGGCTATTTATTGAGTAATAAAGGAGGACAGAAAAGAGGTCAATGATGCTACCTTTTCTTCCTTCTTGCAAGAACTGACCCAATTTCATGTCTTAATCTCAGGAGATGGTTCACAGCTGTGGTTCTTGGAATGTGATGGACATCTAGCTTTATGCTGAGTGCATAAAAAGTTTGTAAACATGTTACATAGTGGATTTCAGGCAGAGCTGTTATGCTGAGTGCTTCAGAGATACTTGGATTCTCACAATGAGATATTTGCTTTAATACAAGACTGTACCCAAACTAATAAGCCTAGACTGTCAGCCAGACGTCTGCCTAGTGAGGTGTACAAACACTTCCACTGCCTAGAATATGTTCCTTAGCCCAGCTATCTTCACACTGTTATAATTTGAAGCCAGGAACAGAGTGCCCTGTTGCCCAGATCCTGGTGTTTGCCAGGTCCTTTAAAGCCTGTACAGCAAAGCAAGTTCTGTCCTAGCTTTGGAAAAAACATAAATATACTCAAATTCATCTAATTCATCTAATACTAGTCCCAAACCCCACACGCTCGGTTTGATAAAGACTCCTTTCAAATTTCCTCAGATTTTGTGCAGTGGATACTCACATCAAATATGGGACAACAGGCTTTCACAGTATCAGTCACGCTTAACTTCTATTTTACAAGTTGCCTGATCATCAGTGAAAAACCCACAGCTTTTAAAATGATTTCTTATCAGCGAATAGCTGAAAATTCATGCAACTATGCCTTGGAAAAAGAAAAAAATAAAGAGGAATTGAGAATTAACAGTTTATTTGGCCATCAACACTGAGCAGGAAGTTGTTAGTAAGCATTAAAAAATCAGTGGACAGAAATTCAGTGCAGTTCCCCAAATCCTACTGCAAATTCTTACCCCAGTTCTCTTTCTCTAAAATAATTTGCTCATTGCCTATCAGCAATACTGCTTGTTTATAATCAGTTACTTCCCAAGTTTAACCAGTGATCTGTTAGTTGAAGTACCTGGAGGAGATGGTGGGAAAAACAAAAAGGATGGGATTCATAAAGGGTAGTGTTTGTGCCCTGGGCTGCATTCACAGCTAGTGGAGATCTAGTCAATATAGTGAATATAGTCAATATAGAGTCTAAAGTGATATTCTTCTCATCTGAAAGCAGCTGCCTAAAAGAAGTGAAATGAATCAAACCTTGAAAGTGCCCATTACTCTTCGTGGACTTGAAAGGGAGCCGAGGGAGACTAACTTGCATGTAAGCATCCAGACATCAAACATTTGATTTGAACCCTGTCCAATGCAACTAGCAGTACTTAAGAGTACTGCAGGTAAAAGTACCTGTGAATTTGTTGTATTCGTGCCTATTCTGTTTGAAGGCTGGAAACGCAGATGTGGATGGAACATGCTTATTCCAGCAGACTTGGTGTTGCGTATGCAATGTAAACCTCTCAAGTTCAGATCCAAAATTAAATTCCTTTCTGTCCTAGATCCAGAAGCTCAGCAACAGTTTGGGGGAGAAGAGGCAGAGAAAATGGTGAAGTGGACAGGAGGATTATTTCATGTAGTTAAATGTATCTGAGTTGTAGCTATAAGATTTCACTAATACCTTATACCTTGCTTAGCTGAGGTTGCTTAACATTATGGCTACTGTGAATTCTTAGCAGTTGAATTCTTAGGCACCTGGTGCTTCTCTTACCATGCAAAGGGGTTTAAAGTTATGAAATTATGAATTTCTCTTTGTGACTGCATTCATAAAAGTCAAACATTGAACCTTGGCTATCTACTTCAAGTACCTCATGTCAAACTGCAAAACTTTTAAAAGAAAACATTTTTCTTACTTCATAAGTAGAAAAGGAAAGTAAAACAGGCATTTTAATGTAGAAATATAATTTATATAAAACGCTTTGGCACTTCTGGTTGTTTCCTCTGATCTGAAATTTACACCCTTTTCCTCCATGTATTGAATGAGAGAGAAAGGGAAAAAAATCTAAGTCCCTTGGTTTTATGAAGCAAAGAAATAATGACAGGAAATGGGGATTTTTATTTGTTCTTTGGTGTGAATTGGCACAGGCATTATGATGAAGTTAAAATGCAGAGGTTAATTGAAAAATGTGATAAACAAAGCCCCTTGAAGGTCTCAGAATAATTTTGCCTGGCAGCACTGACAGCCTACTACCATCATGCATTAAACCTACTCCTGCTGGAGATAAAAAAAAAAAAAAAAAAAGAGAAAAAAAAAAGAGAGAAGAAGAAAAGAAAGAAAAAATCCCTAACGTTAATTGTCTTTCTGTTCCTTCCACCTCATTTCAGCCCAATTATAACTGGGAAAAGTCATTCTGTCTAATTTGCATTAATGCACCTCTATGGAAAAATAGCTTAGACAGAGAATTTGATTTTCTCTCTCTCTCTTTTTTTTTTTTTTTTTTTCAGTTTATTGTGGACATACTTAAAATAAAAAGAAACCCAAATGGAGAAAATTTCTATGGAAAGCTCATGGATAAGGATCTTGATTTTTTTCTTCAGTTATTTAGATGACAGAGAAATTTTAAATATTTATTGTCAGACAAAATACTTTTTCAGTAGATGCTCTTTAATCACAGGACTGAAAATGTTGAAATACCGTATAGAACTCTATGAGTGCTGGCTAACTCCCTGTCATTAAGGAAGTCGACAGTGTTCTGTAGGTTGTGATAAACTTAGCTCTTTCTCTGCACTTTGTGTTTTTCATAATAGCCTTCAGAAAAGCTGCATAAATCCTCACTTATGCTGCGTTTTGAAAGTAAGTCCAATGCATGATCCTATTGTGTGTAGAGTTTAATGGTGTAAAAGAACTCAAAAGAGAGGCCATCGCATTCATATGCAGTACCATGTTTCCACTCAGCATTTCAATTCACATTTAATAAACACATTAAGGGGGCTCACTTGTTGTTGGACCCATGTTACATCTAATTTCTTATTCACATAGCGAAGAAAAACAGTGTGTTTTGCTCTAAATTGTCAGTCAGTGTATGAGCTCGGTCTGCCTCTTCTCATTGCCATTTATATTAATAGGTATGATTATCCATGCAGGCCTTATTTTCAGTGTACTGTGTTTATAGTCCCCATTTGTACATCTTGCTGAAGCTAACGTGTTCATAACGATGTGGAACAGCTGGCCACAAACTGTTGTTTCTCATTAAAAAGACATGTTTCCCGAGCTTTTGGGGATTGTTTAAACTAAACAATACATACTATTGACATTTTGCCCTTTTTGTTTTCCTTTAGCTCTTCACTTCAGTGGGATATCTAGGGTGAAGGATTCTAAACTAACACCTGAAGGGCTTTTGAGAGATAGAACCAAGGACAAAGCCACTTTGGGTCTTTAAAGATCCTAGGGTACTCTTTGCAAGAAAAGTGTGGGAGTTATTATTGTCTTGGACAGATTCCAGCATGTATAGCTGCATTGTATGCTATTTAATCATGTGTTTTGCAGCTAGGTAATCTCCCCTTGAAAGGCCGCTGTACTTTGCTGTTGAACTGTATGGCTGTTGAAATGGCTACTGTATTCTGCTCCAAGAATGGCTTCACCCCAGAGGTGAATGGAGTGGCTCCTTCATAGTGTTTTCAACTCGGACAACGTTAATAATGAGAATATTACTAATTATACCAGAAACTTGGTTTCTGTTTGTATTGATCAGCAATCATAGGAAGTCCACCTGAAAATCCAGTTGCTGGCTCAGAGTTTTTTGACTGCGAAGTAATAGTTTTAATGCTCTACTTAGTCTAAAATTGATCACTTTTTTAACTTTCTCACTCTGAAAGCAAGCAGATATAAACTTAAAAGCATGTTCTTTGATCTGAAGTGTAAACATCATGGCAGTAATGGGAAATGCCATTAGAAGTAATGGCCAACTGGCAGAGCTTATGGTGCTGTACCAAAAGACTACCTGAAGTTTTTTGCTGATTCAGAAGTTTGCAGACAGCTTCTCATGTGCTGAGAGCTATATGCCTGCTGTAAATTTTGATTATGGTTGGTTATGGTTGGTTAATATTGGTTTATTTAATGGGAATGGGAAAAAGCAATCAAATCAAATTTATACAGAATTATGCTATTCTTATTTAGGAGCAAGGATGTTAATATTAAGATAAACATGATAAGCTAAAGGAAGATAATATCATAAAGTTTTAAACATGTTATGATGAAATGTGTAAAATGTGTACTTTTCTTTATTCCACACACAGAAATACTGTCTCAGGCTTCATCCAAGTTCGTGTTGATTGGCATGCTTCTGTCAAAGGCATTAAAGTTGTATGTGGAGAGTCAATAGTCAGTAGCACGAGGATGCACCATACTTCTGTGACTAAGCTGTAATGAAAGTGTTTTGTAGTAGTATTTTGTATAGGAAAATACATATTTCCCAAGTACACATTTTAGAGATTGAATAATGAAAAGATATGCTTGAAATACATTTCCAGCTATATTAAACTTGACATTTTGCATAAATTCTGACTGTGCATGGGATCCAACCATGCGGTGTACTGAGTGCATTTTGAAATAGGTAAAGATTAACCAGTGTGCATGTACAAAAGAGAGAACATTTCCATATCCATGCATAACTTACGTGGGACTCAGTCACAGTGCCTGAGGACTGAAGTCACTGTCTGATGTAAGTATTATGGCAGCATCTACCCCAAAGAAAAATCAAAAAATGAAAAGGAAAGCAAAAAAGGGATAGGAAATCCTACCTGCAGCCTGTGTTGTTCAAAGCTTCAAGAACAAGTGTGGATTTAGTGAGAATTTTTCCCGATATTCCCTCTGCAATAGTCACTTGTTTTCTGACTCTCCAATGATGTTACGATTTATGCCCTTTGCAATATGCAAAAGCACATTCTGGATTATTGCCATATAATAATACAATATAAGAATGTATTCAACTAGATGCCTAAAATTGTGACATATATTTATTTCCATGTAAGATACAAAGTTGTGTATTGTGTTTAAAGAGTAAGATTTAGCAAGTACCAACATTTTTCATAAGGATTTGTACTCTTGTTATATACGTATATTTTTTATATCCATCTCATGTTACTTTCATTTTGCTTTCAGTTTGAATTTGGCCAACCCTGAAGTTCATAGTTATTGAGTTATTTTTCCTATTTTCTTGAAAAACAAACAAACAAACAACAAGAACAAAAAACAAACACAACAAACAGACAGTTGGGTGGACGTGTCATCATCTAAATAAATCTTTAGAATGTCATCAGTAGAACGCCCTTTAGAGATATGAAGACAACTTTATGAATTCATTCTTTCTGAGAATCAGTGACTGACTGCAGAGATTTATTTGCCAGAGTGATAGCAGAGCAAGATTAATAGAGTAATGGATACATGGAACCTCATTGTCAGGACCAATTTTAGTTTCTTCCTTTAAAGTGTTCCAGAATGGTTAGGAAGCTTCATGCAATCATGTAGATACTTAGTGGGAGGGATCTTTGTCATGCCTTCCTGGAAGAAATGGGTTGAAGGTCCTGTACATCAAAAGAACCACCATCACTTCAATTTGGCCTCTCATTCTGTGTACTTTTCAGTGGGAGGTGGTTGTAACATGCCAACTTCATGTTACTTTTGAGCCATTTCCTTTGCATCACATGTTGAAGACCATGCTGATTCTTTCGCCATGGGGAGAGGAAGAGATGTCAGTGGCATTTTTACTTGATTCAATCTGCTGCCAGAGAATTTAAAACCAAAAATGGGTCCTGAAGAAAGCCCCAGGTAGCAGTCAACCACCCGCATCACAGCTCATCACTGCCCCTTTCTGCTCCACATCAGAACAGCGGTTTAAAAAGGAACAACAAGGCCAGAGCAGCAGAAGGTGCTCCACACTGGCACAGGTACTCCCCAAACAGGCCGTGGCCTGTGGAGCAGGTACTTCCTGAAGGAACTGCAGCTCACATCAGAGCAGCAGGAAAACAGTCATAAGGAAGGACCAGTGGAAGAAATGAGTAAGGAGAGGCCCGAAGGAACCCACTACACCCTGACCCCAGCCTCCTGCACTGCTTGTCACCTCACAGAGATGACAGATGGTGTTGTTAACACGGTAGAAGATGAGCAAGCAGGGAGAAAAGAGGTGTCTGGTGGGAAGTTGAGCCATTGAAAGGGAGAGGAAAGGTGTTTTCCCCAATTGTTTAAATATTTATCATGTTTGTTTCCCAATACCCAAATTAGTAATTATATGTTTTAAATTAAGTTCCCCCAGACCTTTTTAAAAATTTTTTATCTTTATTTGTATTTTTCCTGTGACAGTAATTGGTGATTGATTTTGACCCATGAGTTTTCTCACTCTTGTGCTTCCTAATTTCTCCCCTGTCCTTCTGGGGAAGGGGAGTGAGTGTGTGGGTCTGTGGGTGCTTGGCTGCTAGGTGGGACCAACCCACAACAGTTCCAGAATCCAAAACTAAATTAGGAATTTCTATAGTCTGTTGTAGATTAATGTGTTGAAGACAGTATGGAAAATCTTTAGCTCTTCATTTTCACTAGTTTGATGTAACTAAGAAGGTTTATTTCTGTCATTAAAACATTACAAGTTCTCTATGCGTACCTGGGTCTTAATACACAGCTAGAACAGCACAGGAAGAAATTATTTTTCAGGTAGACTAATTCAGTTACGTTAGTTCAGTTGCCAAGGAGGGATAAGATTTAGGTCTAAAACTCTATAATCTTCTATATCGTATATTCCTGAAATAGAAGTCAGCTCCCCAAATATGTATATATTATTTATTATAGTTATTTTTGTAATTTTGAGTATAGTTTTTGCAGTTTTGCCTTCTGTTGCAAATTTGCTGATTCAGTAACCGAGAACACCCAGCTCTGATGTTTTTTTTTTGTAGATTGAAGAATATTGCCCTTTTTATACAGATCTGCAGGGAACCTTAAAACTGTGCTTTTTTTGTGTGTGTGTGTGTGTGTATGTGTGTGTGTGCATGGTTTTTAATAATGGCAGACTCAAGGCTCAGGGAGAGGAGATTTTTCTGGAAATGGAAAATGATTTGCAAGTAGCTCTGCATTTAAATGTTTCGTCACTTTTGTTTCCCTGACTTCTCTCATAATTTGGAGTATGTGAATACAGATGGCTCAGACTTGCTCACAAGCATTCTAAATAAATAATTCCACAACAGGATCACATAATGTTTTTCTCTGACTTTAACTTCTTTACAATTCTGTGTTCTTTCTTTTTCTTATATTGTCTTTTTCCATATGTTCTCACCATTCAAAGTCCAACTCATGACACTGTAGCATTATTGACATAATGGTCATTGAGGCAAGCTAAGAAAGCCTTCCCAAGAATCAATGAGTGTTAATAGTATACACTAATTTTTAATTGATGCATGCCTGTTGTGTTGATGCCCTTTTTGATAATCCTGTATTTGTCTTTCAGGCTGTTAACTCAGAAAAATACTTCTGACTGCAGGTGACTACAGCAGGCTTAATTTCTCCTGTATGCCCACCTCTCAGGCTAGCCAAGATGAAGCCAACAGGCATGGTAGAAATATGTGGCCAGTTTTTCACAATACTTGCCCTTGTATCTCAAATGTTTATTTTTTTTGTGTGTGTGTGTTTTTCCCCACTATGAAATAGTCGTAGTGTTATTTTTTTTTGTAGGACAAACTAGTTGCAAGACAAAATTGCCTCTCAATGGGAAATGCAAACTTTTTGGTGGTGAGCATTATATTGCAAAACAGAAATAATCAATTACAATAAAATACTGATATTTTAGCAGTCTGTGTCCCATTTGCTGGACAAGGACTTTTTAAATACACAATGACAGAAAAATAAGAAAACAGTCAGAAGAGTTCTCTTTATCTGTAACACAGAACTTAGAAATATGCATACAATGAACTCCAAGGTATGTATAGACAAGAAATAATACCATATACTGGGGGGTTATATTCTTATATTTGAACATGACTTTATAAATAACTATCTGATCTTGTTCATTCACTTAATTTTAAGCATGTGAGTCTCCTGGTCACTGTTAGATTTTTTCCTGAAATCGTTAAACATGTATACTTGCTTATCTTGAATTCACTGAAGAATTCCCATTAAGTGGTAAAATCTTAAAATCTAATTTGGGAAACAAAACATTCTCATCTTGTCATAAATATATGGACTTAAAAAGTGTATGGAGTACTGCCTATACATGTTCACTTTAGTTTCATGACAAATTAATTTTTCTATTATATCATTGTTTATGTTGAATTCTTGCTGGGGCAATGGGAGACATCAAGATACCTGTATTTGAAAGTTGGTCAAAAAAGGTGATGTCCAATCTGACAAATCTGTCAAACAATGGGCAGTTATGACAGTTATGCATGGCAACCTCAGTCCAGGAACTGAAACAATTTCTATCACCATCAGCCAGGATACAATAGTCAGTTTGGCTATTTTGGCTAAAATGTCAGATTTTTTTTTCTATCCAGGTCACTGTCTTCACAAAGCTATTTAATTAAGCTGACAGGTTTTCAATATGCATTTTGGAAATTGCATGAGAGGTATGGGATTATTTTATGAATTTCCAGTTGAAGCCATATAAATGTATAAACCAAAAATCAACAGCTACATAATATTAATTTTCAGCTGCTTGAGGAAACAATTTATAATTTGGGAGCTACATCAGATCTTTAGATTGTTCATTAATTTGGCATTCAAACTCCTGTAATCATCTTTTACCAGTAAATTTCTTGTGTTGATTCTAATTTGCTTGCACAGACATTTGAGATCTTAGTTACTCTTAAAAAGAAATACATTAAACAGTTTGGAAGAGGCATTATTGTCATGAGCCAGTCAAGTCATTAAATCAACATCAAGTTACCAAATAAGGTATGATATTTGTGATGATATTAAGGTGAGAAGGAAAGTAATGATAATCTGAACAGTGAATGTGTAAACAATTCATATTGTATTCACTGTACTTAGGAAACCAAAACAATTTAAGCAATCAGTGATAAAAACACACAGGAAAGCAATAATAATAATAAATTTGAATGTACTTCAACTGGAATAAAAAATGCTGAAAAAGAGATCTGCGAACAGAAAGACTCTAGTGCCATATTCAGTAAAGACAGCATTCTTTTCCTTCAACTGAGTCATCTAGAATAATTCTAGATATTTAATGTAGTAATCTGCTCACTTTATAAAGTTCCCTACACAACAGGGAATTTGACAATTTTAAGTTGAAAGTGTGTAGATTAATGATAAGAACAGTGGCTCCAGGAGACAGATTTTTTAGTTTAATCTTTCTCTGCTACCAGTTTGCTCTTTTGTGAGTAGATCATGAAAGAATTTAATCCAGAGCATCAAGGCACTGAGTTTTTAAGAAGCAATAAGCTACTACTGATTTTAGTGGACATTGGGTTCAAATGGTTGGGCCTGGGTATATCATAAAACATACTTTATTGGAAATGAAGGGCTCTTAGAATATTGCTGGAAATACTAAGCATATGCTGGATGGAAATGGATTGGATTACAGTGTAATTATACAGTGATACAGTTATGTCCAGTTCAGAAGATATAATTGCTTGGAAAATTTCTGACAGTGGTTCGTATCATTCAAATTGAAAATTTATTGAAAGTGTTTTTTATTAGACTAATAGAATCATAGAATATCCCAAGTTGGAAGGGGCCCACAAGGATCATTGAGTCCAACTCCTGGCACCACACAGGTGCAAAAATTCAGACCATGTGACTAAGTGCACAGTCCAAACGCTTCTTAGAGTTTTATTTTATTTTATTTTATTTTATTTTATTTTATTTTATTTTATTTTATTTTATTTTATTTTATTTTATTTTATTTTATTTTATTTTATTTTATTTTATTTTTTATTACTTTGCTTTGCTTTACTTTACTGTACTTTACTTTATTATGCTTTATTTTTTCCTTATTAACCTAACACAATTTCAAAGCAGTGTTCACGTAGGGGGTGTTTGTTAATCCTCTTGGAATTTCTTTCTTTCTTTCTTTCTTTCTTTCTTTCTTTCTTTCTTTCTTTCTTTCTCTCTCTCTCTCTCTCTCTCTCTCTCTCTCTCTCTCTCTCTCTCTCTCTCTGTACTTAATAAACGGTGTAGTTCAGGTCTCCATTTTTACAGAATACAGTTACCATTGGGTTGAGATTCTCTTCCTTTTGTTTGTTTAATGGTGTACATAAAACAGATAAGTGACAAGATGTAAGGCATTCTGCAGAATAGTTGGGTTATAAGGCTACTCAGGTTCAATGCTGCTCTAATGTGCAGGAAAATTAATTCACAAATGAATGCCTTAACGGATATTAAGACAACCTGAACTTGTTTCCTGAAACTGTTTATGCATCACAGTTAATGGAGCAAAGATACAGTTACCCCAAATACATCTGAAAGATTCATCCCCAATGAAAAAATCTTCATATTTACCTCTTTTTGTTCTGAAATGTACCAGTGAATAGATTACATTTTGTCACCTAAACTGTACTCAGTTTTTCTCACAACTAATTTAGCCTGTTGAAGCCTTTTTGGACTTTTTACACAGATCTCCTTTTTATCATCTTTGATGGTTTTCAGGTCTAGAATAATTTCTAAAAAAAAAATCTTGAGGTGACCTACTCTATAGCAGCATACCTATACAGATGAAATTTCCAGTGTTGTAATTACTAACATCACTGCAATCTCCCACTGTAGATGTTCTTTACAGATATGATGTGAGACTTCAGTTTCTGACTTAATCTTAAATGACATTGATATAATTACTGTATTGCAAATTTCCCTAAAGCAAATGTCTCAAATTTATCAGATCAGTTAGTGGTTCCTGCAGGTTGGAAAGACATCTATGGGAAATGATGACTTGAAAAAAAATAAAAATTGACAAGCCTTAATGGATGTTCTGGTGGTCCAGATCAGGGTGACAAAACAAATATTCTGATAACAGGTCTTCAGCTAAAGTTGAAGGTAAAAGTAAATGTTCTGAAATAATAATTTTGGAGTTAAGAGCCAGATGATTCTGTAGGTTTTCACACTAATATAGAATGCTGCCTTTTTTTTTTTTTTAATTAAATAAAATCTGAATATTAGGTCTACAGTATTCAGAGCTCAAGGACTTGTCATTTGAAGTAGATTAGATTGATCTACCCAAAACAAACACTTTTTTTTTTTTTTTTCTGACAAGGTGCTAATAAACCCTTCTGGCAGTCACAGAGTTCTCCTTTCAAGATCTCAGTGTCTTTTCTTTTTTTTTTTTTTTTTTAAGTGATGAAATTTACAGAGAACTGTTACAAGGTTCTAATTGGATTTCACAGAAGTAGCCCTGGTTTGACCCAAAATAGGGAAAAAAAACCACAATCCTCAAAGCTAGTCTCTGTGGAACCAACGATTAAAAATGCCAAATGGGAAAGAGAGGTCCAAGCTAGAAATAATCAGCGTGAGACTTAATGAAGATTTTTGAGATAACTTAGAGTTGATAAAGCCTACAAGATATAAGGTGGATGAAAAGATTCACAACAACAGAAAAGTGTTTATTAAAACACCTTTTAAGAAACCTTGGAAAATAACAAAAGCTGCCTTTAAAGGTTCCTATTAAAATAAAGCCTGGGTGATTTAGATAAATTTGCCACCTGCAGCTTTAACAGAACTTTTTGCTTAGCTCTTATTGCAAGGTTTAGTTCACTTTGAAGAACTTTAACAATCATTGTCATAAGGCTTTTTATGAAGTTGTGGAGTAAAGACCAACATAAATCCCATTTTCAATAACTTTAAACAGACCTGAAGTGAGGTAACAAACTCTCCTGGATGTGTCAGGGTAACTTATGAGTCTCAGACTAGCATTCTGATCATGCTAGATAAAAGATATGAAAGTAGACTGAAATTTCATAGGTTATATGCAGACTGTTCCTAGTTTTTGGAGATCTCTCATTTCAGTTCCTGGTCTTACAGCCCTTGGTACATTGTATATCCATGATGGGGTGAGATCTGAACATAGGAGGGCTTCTTCCTCCCTCTCTCCTTTCTTGGGCAGATGAAGAGTCATCATAAACATGACTGTACTAGCTCAAACAGTAGATGAGAGACAGAAGTTCTTTCCCACACCTAGTAAAGGTTTTAACTTTGTACTGGAACAGGAAAAGATTTGCAAATAAGACAAAGTCAGTGCTGAAAGCTGGAAAGATTATCAGTAATTAGAATATCTATGGTGTCTGGGAGTCACATCCCCTAGTCAGGCCTCTGTTTTACCAGGCGTTGGACAAAGGACAAAAAGCTGAAGCTGTATATTTCCTTGTGACTAGTACAAAAGTCTTCAATTTCTTTGATGTTATTTCAATATATAGAAAATGCATTATTGCTTCTCTTCATTTTGATTAACAAAGAGGATACAGTGTAAGACAAATTTCTTTGTGCCTAGCACTGACTGAAATATGAGTATTAGCTGCCTACAGAATTGTGTAACATGATTAATGTAGCCTGGGAAGACATGTAAACAAGGTGAGAGTCTATGTGTGCTGGTTACTAGGTCGTTTTTTGCTGAGGTGACAGGAGGTGAGCCAGTTTTGTGACTGAGTTGCAGGAACTACAGTAGGTACAGTGCTCACCAATGCACTCCACATCTTCCAGGCTTGTGTCCTGACAGTTCAGGACATGGCTAAAGAAGGTACATCACTGTATGCCTTAGTATGCCTAAAAAAGTCAATGCTTATTAGTTATCATGTTGTACTTCAACTGTATAAGATAATTATATTAAATAATTATCAGCTTAAACTTTCCATCAGTCTTTGGTCCACTGTACATTTTGGTGCAGGTTTTCCAAATATTGTTCAGTCCTTGACTTAATGGTTCAGTAGCAGCACCCAGCTTCTAGGTCTGCCTCTTAAATTAGCTGGAAATTCATACTGATATAGAGATGGTGTCTTTCTGAGCTGTGAAGGAGAGACTTATGTTTTCTTAATTTTTTTTTTTTTTTCTTTTTTTTTTCCCCTGTTGGTTTCTGACACTAGGCTGAAGAATTCAGTTCTCATCATTCTCACATTGTTTGGGCCACAAAATATGGCTTGTTGATTTGAAAACTGATAAATGGATTTTGGATTTTGTTCTCAAGATTGCCAAAGGAAATAGCTTATGTATTCTGACCTTTCTTTAGAAGCCTCTGCATTTGAGCAGATGCATGAGAAAAGCTAAGGTGAAGAGTTGGCACAGGAATGGATTTTCACTCTGGAAAATAAGCTTTGTATGTGAGAAAGCAGAAAATGTTTGTTTTTGAGCAGAGAATGCTTGTTCATTTGCTTTTTGTGCTTCTGTCGGGCTTCTGTCTAATTATTTTGTCAAGGTCAGCTAGAGCCTAAGACCTTAATCTTAATGTTTGGTAGGCTGACATAAACAAAACAAATACTGATACCATTTTGTTAATGCTGTTTCAAAAAACACTATCCTCACAAGCTTTGTCCTGTCTCAAAGTTTTCTACTTCAGCAGCCAGACTGTCACTACTCTTCCCCCAGTTGTGCAGCATCAGTGAGACTAAATCTCTGACTGGACAAACAATACTGGTGATTGTTTTAAATATTTAACTATTTCACTACATTTTGCATCAGTTTTGTAGAAGCCCTATATGTTTTTTGAAGTCAGATGTAATATGCTGTGTGTATGTGTGTGTGTGTTTTAGATGCCAGAAATATAAATCACGATCCAAAACTACTGAGTTGAGATACATAAATATTGTGGGCATAGCTATGTTTCCATTATGCACATTGTAAAGCTAAAAGCCTTTCTTAGCGATTTCATTGTCATATAACAAAACCAAGAAAATCAATCTGATTTGAATTAATTAATGAAATAATAAATCTAAATACTTTTTGACATCAAAGAAGTATGACAATTGAAAGCTAATTTTCTCTATACATCTTGTTTCGTGTCAGTTAGAGACCAACATTTCATTGTTAATAATATATTAATTTCATATGTATTGTTGATGCAATTTTGAGGATATTATGATAGCAGCTGAATTTTCTTGTGAATGGATCAAATCATAAAAAGGATCCTTGTAGCAGTCATTTGATTCTTACTGTACAATAAATGCCTGTAAACTGAAGTACAAATTAAATACTTATTTGCAACACATAATACAAAGCACTAAGTGAAGAAAAAGAAAAAAAGGCTGCATTATGGACTCACAATGTGGGACTGAAAATAGGCAGCTTCAGAGCCTGTTAAATATACTTAGCAGCCTGCTAAAATATGACATGGGAAGCAGTTTACACTTGAACAATTATCTGATAAGAACCAGTGCTCACAGTGAACCTATTGCAGTATGTGTACATAGATAGTGTATATATACTTGAGCACATGTAAAGACCCACACAAGGGCACAGTATGTCTGCTTCTTTATGTACATAATAAAACAGAAGTTAATAATATGGATGAAAACTCAGTAAGTATATAAACAATAGAGATGGTAGATAATAGAGGATATTAATAAAGAGTGTTCTAGTCTTCTATTATGGTTGATGTATATTTTTTGTCAAGTCAGTGGAAGAATATCGAAACACAGTTGAAGTAATACAGAGGTAAATTAAGTTCTAAAGCATTGTTGATGATTGGGATTTATTGTTCCTCATTCATTTTATACAAATAAAATAAATATAAAATAAACAGACATTTAATATTATTTAGTCAGCTTGCTTAGTCTGTCTATTCAGATTCAAATAATATTTCCTGTTCCCTTGGCATATTGTGAGAGAGGGTGCATGGCTTCTTTTTGAGAAGTGCTGGAAATGTGAAAAGCGTATCTGCAGTGATTATTCATCAGATAATAAGAGCCTATACAGATGAGGGCATTGAATGAAAGCTCTTCTAAGTCCCCTTAGATTACATGAGCTACCATTTAAAGAATGCTTCCAAAGTAGGCTGACATCTTTGATTATCCAGCCTTTTGAGCCAGGCCAAATTCTCAGCTGGCATAAATCACCATAGCCCCCCTGAAACACATAGTGCAGTGCTGACTTTAAGTTGCTGCAGCTCTGGCCCTGCTAGATCCATAGTTTTATGCTCTGTATCTATCTGTATCTATATCTATATCTATATCTATATCTACATCATCTATATCTATATCTATATCTATATCTATATCTATATCTATATCTATATCATCTATATCTATATCTATATCTATATCTATATCTATATCTATATCATCTATATCATCTATATCATCTATATCATCTATATCTATATCTATATCTATATCTATATCTATATCTATATCTATATCTATTTGTTCTAGATGCTAAATTAAGAAAAAAGAAAAACCTGTATTTTTGTGGCCCTATTTCTCTGTCTCCAAATAAATGAAAATCAGATCTTGCAAGGGTAGGTATGTAGTAGTAAATAGAGGTGGTGCTACCCACTTTACTGCTACAATATTGAATATATTGCATTGAAATGGTGCAAATGATACTCACTGATTATTTGTTAAGAAATAATCAGAGGTATTTAGAATGGGTGATTATATTCGGAGGAGATAACAGCCTCTTATAAAAATTAGAGCAGCCGTTAGGTGATCTGATTATGTTAGCTGCCAAAAACCCTCAGGGAAGTCCTTTCACTCCATCTGTGCAGCCAGCAAGATGAGAATTGGCACGGGAGCTGTTACTCTGGCTCAACATCACTGAGACAAGCCTCTCGTGATTATTCAGAAAGGTCTGAGAGTAACCTGGATGGGAAACTGTTTTCTCTTCCCAGTTATAACTTAAAGACATAGAGAAATGTTGTCACACTTGGATGGTAATTTTAAAATCTGTAAATATCAAACTATGAATAAAATTGTAGGAGCCTGCTGACCAAAGCTAAAGCACTGGCCCTAATTTATTTCTGTGTGAGTATAAACATATCAATCTAGAACTTACAGTAGTGGTAGATATTAATGACCAACACATTTCTCTTCCAAGTTAAATAACTCATTTTCATTAAAAGTCCAAAAGATTAAATAAAAAATAAAATAAATAAATAAAAAAGCAAGACAAAGAGACCTTTCGTTGTTATTGTTAAAATCAGTATTTCCTCTGCCTTCATTTAGTACTGGGATGTAAGACATGAGTCTGAAACAGGCAGGATGCAGGCCAATGACCAGGGCTCTGTTAGGTATTTAGAGGTTCCTAGATGCTCCAGGTATTTGAGATAAGGAATTTTTTTGTTCCACATTTTATATCTGGGAAAATCTAGATATTTCATGTTTATGAAGGGCTGACTTGATACAGAAAAGCTGGTGGAGTGGCTATTAAAACATTGTGTTTTTTTGAAAATAATAATTCACTTGCTTTCCAAAAAGAAAAGGAAATTTAACCAGAAAATGCTGCTTTAAAACATAAAACTTGCTGGCTGTATGTGTGATGTTTGTTTTAAATGATTGTATTCTGTTTTTGGAATGCATTGAGGGAAATTCTTGACTTAGACTTTATCTTCAGATACAAACTGTCCATCTGCAGGTTGTACTTGATCTCAGAGATTGAGTAAGTCCTACCCACACTTTTGCTCTTTCCTGACCTAAATAAAGTTGTCATCTTATTGTCTAGGAAAATGTGCATAGCAAATAATATTTAGTCTTCCCTGTTTTAGGCATACGCATTGTCATCATTCTTTTGAAATCTCTAATTCAATGCCATGCACTATTTCCTGGGCGAATGCTGTAATAATTCTGTCTTTATTTGCATTTGTATAAGCATCTTTTCACATTGTGAAAAAGTTATCTGGAAGGAAGAGAATACGACAACATATTTTCTTTGCCTTTTCTGATTTGGGGAAAAATGAGCCATTTTGATTCTAAGGGCAGAGAAAGAAAGTGCAGTTTGGGTATCAGTTGCAGGTTTAACAGCTGCTAATCTCACCCATGAGGTTATCAGCTGCTGGGTGATCCTATTTAAATCACCTTTGATACCGCAGCAGGCCTAGTGAAGCATACACTGTTTCTAGCATTGCCTGTGAGAATGAATATTATTCACAGCTATCAAATTCATGCTAAAACAATATAGCTCTGTTCAGGCAAGTATATTTCCTTATTTCTGAAAAGGATTTATGTTTATGTTTCAACAGTGGAAACAACTAAGACCAGAAGTGTGTTAATTTCTAAAGGTTGAATGTCATAATCCTTGCTCATGGGAGTGATCCGTATTTGAATGCTTCAACAGTTTCACTCTGAGTACAATTACCTGAGTTAAATAAGGAGAATCAGTCCTTCAATAAACTAGGAAGTAACTGAAACATAAGCAATAATGGCTTTAAAGTTTGAAGTACATTTTGTTCAGCTGAAATTTTTAGAGGCTGAAAAATTAGAGCTTAGAAACCTACCTGTTAATTTAGATCTATTTGTAAAAAACACCCATTGCAAGAGGATTTTTACAGTTAGTTAAAATATCAAGCCTTATATAACTTGTAAATGCCATGTGAATTCTATGCATCTGATCTCAGGTTTCCCCCGTGGAAACCATGGAGTAAGCAGATCTACCATCCCTGCAGCAGTGGTCACCTGCAGGATAAAAGGAATGCTGCCAGAGGGCTGTTGAGAAAAGGGAAAATAAGGGTGCAGTTCTCTCCTACCACAACGAAGGCTTGTGACAAGAATTTGCACCTTGTAAAATATAATAATAAATAACAATATATAATCAATTATATGTATTTTTAAAAGTCTCAAAACACATTGTTCTCTGTCTTGTTTCTACATTTATTTTTCATTTACTGGTAAAATTTTATCTACACAGGTCATATTTAATGAAAAAAATTACAACATAGCATAACATTTTTGAAAAGCAAATGAAAGTTGTAGCTCTAGCTGCATGCTAAATGATGACTCTGGGGAAAAGTACAAAACATTAAGTAAAATATTAAGTACCGACATTTAAAATTTTTTCTTAAAGTGGAATTTCCAGGAACATTTCACTTCAAACATAAATTATACCCTTCATTTTTTCTTTGAAATTTTATTTTTATGCTTAAGTTCAAATAAAAGTATTTAAGCTACTCATAAAATACATTTCAAATTATTATTTTTAAAGCTATTTCAAAAAAAAAAAAAGCTACTTTATTTTTTAAAAGCAATTTCAGAGTGCTAATGATGTCAGAAGGCTTTATTCTTTGTAGAGATAGAAATTCGTTAGAATTTTAACCTGTCGTGGATGTTTTTATTTCATCAGCATTGCCCACCACAAATTGAAATGAACCAAAACATAACAAAAAGAACAAAATAAAACAAACCCAATCCAAACCTGGCCAGTCCCATTTGAGTTACCTAGGAGTTTATGTTGATCTTGAAGACTAAAGGAGATGTGATCTAAATCAAAGTAGTCTAGAATTGTGATGCCTCTAAATGTCATCCTGCTAGTAACAAATAAGTCAGTTGCAGTGATAAGATTAAATGATAAGTTTCAAAGTTAAATTTGTATGAGAAGTGCTTGGGTCTGTTGGACAAAGGAGATGAAAAGATACCCAGTTTGACTATTGAAAATGAAAAGCAGTATGACCTTGCACACACTGTCAAAATATGACTTCATTGAATCCCATCTTCTAGCTAGGTTTTGTTTCACCAAGAGAGATGATGGAAAATTTTTCAGCTCCTATATTTCTGGAACATTTGCTTCTCTGACAACTATAGAAAATGAATGTATTGCCTAAAAATCCCTGTGCTCAGAAGCAGTCACATCTCATTTCACTCTTCTTCACTCTTTTTCATTTACAGATGTAGACAAACATTTTTGTTTTTGTTTTTATATATTTTTATTTTTATTTTGTTCAGGATGCGTGGATGCTTTTGCATTTTAGGAATTTAGAGAGTGTTATCCTGTGTTAGGAAAATAAATCATTGTCTTTCCCACTTTATACCCCGACTCCCTCACCAAACATTTCATAAAAACATGAAAAACCCTTGGCATTTAAACTTTGTTTTATCAATCCCATACACTGACATACAATGTACCCGCCTTTATTTGACTAAAGGAAAACTAAAGTGTGTTACCATGTTTAGTTTGTTACTGCTAATCACACTGATTTTTTTAATGAAAGCCACATAGGAAAGAGTAATTAAGAATACTAAGATTGCTGGTTAGACAATCAGGAGTTAAGAGATACCAGATTTAAGGTAACTTTGTCAAGTGCAGCTTTTTAATTTTTTTTTTTCTTCTGTGATTTTGTTTTGTTACAGGCTTTGTCCCCAGAGTGCCCTGGTGGGTACAGTATACGGGCTAATTCTAACCTAGGGCAGGGACCATTATTGCACTTCACAGTTGCCTGCAACTATAGCATTGCATAGAGTCAGGAGATGTACTAGTATGTACTTACATACTATGAGCCATCAAAAGCTTTTCTATACTTTGAAAAGAAATGCCAGGCTCAGTCTGATGGGAGATAGCAGCGTTCAGACTTATTTTGGGCTGCTTCTGCATCCCACTTTACATCTCTGCTACTCCATGCCCTGATACATATTCTCTAACACTACATATAATACATTTGAAGACTCCAACCCTACTTCACTCTGCTAGGTAACTCCACACACTCCTCCTTTTCTCAGGCCAGATTTCATCCCTCACCTTTTTACCTTTTTGCCCCTTTTCCCCACCTCAACGAGGTGAGACCTGAAGGTCATTGTAAGGGAAAACATTATTTTTCTTCCATGTTGCCAGCAGTTAGTGTGAGGTCTCTAGACGTTTTTCTTACATAGCAGATCTTCACTGAACACAGAAGTGAAGATCTTCACTGAACACAGAAATAGTTTCTTCATGGGCAGTCTTATGATGCTTACTATCACAACACAGGATTGCTGCACAAACACAAACAGCAGTGGATTTGTGTTCATATCTTACACTTAACAAAAGGGAATGTCATTTTGTTGAATAATTTTTGGTGCCCAAATTGGGATGGTTGGTCCTGTTTTTTTTTTTTTTTTTTTTCTTTTTTTTCAGAATAATAATGCACCTAATAATGCAGGTCTTTGCAAGGCAGGAGAAGAAAGGAGCTGAAAACTGGATGTGGGACCTGAAAAACACATCTCACCAGAAGGCAGTACCAAGGCGGTATGCACAGGGCTCAGATCAGAATCTCTCCTGCAAAGCCACCATGCTAGCCTTTATGCTGCTTTGTGGTACAGCATTATTAGATGGTAAAAATCTATTTTGACTATGCTTACAGTTCCAAATGCTTAGCACTTCTGCTTCTGTGCATTTTCTGCACAAAGATTCTTATATTTGGGAGGTGAGGGGGTGGGTTAAAGAGGGTACTATGTGGCTCCTATAACGTTTGGAAAGGGGAAGAGCATTGCATGATTAGTGTCTACGCTAACTAATGTTCATAGACATGATGTGCCTGGTATAATATAATAGTAATAATAATAACTTAGAGTCCACAAATGCTTAATATGAAAGAGTGACTGTGAGAAATTATAGAAAAGAAATTCTGAACTCATTTTATTAACTGGAAATATTGCTTGATTGAACTGTTTGAGTCTCCTATTATGTTAAATTCCTTTCCTTCTCAGAAAAGACAATTAGCAGATTAGGTATTTGTTTTAGTCATCCAGTCTACATTGACTGATAACCACTGAAACCACAGACATTCCTTTGTGAGGTCATACTGATGTTAAAAACAAAAAAAGAGAAGACTAGAAAAGTGTTCTGAATCATCTTTAAATAAACACACATATGTGTAATTACTTGTGTGCAAATATATATGTATATATTCAAATGTTGTGTGCCGATCTTCACCAGATTTGTGTGAACTTGACTGAGCTATTACACCTATAGCTTAATCTGGGGTTAGGTCTTCCGTTTGATTTTAGTATTCCTAAAGCATTCCTAAAATCCATGCCAGACCTATGTGTAGTATATAAATGAACTATGAAAGAAAGTATTTTTAGTATTCAGATCTTTTTGTTTATGACGTTCGTTTGGAATGATCCCATATGTGGGCCACTACACAACACACATGATATTTTTTACTAGTGTTTCCCTTCCTTTCTAACTTCTTATGCTTTGTCTGGGATTTTTCATTTGCGTAGTGTCTTCTAGTCGATGTCTACGGACTCTGGTAAAATAAATATTTAAGTAAAATATGCAAGTTGACAACAACCTATGATGCACCAGGAAGTCTCAAAAAAGTGTGAGAGGGATAAGGAGTTGTGACCAGACATTTAGTTTCCTGACTCATCCAACTTTCAAAGTGTTCTGATGGAATAGAAGCTAGAAGTGCCATAAAATTAATGATAAATTCATAGAAATAATATATTTCATGGTAATAAACTCACATTTCCGTGTTCTTTTGGTTCTTTTGTCTTAGGTAGGTTTCTGTTAGTGAGCTTGCTGTCATCTGCTTCCATCTAATGAAAAAGGAATTGCTTGATGTAGAATTCTGACACATTTGTGTTCGGAGTATAAATTCACTTTGATTTACTTTTAATTGTGAGACAGTGATAAATTACTGTACAATTATCATATTTAAAATGGCAAGCTGAAGCAATGACAAGTCTTTTTAGATTTTTCATTGCACTTCTACTAATAAGTGAACATTCAATGGTTCATAAATACTGCTTCATTTTGTCACTGTCACAACACTATTTGTACCTCTGGTCTTTCTACTTTCTGGATAGCTTCCTCATTCCTTCTGCCCCTGAACTGGAATTTTTTAGATCTTTCATATTTGTTTTTTGTCTGTAGTTGGGAAATCTAATCTGAATTATTTCAACCAGACTAAACCCTTCTGCAGATTTGTTCAGAAAGCTGAACTTTGTTTATCTTGTTGCTGAAAAAAATAATTTCAAATTTCTAACTTCATTTCCATAGCTGTGCTCAGTGTCTTCAAATTCCAAGGTTTTAGACTGGGCCTTGTAATTTAGCTCAAGTGAATTACATTTTATTTTACTGTATGAAATAGATACACTGCTCAAAAAATCTGGCCTAGGATCTAGGTGTAAATGGATAAAAGAGAAGATTAAAAAAGCTTCAATGTAAAACTTTCAAGTTCTACAGCTTCCTGAGGTGGCAATGTCTATAACCTCAACCAACGCTGGCTGAAGACTTACATTTTTCTGTTCCATTCCTAACTCCTGCTGTTGCTTTCATGCTTGTACTTAATTGAGAACTGTCTTTAGGAATTCAAAAAAAGGTAAAAACACAGGTAAAAATATAGCTGAACAGAATGTACTTAATGTAAACTAAAAGATCAGGCTGTGCACAATACAGCTAGGCTCTTCTAAAATATATTTTTTAGATGAGGCTATAGTGGACGTGCTTCCTTCTTTTGCCCTTTAAATAAGATGACTAGTCCTTAAATGTACCTGTTCAGAAATTAGGAAACAGACTCCAAATCCTATTGGTTTGAAATCCTGAGCTGTAATCTGCTAGGAGATAATCAGACTGTTGCTGGAGTCAGATAGTAGTTAATTGCCATTTTTTTTTTCCTGAAGCATTACCAATGTCTAGAGAGACAGAGGAGTAGTCTGGGGACTCATATGGAAAGATGTACTCCAACCTCTGTTTGCAGGACTTTTCATCCACACTATGACTATTACTAGAAAATATATAAACAGAATTGAGGTTTTTAAAGAACAACAAAACTAGGCATGTCTGTTTTATTTAAATACATAACTTTCTCTCAGATTTAATTTCTTCATATTTACTTAGCTTGTTTTTCCAAGAACTGACTGCTGACCCTGACGGTACTCCTTTAAAATGGTCCACAGTCCTTTCAGCTTATCCTGGAGACACCTTTTCTTGATCTGCCATTCCTTAACAGTTTGCTGCTAGACAATTCTTATTTTGGTGAAATCTAGAAAGCTAGAAAGTTAAATATACAATTATCACAATCTTTTTAAATATATGCATTATTTATTGACACATTTATAAATTATTGGAGTGTGCATACATGCATACTAGCATAGTATGCATATATTGCATATATATATGCAATGCATATATATATAACATATATATATATATGCATATATATTTACATATATTATAAACCAAATAAATATTCATTACAAATTTATAACTTCTGTTCCAAGTCCAGCGTGTTTCTCTAAAGCAGAAACGTATGGGAGGTCTTGGCCTTGTAGCTGTGAAGTGTTTGTTATAAGCACTCAATGTGTCCAAAGAGAGAAGTTGTGAAGTCATGGGAAAGCCTCCTGTTGGCAATCAACTTTTGTTGCTGACCTCGAAAGTCCATTGGTGGAACAAGTCATCTGTACTTGAAAAGTGTCCAACACTTGTAGAATTAAACCTGTAGTATCAACAATAGGACATGAAACAGGAGACACTAGAAGACAGTCAAGTCCATATATGGTATTGGAAAAAAAAACACATTTCCAGCACTTTCATCTTCACACAAACTGTATTTCTGTTATTGGAGTTCTGACTCCCACAGAGAATGAGAAACACCTGCTCATGATGATAATCTAAGCATAAATAAGAAAAGATTGCTGTGCCTATGGGGGATGTTATAAACTTTCTTGAACAGTTTCCCTCTCCCACAGGAAGTGTCATAAAATCTCTAATATAGTCTAAAGAAATCACCAGCCTGAGTTTCATATTCAAGGTTATGCCTCATTTACTCAGCAATGTGGAAGGCTGTCAAATTATTTTTATGCTGATTGCACTCACTCTGTATTGTAATACTTTTATATTAAGAATCCTCTCTTTAAATGTGTGGAGTAACTGAAGTGATGTTAAAATATATGCATGTGTATTTTGATAAAAGAATTTGTGATTTGTTTAAGACTTTCAAGACATGCTGGATTCTTCTTTAAAACATGCTGAAGGAACATAAGCTGCTGTTTGTATCAATTAACAGCTATTTGAAAAAGTTTATTAACCAAGAATTTTTTTACTGGTCAAAGAGAAAAGAATGCCAAAAATCTGTGTTGCTCTTAGAGAATAACCGCTGAAATGTCTACCTTTTTTAAATTATTTTTTTTAATCTAAGCACTATTTAATAAAGTTAATTAAATAAATTGGTTGATAATATAAATATAATTAATAATTAATGTAAAACATCTGCAACCATTTCCTGTCTATTGAAAACCTAGGATTATTTTTGCTCTCATTTTTGTTGTCTGGAAAGCTTTTACTAAAGTCAGTGGAGTTACAATAGTATAAAATCAGTCTGAGAAGAATGCCAGGCCTCCTTAGTACAGAACAAATTAAAATCCAAATCAAGTACTAGTTCTATAACCCATGTTTTTCTGAATGTTTGGGATCGGTTATAAGGATTTAATTCATAATCTATACAATACTGAATGAATAATCTTATTAAATGACTGACTAAATAGAGAAAGACTAGTAATTTATTTCCATCCAAAACTAAGGCTGCAGACATCTGAGAAGTGGAAATAAAATCCTAAGAATGAGTAACAGCTGGATGAAGCATAGTAATTATATAATGCACTCTAGCTGTTATCGCTAAGGCATCTGTTTTGGGAGGTGAAATGTGGAGAAGTTACAATGAACCTTCGATTAGTGAATAATTTTAATGAGAAAATGAGTCAAAAATAAAGGCAGTAAGTGCTTGAGAAGAAACCAACAACCCAAAATAGAAATTATAAAGAGCGAAAGAGGAATACGTAGAGATGAGTTCTTGGATATTTTGTGAATCTGAAAACAGCATGAGTGATTAACTGTGAAAACTGAACCTTACAACTACAGTGAGGGAGATATATCTCTTCTAAATTACGTCTGAAACTCAGAAGTCTAGTACTGAACTACTTGCCCTAGGCTCTCTCTATAGTCAATAGAGAAATCTAGGAATCTCTGGAGGGTGATTCATCTCTGACTAAAATAGGCATCTGAGATAGGTCAAATGAATTGCCCTCTAGAGGTGCCTGTTTCTCTCCAGTTCACACTTAGATGTCTAACTTTTAAATGTCTAAAGCTAGGTGAGATGAATCTGACTTCAAATCATCTTGATCTCGCATTGTTTCTCCATTGAACAGTTGAACAGATACTAGTAACAGGAAATCCCTAAGGCATACTGCAATATAGATCCCCTATGCTGACCAAGAATTGAAGAATAACACATTCAATTGACTCTGCAATTACTGCTTTTAGCTAATGTTTTAGTGTGGAACTTGGCCAAGTCTCTGTGACTTGTAAAACCTTTTATGTATCACTCAGGAGAAGGCAACTGAATGAAATGTGCCCTTCTTGATGCCCATTAAACAATGTGAATTCCTGGGTTAGCACTAAATAGGCTCTGCTCATCATGCTTGATATATGAGTGTGATGACATTGCCATTTGCCGTGTTATGTCATTAAATAAAACAGACAGTCTGGATTTTTTTTTTCTGAATATTTCTAATTCTTCATTTTGTGTAGAGAGAGGCTGTAGAAATCATGTTTCCAGGTTGTTCCTTTGTAATTTTTGCCTCCTTTTCTGGAAAGGGAAAGCATGCTCTTGTAGGTAAGTCAACCAAGATGAGGATTTAATCTTTTTCACTATATGCAAAGTGTGAGGCCTATGATTCATTTGTTCCTTTCTCTGATCTTACTGTATTTACTCAGAAAGTAGGTTCTGTAGTAAAGACTGTGTAATACTAGATGTATGCAAGACATGAGTCCCAAGTTTGGTGGGAACCTTTACTGTAACACAAAATATATTTCATATCAGTTAAAATTATGTTCCCAGGACATAACATACATCCTTTACCCACAAAAATAGACCCATTCTGATTCTTTGGTTACTTTCATAACTTTACATGGTTTTATTTTCTAGCATACAATCTGCCTTGGAATTTCCTTTCATTATTCACTATTTTACTTGTGGTTAATCCTATACAAAACCATTCGTTTTTGCTTCATTGTCCCAGGGCACAGAACTAAAATTCATCATGAGACTGCAACACATAATGAACACAGAGATTGCTTTCTATTGTTTTTCCAGCATCCTGAAGTTTAATTTTGATGACCACAACATGTTTAATTTATCCCAAAGTTAAAATCCAAAATTGGTTTTTAAAAGTTATCTTCTGCAATTTTTCTTAGAAATGTATATATATTTAGGTTTTCCGTGAAGATCAGCGTAATAGATGAAATTACAAGATTAATTTTGAAAAACAGTTGGTAGGATAGTTCCACTGGAGAAAAATATGCTGTTAGTAATTTTTATTAACTTTTTTTTTTTTAAATTTTATTTAGAAGTGGTTAAGCATGTTGTATCTTGAATGTGCATATCAAATTAAATATAATTATATTGTATAAGTAAATTAATTAAACAGTTGGGAAATCGAATTTAGTAATGGATCACTGGCTCTAAACTACAGCATTCTACCTTGGGCTAAATTAAAAACTAACCACTTGGTGTTTTGACATCTCATTAGCAAAACTGCCTTTACCACATGCTAGTCTATCTGAGTGATAGAAAAGAATGCATGCAAAAAGTGTATGTAAAGGACTTGCTGGAAATAGAATAGATCTAATTTGAAAGGAAAATATTAGTGGAAATGATGGTTGGATTTATAATTATTGGATGGGAAAAATAAATAAAATCTTGTATTTTCATATTATTTCTGAGAAATATTGATGGCATATGCATTCCTTGAACATGGAATTCCACTGGAAATTCTCAGTATTGCAATGTGGAAAAAAGGAATTGAAGAAGAAGGAAAATTTGAATGAAGAATATTAAGTAGGTGCTTTGTTCAGTTTGCTTCTTTCTGCCATTAGACAAAAAGAGTTACAGATAAAGAATAAAACCTATCATTGGTTTTATTTGCTAGCTTATTGGTTTAATAAATGCCAAGCATTGTTTACCTTTTGGGAAATCCATGTAAGCAAGATGCACAGAGAGGGAATTTGAAAGGAATTGTATACGTGATATGAAAGAATAAGTGTGAGAACAGTACACCAAAAAACATTTGCACAAACTGCAGCTGCAGGTTCTTGGCTTTTCTAAGAATCAGCCTTTAATTTCTGCACTCTTTTATACTGTTTGTCCCTACAGTTTGGGTTCTCCCTTTAAAAGCATTTAGAGTTATGTGTAACAATGGCTTACATCAAATCTTTTTGTTGCCAAGTCTGGTAGACTGTGCACCATCTTTATCCTCGGGGACTACTCGGTTTATTGTAACTGAGCTGATCACATTGTCCTTTTTGACGTTGCCGGTTCTAACTCTTGCCACTTGGATAGCATCTTATTTTTTGGATCTCTGCCCTGACTGAAGTACTGAGCAGAATCTTCACAAACCTGTAATGTTAGCCTTCTTCTCTTCTCCCTGAGGTGTCTTTGTACAAACTTGACTATACTGAATCTATTTCCACTGTTATTTTGCTGATGCTCCTCTTTGCTTCTGAATGCTTCTTTTACCCAGCATTGGAAATATTCTGGATATATTAAATCAGGGCCAGTTCATGGAGACTGCTATTCCACCTAGGTTTTTGAGCATGTTTAAACAATAAAATCAATATTGATATTTTAAATTAAAAGCTCTTCCCCACCACTTCAAGAATGTGAAAATCCCAACAAAATGGAAATATTCAAGGCTACAGGTTTTGTTTGTGGGCAGTTACAGCTAAGACAATTTTTCCTTACATTAACTGCACTTCCCAGTGTTTTCCAGCTATACTTTCGAATTTACCAGATGACATACCAACGTGTGTTTGGAGATACGATTTTATAGTTCAGCTCCTTTCTCAGAAAATTAAAAACACCATGTTGGTGGTTCCAAATTCTAGCAAGTATTATTTATCAGCACAATTTTTATCAGCTGGGCCCATTGGTTTTAGTAAATACAGTAATATTTAGCAATTAGTAGTATTACTAATACTATTATTTACATTAGATGTCTATGGTATTATTATGCCATTTCATGCTGAGAAGTCACAATGCAGAAGAAAATATAGAATTATGATTCTTGAAGACTCCAGTAATGAATACCTACAGTCAGCTGTGATCATACTAGACTGGGTACATATTCAAAATACTTTGTGGAATTCTTTCATCTGGGATTCAGTTTGCTGAGAATCATTCCAAGTGTTTTTTTTGGTTTCATTCTTGACGAACAGAAAAATATGTAATGTTTTCAGATATCAACACATAACAAAATACAAAGACAGAATATTTAAGATATCATTCAATCTGCCTAATTCAGCCATCTACAAGATAAATTAAAAACACAGTATCTTTACAGAGAATTCATAAACCTACTACAAGATATATATCTCAGAGAGTACATATCACTGGAGATGCTTCTTTCTTTCCACTGACTGTCACATATCTTAGGAGATACCTAGCATTATCGAAGTAAGTGTAATACTTAGCAACATGCAAAAATATTTCAAGACCATTCTGTAAATGTAAAAGTGTAGGAATTTCCACATAAAGGAAACTTAGGTAAATTACTTTAGGACAGGGAAATTAGTATAGATCCTTGTTTTAACTTCTGCATAAATCTGGAAATACCTACTTAGTCCACCTATCCATAATAGTCACCTGACTGCCTAATAGAAACCATTTTACACAAAGAAGGGGTAAAATCTGAGTAATTGCTAGCAATGATAATTTGCTGTTAACTCCTTCAAGCATGCATGATGAACTGTATCCTACTGGACAGTAATAGCTGAATATCTGTAGCTGAATATCCCACTATAGCTGAATATCTTTCTCTATGTCTTTGTTTGTCTGGTTGGTTTTGTTCCAGTATAACAAAAATTGGCAGGTTAAACATTTGCTTAATGAGTATCTCTGTGAGCATCTGATAAAGACTGAAGCAACAAAATTCTGAAGATCAAAATCTTTCCATCTCTTATAGCTTGGCTCTGTTTGTTACTTGTCCCGAATGAAATATTTTTACATTGAAGAGATGCATTGACTAATATTATTATAAAACTTCAGAGAGGAAGAATACTTTTATTCGGAAATGGAAGGAGTTTAAACTCTTCTTATATCTACTGTGATATTTAGAATACAATTTTATAAAATACCTTCAAACTAGAAAGTTTGCTGTGTGTTGCTAGTTTTAGTCAATTTTCATTTTATTCTCTCTATTAATAGTTTAGTTAATAATTATTTTTAATAGTTAATAATTATTTTTCTTTATACTGCAGGTTTACTACTACTCACATTTATTTCGATGTGAGGATGGATTTTTAAATTTGAACCTATTTACTACTCCCTAAAATATCTGTTTTTAACTTTACATTTAACTGTCTCCTTTCTGTCTTTCATATGCTGTATATATCTTCCAATCCAAGTTCTTCTGAGCAAGAGTTGGACTTTCCTGCATGAATGGATGGTAAGAAGCACATTGCTATTATTTTTGTAGTGGTAAAAATTAAGTACCAATAAGAATAAAAATATTAATGATGGTGAAGATTACAATAATGAAACAACAGTTTTTTATTATTATTATTATTACAGAATGGTTATGTTGACATTTATATTTACATGTAATCTTACCATCACTTTGAAGGCAAAAGTCAGCATCAACTAAGTGGCAGCTACTCATTAACTTGACACTAACATAAAATTGTACTGACATAATGCAAGAATAAAAAGTATCTTGGGGCATACTGAAGCTGGATGAGAAGAAGGGGGGTTATAACTTACCCTGTTTCTCCTTGATCACAAGTAGCCCTTGGTTGTTAAAACCTGGCAAAATTCAGAGCAAGAATGAAGGTTGCACTGCCATGCAATTTTCTATGCCAAATCAGAATATTCAGAATTATGTACATAAGATGTATAGGTCCTTTTGAAAGCTAGCTGTATTTTCAAGGGCCTAATCAAAATGGAATGGCAACTGAGCATGTATTTAAAAGATTCTCATCATTAACATACTGCTGAACATCAAAAGAGTTAATGGGCTTTAACTGCAGGTTAGATTAATTTAGTATGAATTTGTCTGCCTTAAATTTAGGCATCTTGTCAGTGAAGACAGAAGTCAGTGAAATAACCTAAAAGGTATTAATTACGTTTCTGTGGTCCCGTTTTAGTGATCAAGCTTAGGCTGGAATGAATGGCTCTAAAGGAGATAACTACCTCCTTGAAAATAAGAGAGAAGTAAGAGGAATCCTCCTAAAATTATTCATTTTTGTTTTTCCAAATAATCTTTGATATATTTTTGGGTGGTCAGTCTGTCTTTTAGAACAAATATAAAAAATTGTGTTGCCTAGAAACCATCCAGGGTTTTCAAACCACTGAAATTACAGAAAAAAAATACTGTGAGTTTTACTTTCATGTTTTCCTACAGTGATTATTGGCTGAGCAAAAGGAGGGACATACTGTGAACTTATTAATGCTGTTAGGTAAAACAAAATTCAGTCTTAACTAAATAGGTTGCAAAATGCTAAGAAGCCAGTAGCACTTCTTGTACTTCATATTATGCCCAAAGCTTTTAAGGTGGGTTTGGCAATATTTGTTAATTAAATCTTTCACCCATGAACCGGTGAAGCTGGTGAAATCTAAGGTAAACTTTTAATTGTGCTGAGTAAGAGCAATTAATAACTGTGTATCAAAGAAAATTCTAAATCAGTGGTAATTGAAATGACAGGCAGGACTTTGCTCCAACACTTCATTAAACTTCTATTTTTATGGGGATTTCTTCATTTCCACTGGAATGAACAAGTCAGTATGCATGACTTATTCCGCAATGAACTTTGATGAATTTTTCTAAGTACATTAAAATGAGCTGCATCTTCTGTTAATCCAAAGACCCCCCCCCCTTGCCCCCCCCCTCCCCCCTTCATACATATGATGATAAACCCTCTGATGCACATACAAGGCAGGATAATGGGCATGAAGGACAATCATATATGTACATATATAAATATATATTTTGGCTTGTCAGTAATAACTCTGAACTGCCTACAGCATTCATAGTGCCTCTTAAAAGTCAGGTATTGTATTGAATTTAAAATTCTCTTATGCTGAGCAGGAAAAGAAAAAAAAATCAAACACTTTCTGAATTGGGCCCAAATATCCAAGGTTAATTTTCTGAGAAAGCTGCAGCAGCTAGATAAGGCCATCCCCTGCAAATTAGTTTTGCCTGCCTGGATTACAGCTAAATTTATGCAGCTTGCCTTATCCTTTCAGAAGCGCCTCTGAAGTGTCGTAATTAACTGGCACACATAAAGTGAGCAAATTTTCTGCTTGGTGGCAGCCATTCCTCATTTCATCTCAGTTCTAACCCAAATGGAAAGGTAGTTTCTTATATTTACCATCAAAAAAGCCCTCCAATATTTTACAAGAAGTCTTTGAGAACAAACATTAAACAGCTTCAGAACAGAGTTCAAGGTTTAAAGAGCACAAATACTGCTGAGGGAGCAAGGTGGTTATTTTGCATAATATTAAATAATAAATAGAAGATGGAGATTGTGTATACATATATATCTATATTTCTGTGTTTATCTGTGTATGTGTGTATATATACAAACACATTTAACTTCCAAAATATTACCATTCACTAGAGAATTTCTGTCTCTTTTCTTTCTGTTCACATCCACATCCAAAGTATAGGTTAGGAAGGAGTAGATGTGAATTTCTATTTTAACATAATAGAAATATTTCCTGGTTCTCTCTGAATCATGCATAATTCCTGTGTCAAGAACATATTTAATATTTTTTATGTAATTTTCCTTCTTGCTGATTAAAATATTTTAAAAGTGTAAAAAATAAAAAAAAAGTAATTTAAATAAACGCCCAGTGTCTATATTTGAAGTAAAACATGTAAAATCGGTGGAAAGAGTGTAGACTCTGGAGAAAATGTTATTTTCTGTCCTTTTCTGTATAAATTTTCAACAAACTTGTGTTTGCTGTTGTTGTGGTCAAGATGATTTTCTATTGTTCTAATAAAATTTTATGCTATTTTGCTCTATTTTTAGATATGTTTCCTATTTGTCCTGTTACTTACTCGTTTATAAAACTTGTCAAATATTTTGACAACTTTCAATACATTTTTGTAATAAAATATTAGGTAAATACTTTCTCTCCTCATCTCCCCCACCATCCCCCAGTTCTAGTGCTATGAAAACTTGTGGAAATCAGCCAGAATGACTGCTATGAATTCTGATGATGAATTGCAACAACTGTGATGCTCTGCAGTACCCAACTTCTTTTTTTTTTTTTTTTTCCCCTCCATTTTTCTATTTAGCAAAAGTAATTTCTAGGTTTGCTATCAAATCTTCATACTATCCATTCAGAGGCTGCAGGCAGGTTAATCAGTATATTACAAACATTTGTGAGCTAAACTACCTCCATTTCAACTAGTCTTGCTTGGTGTAAAGCTGTATTTTTGCTTCCTGAAAATTGATATTAAAGCTCAGCTGGGAATTTTCTAAAATCTATTTTTACTCAGAACTTTCAGTTATGTCAAATATAAAGCTCTTACTCTGCCAGTAAGTAGATCAACAAGTATGCTGCAACGTGTTAGTTGTACAGAGCATACCCCATATAGTAAATCTCTCAACAATTGTGTAATAGCAGCAAGAATCAAAGGGCCAATTTCTGCTTTCAGCTACACTGGATTAAATCCAGAGCAAATCCACCGACTTCAGTGGAGTTACTTGGGATTTAAGTTAGTGTAATAGTTAAACAGAATGTGTCCCTTCCTATTTAAGCTGTAATTCTGACAGCTACTTATAGCTGAGATTCCTGGGCAGTGAAATGACTGTCAATGGACTTGCAGAAGAAGAGAACATGATGTGAATTCATGGAATTTTTATTTGCTTAATCTTCAAGTGATAAAGATGAACACTATTATTGTCCTGACCATAGTAAAATATCTTGCCTATGAGGGCTGCACAATCGATAAGACTGTTGTGAAAACAGGGGAAGCTAAGTAAATACTAAAATAATATGCAGTTGGAAAAATCTTTAGGAGCTGAGCAAATCTGAAGGCAAATGGGTTTGAGCAGAATCTAAGACCTTGTCAGCAAATGTGAATAAAAGCTTAATTATTCAACAGAATATTACAAGGATCAATTGATCTTTAGCCAACGAGTTCACCAGAAAACAATGGGAATTAATTTCTATATACTTCAGAATTAGAAACAATTAACTAAAGAACAAGTTATAGGAACACAAGAAAAAAGAGAGTGGGAAATCAGAGGTTCTCCAGTGCTGGTATTTAGCCTATATCCTTGATATCCCTTGATATCCCGGCATTTCAACATTTTTTAGTTACAGGTAGCATGTAGCCCAGGTCTTTGTGCAAATACAGAAGTTAAAGGAATTTACAGAGTATAGTAGTCAAACAACTGTTTCTCTTCCCAGCACTGTACTTGCAGGATCCATCTGTAGTGGAGAAGAGACAGCAATTTAAACCTCTGTCAATCCTGTTTCTTCAGCTCAGATTACTGGGCAGCATCTTACTCACTAAATGTAATTATGATGATTGAACTTTATAATCTAGACATCTGTCAGATGGCAACTGGGCTCATTTTTATATGATGCAAATGATTATTGTCTATATATTGACTAAAACTATTGGATGGCATTGATAAAAAAGGCAAAGGACATGCTGTTTTTCTTTTGTTTTGTTATTAACATTTGTTTCTTTTTCCTGATTGTCTCTAACTTTACATTCTCTTCCCTTCTTTACAAACAATTTATCTCTTCTTTCTTTACTCTTGCCACTTTATGCCAACCTTTTATCTTATTTTCCAAGTGTGCATTTTTCTTCTTTTCGTACCTTTCATGCATCTCCTTATATTTTGTGATTACCATCACCACTATTGCCACTGCCATGAAACCTCTTTTCATGCTGTGTAGATATATATGGTAGACTGGAGCTGGTGTTTTCTCTTAACATGTCCACCAAACAGATTTATGGGAAAGAGGATACTTTTTTGTAGTGTTTCATTTCAGAAAAATGATGAGTGGGAATGTTTGGACAATTTATGTTGTTGATAATCCATTACAGTAACGCATCTTTTCTGCTAATGCATGTTTTTCCACTTTAACAAAAAGCATGAAGAGGGGTACAATCAGAATATCTCTGATTGCAGCCAGATTCTTGGTAAAATGAATAGGAAGATCTTAGAAGAGAGTGTGCCACCAATGTTTTCCCAGTGCCTTTCATTTTCCACTGCCACTGATTATAAATACAGTGAAGACAAACCTGACAATCCTTTTAAAATAATTCTAAAGAAGTGTTGCATTATCTGTGGGTTTTATGGAAATTTGTGGCCACAGTTCATGGTTCAATATCCCCTACCTCTAATAACAATAACTCTGTTGTAGGAAATTGACTGATGCTTTGTGAATGATCCTTTATTCATAGTTGTAATTATTCTTTTAAGTCTCTGTAGTATATAAACCCTCTTCCATGATCTTTTATAGAACTACAGGACTAGTTCAAAGTAATAAAATTATTATTTTCTTGCATCTTCAGATTTTTATATTTCTTTTCTCAGACTTGTATGGACTATGTGTAAGACTTTAAACTAAAAGGCTTTTGCATTTCTTTTCATATTGATCACATCAAATAACAAAATCCATAGGAAGCTCTCTTAGAAACATATTCTATATTTTATATAATATGATTATACATGCATGTAAAAATAAACAGATTTAATAATAGACATTTTTAAGAATACCAAATTGAAGAAATTGCTGTGATTTGTCAAGTTTTTACTTTTTTTTTTTTAAACAAATCTCTGCTATCCAGTTGCTTATATTGAATTCAAATTAAACCTCAATTGAAGAACTGATACATGTATAAAACTAATGAATAAAAATCGTGTTTACCAATTAGTTAAATCCAATTAAAGCTTAAGCTGATAATTGTATAAACATCTAGTATGAAAAAGAAAAAATATGCTTAGAGCTGTTGTCTACAGAATGTGTAGGAAGATATTTGTATTGGGAAATTGTTACTGTACTGAGACATTGAGTAAAATGATAATTTCACTGTGGTAAATCCATGATATTGAACTCAGGAGTAGCAATTGCCTCCTGTTGAAATAGTGTTTTCCAACAAAAGAACATCCACAAATCTAAGGGCAGTACTCCCACTCAGGTATCAACATGGGTACATCTGCTACTCAGTAGCAGGTATTATGATGGGAATACATGATTTTCAGAAACTGCAGTTCTATGCTAGCTATCTGGAAGACATCTCTCCAGAAAGGCAGATTATATCTGAATAGTTTGATGTGTTATAATGCAGTACAAAATCCGTATTTCCTCAGTTATGACCCTTTCTCATTTCCAGAGTTTGCTTTGACAGCAGGAAAATTCTCTTCTATTTCCACATGGCACAGAGCCCAGGCAGTTATGCTTTTCATGGAGCAAAGTTCGTAACTGATAATTTATAGATGGAGGATATAAACTGTCACTTGCTGAATTTTGGATTGTTTTTAAGGGCATTTCTGAATTGTACAAAATTAACTCACAATGGCATATGATAGTTCTGGTGCTCCACAATATATCTCACCAAACAATAAATGGCATCTGTGTTTAGTTTCAATATAATATTTGATTTCTTATCATTTATTTATTTATTTATTTAAAAATCCCAGTGATATTATGGTGGCATTAATGGAAAACAGAGAAGCAAAGTAATAAGTGCAATTATTCCCTATCTGCTGGATCTCAGTTAATTGAGGGGTGATAGAGACTGAAATGAAATGCATTTTGTTACATCTGCACCATAATCACAGAGCTTCTCCTTTAATTTAAATACTGAATGAAATAACTGCCTGAGAAGTGTTACTCAGAATTATTGCTATTCCTCTCTATAACAGAGTTCACATAGTCATGGCTTCCTTAGTGAAGTGGAATGATGTCACTTTATTGAATGCATAATGTTAATACCAATAAAAAGAAAACCTGAGTGAATGAATGTATGCCACTATTGCCATTAGTTCTTTTCTCTCTGTGAGTGCTCTCATATAACCTAGACTCCTGGACTGGGTTATAGGGCCATGAATGAGGCACTGTATGAAAACCTTTTGCCCAATTTAATAGAAAGGTAAGGAAAACAGAATGCAGGTGCATTTTGCAGGTATGAAGATGACAATTCTTAGAATTCATAGTAGGAAAAGAAAACTCCATTAGTCCTGTGAAAGCTTTTCTGTTCTTTTCCCATCATGGCATGAAGGGTTTGCTTTGCCCCACCAATTTGCTATTTAAGTTTATCTGAAGCAGGAATTGTTGGAAGCCTCTGACTTGCAGTAGCCAAATTTGATGCACAGCACATTGAAAAAAACAGTCCTCCTTCTTCAGTGAAGGGTGGAGGATGCTTGGTGTAGATAAGCTGTGGTGTTTATTCATCAGGCAGAAGGTCTGACCTTCTGCCAGGTCTGACCCTCTGCATGAAGAGTCCAGAGGTGTCGGTAGTTCAGCAGTTCTTCATTTGGTTCTTCCTTTGTTCCCATTCTTGTAGGGACTTTAGCTTTCTTTATTACATTTCTCCTATCTCCTTTGTTTTTTCAGCACATATGTTTTTTGCATGTTAGATACCTGCTCTTTGTTCTCTGCTAAAACCAGTCCTATTCATTTCTCAGTGTTTCATTGCTTTAGGAACCTGTACTTGACCTTTTTGGATCTTTGCTTTCAACCCTCAGGCACTATCCTGTTCTTATAATTTCATGTATGTTCTTATACTATTTTTCTGCTATAATCTTGTTCTTTATTTTAGGGGCCCCTGCTTCTAAGGGAAACTGATGCCAGAATGGCTACCTAACAAACGTTTGTTAGACCTGAGGAAGCTCTATACCCTGAGTCATGATCAGGACTACCCACTTAAGGCCTTGTTTTATTATTTAGTCACCATAATTTGGAGGAGAATTCCATTATTAAAAAAAAAAAAAAGGACAATTGTCAAATGGTCATTATTACTTTTGCTAATTATAAGCCTGTATTCAAATCCATTAGATAATCAGGTATATTGTATATGTGTTTTGTTATTTTTTAAGAACAAAAGTTAAAACAGTATACTAGGAGATTTGTGTTTAGTTCCCAGGTCTTGGCCAAGTTCAGGTATGCCTTTGTTGCCTGTTTATATATTGCCTCTACTGTATTTTTTTTTTTACTTTGTATTCCAAGCTTTTTGATACAGTCATTGTCACATACTGTGATAGCACAATAAGATATCCAGATATTATAAGGTAAGAATAGCAATAAGTATTCATCAAGTAAATATAAATATAGAACTCTTTGACTTAGATGTAATCTAAGAGTCTTTTGTTTCACTAACATATATGAAGTACCAAAGTAGATCTTCCTCTAAAATAATTTTATTTCTAAAAATGAGTCTCAGATACTTTTCTTAAATGCTCATAAGAGGCCAATATTTAAGTATATATCCCTCACACATTAGGAGAGAAAAGATTATCAGAGACAGAAAGTGAAAATAAATAGCTCTATTACTTCTAAGTGTTTCTTTTTTGTAAGCAGGAAGGTTACTGATAAAAGACATGGAAAAATAATAATAAAAAAATTAATAAAAATAATAATAAAAAAAGAACAAAATACGTGGTCTACAGCATGTCCCTTTTGCATTGGAAAAAGATAGAGTTAATTTTCTTCAAAGTAGATCATATGGTGCTGTGTTTTGGATTTGTAATGAAAATAGTTTTCATAACACACTGATGTTTTAGTTGCAGAGCAGTGTTTGCACAGAACATTTCACTTTCTTATGCTGCTCTGCCAGTGAGGAGGCTGGGGGTGCACAAGGAGCTGGGAGGGGACAAAGCCAGGACGGCTGACCCAAACTGGCCAAAGGCATGTCCCATACCATATGGCATCATTCTCAGCAATAAAAATTGGGATATTTGCCCCAAGGATGGGGGACTACTGTTGTTTGGGGACTGGCTTGAATATTGCTTGACTGGTGGCAAACAATTGCATCGTGCCTTGATTTTTATTATTTTTTTCTTATGCTTTTATATTTTCTTTCTTTCCTTCTATCCTTCTTTCCTTTCTTCCTTTCTCTCAACCCATGAGTTTTTAATGTTTTTAATGGGATAACTTCTTGGCCTTATGGTTCCGTTCCCCCCATCTAGATGGGGAAGGAGTGGGGAATGAGACTGCAGCTGTGTGGATCTTAGCTGTTTACCAGGGTTAAACCCCAAAAGGGAATGTGAAAGAGCCTAAAATATCTTGAAATTTAAAATTTCTTCCTGAGGCTCAAGGGTAAGAGCCTTCTTCCTGATCTTTAAGTATTTGTAAGGAGATATTTGAGTTAGCAGTTAAACTATGGTTATGGTTAGTTGGGAGAAATCAGTACTTGTAGAGCACCGTTCATTTGACATATTTTAGATATCCAAAAGAGGATTAATTACACTATTTACTATCAATAGAAACTATAAAGTGATTCAGATGAAGACATCTATATGATAAATGTCTAAAGTTAGATGAGATGAATCATACTAAAGACCAAGTACTTAAATGCTACTAGAGAAGGCCTTAATTTTTGTATGTGTTTTTCCAGTATCATCTGTAGAATCCAATGGCCAATCCTATTGCTACATTAGTACTATGCCACTGAATAATTTCTGGCTACCTAAATCCACTAGAACTTCCCACATTTATAAGAGTCATTAAAATGCACACCAACAGCCAATTTTTTTTTATTTTTTTTTTTTGTGTGTGGGTTTTTGTTTTGTTTTGTTTTGTTTTTGTTTTTGTTTGTTTGTTTGTTTGTTTTAACAAGTACATTTCTCAAATGAACATAGAAAATCACTGGAAGAGCAGTTTTGGGCCACAAAATAATTATTTGTGATCAGGAGGATTTTTTCTTTAAACATATAATTGAAGAAGAAAAAGCTGTAGAAGCTTACTTTCTGCAAATTAATAATTGTTCACAATAAAGGTCCTTAATGGCACAATGATATATATACTTTAAAACAAATATTTGGGCAGAGACAAGATGAATCACTAAACATAATTAAACAAATTGAGATTATCCACACTTCTTTTACTGTACAGAAGACAAATGACCTTCTAAGCCAAAGGCCTAGACCATTAGCTATTAAGTAAAAAACAAAAACAAAACATATATATAAAAATAAAAATGCAGCTTGCCCTTTATAATTAAGCTACAGTTTCACAATCCATTGAGGGCAGAGATACATTTGTACACTTACTATGAATCCAAACAGTAATTAGAAATGTGGAAACCATCAGAAAAGGGGAATGTGTTTGCACAATAATTAGAAATATTTCTTCTCCACTTTCCTGTCTCAATATCTCAATCTACTCAATTTATAGTTAAATAAAAGTATTGCACATTTTAAGGGAGCCTGGTATAGAAGGGTGGTATGCAACAAAATTATAATGGTTTTGTAGGATTTCCCCCCCCACACACACTAAAATCTTACATATTTTTTACTTTATCTCTGATTTTTCTTTTCTACAGAAGGCATTGAATGAGAGTCTGAGTTCCAGCTAGCTTAAATGGGACTGTAGAAGTTTTCAAAGTAGTTTTATAGCCACTTTGGGTCAAGATGAAAAACAAGCCAACAATTTTGTATGTACAGGGATGTAACAGGTCTTTTACATTTACCTGATCTATATTTTTATCTCACACTGGGAAAGAAGTATTAGAAGAGGTTTTAAAGGTAATGAATAGGAATTAGGAGTTATATGTCTCAGTGTCCTTTGTGCTTTGGAAAATATCTCCTCCAGTGTATTTGAGGCTTGATCTAGCTTCCACTGAGATCAGTGAAAGTCTCATATTGATTTTTAGGGAGAGCTGGATCAGGCCCTTGTTACATTAGCTAAATCCTGACTAGACCAATATGTGTATGAACTGGCAGTGATCACCTGAAGATGAAATGCTATCTTTAAAAACCACTGTGATGTCTCTTCTTTGGCAGAAAGGGGGAAAAAAAACACACAGTTGTGCATTTATTGGGGAGAGATGAGGTGCTGCTGGCAATGCTGACAGTTTGGATCCTGTACAATTAGACTTTTGATCATCACTTCACCAGTCCAGCAAAGATATAAAATCATAGTTAGTGTGTTTCTGCACATAATGAGATAAGTCGAAGTTTTTAGTTAGCCATTCAGTGCAGACATTTCTACTGACCTCCTGCAGGAAATAGGTTCTTGATGCAATCTCCTATTGATTGAACTGCCAGACATTAACTGATGGCCAGCCTTTGAAGGATACTGTTTTAAGAAACCTTGTGATGCTCTTTCACAATTCCTTGTCATATGCTTAAATCTGAGATATGAAGGAGAAAAAATGGAAATTGAAGTAGTGTCATACGCATTTCACTCTCTCATTAGGACCAAAATGAAACAAGTGGGATCAAGAAGCTAACATAAGACTTTGTTTTTTTGAACAGGGAGGGCACTGCCTACATATTAAGACAAGGAGACATTTATTGTACATTGATCCACATCTAATCTGGGCTGTCTGTGGAGCAGGCTGGCCAAATGCCAGCACCTGTCTCTGGCTATTGACATTTTCCATCATAAGGACCAAGCAAAGTTTTAAAATTGGTCTAAAGGTTTTGTATTGAAATCATAAGACATCATGGAGAAGGCTCTTAATAAGAGTTCAAAAAATTATGAACTAGAAATAATAAATAGTGTGATGGCAAAATATATCAAAGTATTTCAAAGTATGTCCATGCACATGTATGTCAAAGTATACATGTCCCAAAATATGTATGTCCACACTTCTACTGACATTAATGAAAACACACCAGTGGAAATTATTCTGGATCTTGGCTGGAAACTGATACATCTACAACTGATACAGATACATCACAGTACCTAATGCTTAGTGTCAGAGGAGAAACTCTGCCCAGTTTCCAATAGAAATGGGACTAGATTAGAATTCAGAGATGTTAAATAAAGCATTGAAGGACAACTTTTCAGAAGTGAAGTTTTACCACATGAAGAGTGCAAAAGAAATAAAATATCATTCCAATTCCCTCATGATTTAATACAGAAATTTGTAGTAATTCTCTAAATGTGTTTAAATTTCCTAAATACTTTTCTTTTCTTTTATTATTATTATTATTATTATTATTATTATTATTATTAAAAAGGTTTAATTTCTGAGACATAAAACCCTGGTATATGCCAAACTCTAAGTGCAAATAACATGGCAGTGAAGGTTATAGAGGATGAAAGCAGAATACAGATCTTACTCTTAAATTGAATTATACCCCTTACAATCATTGGTCAACTACAAGGAAAACTACAAGGAAATCCCCCTAGCTCATGAATACTGTGCTTAAAAAATAGAAAAAACTTTTTTTCTTTACACATTCTCAGGATGATGTCTTTTATTGCTTGAAGCATTTAGAAAATCTCATTAATAATGTGTTTTTTTTTTTTCTCAAACTTTATTATTCTTGAAAAAAAATCATAAATTGCAACTAAGTTACAGTCATTCATTCAAAAAATTAAAATTAAAAAATCCCATAATCCCATTGCGTTGGGATTCATTACCCTTCTGCATAATATCAATCAAGAAAAGTAAGAAGTGGGTGCTGACCAATACATTAAGAGTTATTTAGACAGATCCAGGAACCACTGTATCTGAAAGAACAAGTTTGTAGTAAAAATAAATGATGATTTCATTGGAAGAATATATTAAACATTTTGCAGATGATTTCTAACCTAGAAAGAGTCACGATCCCACAGCTTATTCAATACATATGGATATTATGTCCATACAGAACAGCTTGCAAGATCAGTTTAAATCTGTTAGACATATGATATACTTAACAGTTGGAACAGACAGCTCTAATTTGAGTATAATCCAGAATGAGAAGCAAACCATGGTATCATTTTATGCAAGGTGATGATATTGAGGACCACCATGTTATGGTTTGATTTGTAGCTTTAATATATACATTAATAGACATTAATAGAAACACTAAGTGTAAAGAAGTACCAAGAAAGGGCAATTTGTCCCTTCCTATGATATGCAGTTTCATTTTATGGAAGCAGTAGTTTTGCATTCTGTATTTTTTAAGGAGGTATTTAGTGATTGTGCACCATCAGCTATGATCATTGTGATCACATTTGCTTGTATGACAAAGAAATCTCATTTCTAGCTGTCTCTAGGTAATTTCTAGCTTTTTAGTTTTACTTTTAACGTAACCATGTAGTTCTATCGGCAAGTTTGGTATCATGATAGAGGCAGCCCCAACTGTGAATTTTGCACCCTCTGTGTAATGTGGAGTTGTGTTTTGTGGGTAAAACATGACTGCTACAGAGGCAAGCAAGACCAGTGAAGTGTGACTTCGCTGATGGACAGGCTATTCCACATTTTTACATAACATGTTGCATTAATGAAGGAGATTGTTAGAAAAAAGGATAATGCAGCATCTGTTGTGTATAGTAGATTTCTGAAATAATTCAGGTTTGGAACGAAGGTGAGCATTTGTCTCAGATGGTGAGGGGCCCACTGGAGCTTATTGCTGATCCCACCAGCCAGTGGCCTGATTCATTCCTGCTGAGCATTGATTAATTATTCATCATCTGGTTTAAATGCCATTATTTGCACAAAATCTCAGACAGTGCCATAAAATATAATCTTGTCGACTACGTATGAAAGCTATCCAGTGCCCTCTGTGGCATGCAAATTCTACAGCCATTTACTTCCTACTATGCAAGCACTGAAAGTATGACAGAGCCATCTGGAGTGCTGAATCTCTTAAGAAAAGATGAGCAATTTAAAAAAAAAATCCACCAACAACATGAAATAAGAACTTTAGTATCAGCTTTCCCCCATTAGCTCAAAACAACGTGTAAGTCAAGAGGCATGAAATGTATTAACGGATTCAGAAGAAGACAACCCGTTGGCATTGTCATATTCCTCATCTGCAGTGCAAGTAACACTCAGTATCAACTTCATTTCATAACAGTTAAATGGCATTTGTCACTGTTAGATGTGACAGTCTTCTGTTCTGCTCCTCTGCCTTTTTGAACTTTGAGTTCATTTGCTAGTACATGTCAGTGAATCAATTATTTTATGACTCCATTTTATATTTCCTTTTTTTTATTACATTACAAGCAGTGGGAAGGGAAAAGGAAAGCTGCTCCATAAATCAGCTTGGATAACCAACAGTTAGAGTGCTACAGCATACCTGCAGTGATCGTATCCTTGAACCAGAGGCAGAACAGAAATGTGCTGTGAATTAAAAATAAACAAACCAAATGAAAAGAAGCACTATCCAGAAATAGTGGAATTTATTTAGAGATGTAAGAAATATTGTTGTTTACAACAGCCATTTAATGGTTGTTCCACGTACAATGGCTGATCCATGTACAGGACAGAACCTGGTCTGCTCCCACCCTTTTATGCTGAATATGATTCACAGAACTTTTTAGTGCTGTATTTCTACAAAGTCAAGTGGTTTTTTATCTCCTTTTTCCTCTGATGATAAACAGAACAGTAGGATTATTAGAATATCTGTATATTCTCTTAACATTTCAGAAATTACACAATTGGCTAGTAGAAATATGTTTATTTTCAGGTGAGAGAATTTTATGGTACAAAAATGGGCAGGATACTTTTGCTAACCTTCTCTGCTTTGAAAATTGCTGGAGAATACTGAGTGAGTCACTGTAGCAGGTGTCATGAAACATCTGGGGAGTAAGAAAATTTGTCACTGCAATGTAGAATATTTAAGACAAAACCCAACAGGCTGCCAAGCATGGGGAAAAGCCTTGGCTGTTGCATTCTATTCGGCTTCTTTGCTGCTAGGTTTTAGTCTGTACCTACAGATTTTGTCTGGAGATATCTTGTGTGGTGATGCTTAGGAAAAACAGAATGCCCTTAACACACTACGAGCATGTAATATGCCTTACCTGCTGTTATGAAGATCATTAACTTCAGGTGAGTCAAGACAAGAAATCAAATTCTTTCCATAATTTTGAGGATGAAAAATTCCAAATAGTTCACAAATAGAAATGTCAGTTGAATTACTATAGCCTTATATCAACATAATAATAACTACGCACAAATGAATGCATATAAAATACACAAAATATCCAAAAGAACAACAGTATTTGTTTAAATAAGGTACTGAACTCAGCCTTTCATAATACCATATTCTACTAATATCCATAGGTGCACATCATCCTAGAATATTTCTGTTGTAAAATTTCTGGGACATATATCTGTAGAAATACACATTAACAGAATATTCAATGATGAACAATGTGCTCACTGAATCAAGAAAGGAGTCATCTAGGAATGAAGAAGCTCTCTGAGAAACAAAAAGAGCTTTACGCTACCAACTTCTTGTACTGACAGACTGCCTAAGAAAGAGGAATTAATAATTTTTATTTTAACTTGAGGACATGTAGTAGTATATCTGGGTAGGCTCAGGATTGTGCTGTGTCATTTAGCTATTCTGACTAGGCTAATGTGTTTCCCATTTCTGAGACAGAAACGGGATGTTGCACTGTGCTTTATTGTACTGTGCTGTGTACATACTGTGTGCACAGTCTCGTCCTTTCTCAAAGCTAGTTGCTGGCATTTTCTACACGGTTCTGCCACTAACTATTCAAAGTAAGAAATTTGCTCCTTAATGCTTTTTCTTGGAAGCACAGTTAAAGCATGAGAAAATGCATTTGTGCCTGACAGTAAACTGCAGCAGCAATCCTTGAAACCAAAGCTAAATCTCCACCACTCGTTAATGAATTAAAATGACCACAGAGACTTCATGATTATTATTTCTTCTGTATCTAAGAATACTGCAGGATGAGAGTATCCCTGAGCTGCTTATTCTGCACAGTAGCATTTGTTTACTTTCCCTTGCCTTCTCATGAGGTGAAACAACCTCCTTCCCCCCTCCTTTGGCCCTATATGTCTGTGTGCTTCAGCCATCCCACCACCTTAATGAGTGTTCATTGACTCTCTCTCAGTTGTTGACATTGCATTGCTACTGACAAGACTCCAAACTGGATAGAAGACATGATCTGCTGAGGGCCAAATAGAAGGCAATAATCACTTCCTTCAAACTGCTGATAATGTTCTTACTAATTAATGCAGCCCCATATAAAGTTAGCCTTCATTGTAGCACCAGCACACTGTCACTGGTGACTTTGCAAGGATGTTCAGTACCAGGTGGCTTTACTGCTGGCTCCTCTACCATTGCTTGGAGCAGGTGTGGGGCATTATGGTTACTGCATGTTGGTTTAAAGAAGCAGAGCCAAGGAGCAGGAAAAGGAACAGAGATGTCACCCTTAATAACTAAGAGAAGTTTGAAAATCAGCTTATTCAGAGGTACTCATGAGCACCTAATACGGTATCTCCTGCCCTTGCTGTGACCTGTGTGAGCTCCAGGTAGAACTACAGTACTTGCAAGAAGAAGGAAGTGGTGGGAACTATTTTAGTGAGAAGCTATTAAAAGATGGCAGTAGTAAACCCTTTTGTTTGAGGACATCAGATAGTACTGATGTCTTGCACAGAATAAAGGCAAAGCATTAAAGGAGGAGTGCAGGAGACACTGCAGTACTTGCAGTACTAACATCCTGTTAAAAAAAAAAAAAAAAAAAAAAGATTACAATGCAAAAACAGTGACATATTGTGAAACCTTTAAATTGAATTCATAAAATTAAATTATTTTTTATTTTTTTCTGGATGGGTGCAATGTATTCTCAGAGAAAACAGAAAATCAGCAAAATATCCACAGCTGATGTGTTGTTTAACACTTGTATTTTAAAAAGGAAATAAATGTGTTAAAAGCAGCTCTTAGTGAGAATTTGCTGTCAAAACTGGGGACTCATCAGCATGGTGATCCTGTGATATTGTGTATAATTGATAGATTGCTAACTAATATTTTTTTTAATGATTTATCATTCATAAATTGTAGATGTGCAGATTATGCCTAATACAAACTTAACCACAAACTATTCATCCATCCAAGCACCTCTGGTTTTAAGGTACTCAAAACTGATAGTTTAAGACCTTCTGTCCTTAAAGGTATCCATCCAGGATCAGCAAGGGCTAGCTGCTGCCCAAGGGAGTTGGGATCCAAGACTGACACCAAGGCAGGCAAGAGACCTGACTGGCAAGGGCACAATCCTAATTGCACACAAGTGAGGTGAGCAGGGCGGATGTGAGAATGGAAACCACCATGAGCCTCAGTCCAGGAAAGGCAGGCAAAGCCACGAGCTGCAGGTAGTGCATCCTGACATCACGGGCCTAATGCCACAGAAGAAAATCTATATCCACATAGTCTTGAGTTTTTAGAAGACATTTCTATGTCAAAAAACTTGGAATATGAACAAATTGGTTGTGTTGAAGGTTAAGAAGAGCTCTGGAAGAAGGGTAGGAGAGTTCAGGTAAATCACAGAAATTACTGTTTTTACTGGAAGGGTATATGTACTGACCTAGATAATTCTAAAATGTAAAATGCAGGAGAAAGAGAAGGCTTAAATACATTAATGTGTATGATTTTTATTTTAAAAATAAATATGCTTGCACTGAGCATTTCTGGAAGTAGATGGATTATGGTCTTTGTCCTGTAAGGTACTGAATACCTTAACTTCTGACACTATGGCATGAGGCTGTTCGCTACAACATAGAAATGTCCAGCCTCCTCAAGTGCTGTAGTCCCACAACAACCTTTGCTCAATTATTACCAATTAAAAATAAGGTGAATTCTCTTCCTGCTTCCAATTCAGGAAATAAATGGAGCTCACAAAGTGCAGAACAAGCATCTTGTTTTCTCCTTGCAATCTGGTTTATTCAGATACTTAAAAATGAAACCTACTCCACACACAATCAAACTGCAAACTGCATTTCACTTGTGTCACTTTGTCGATTCTTCCATTCTAATCTCAGCCAAATGGACTCAGAGATTTATACAGTATATGGACACACAGAAGTAAACAAACATAACGCTGATAAGGTGTGCTCTCTGACTTGCATTGTCTGTGAGGCAATGGAATGAGATAAGAACCTGTTCTGCTGTTACACAAGCACAGAAATGTTCTGTACCCCTTAGTGCAGAACTAGCTCCCACCATGTGAGGAGGAAGAACCTATGCTCATAGAAATCCTGTATATCCATGATATGTCAGTCTAGGAAGAGAAAGAGACTGTCAGAGGGAAAAACAAACAAACAAACAAACAAACAAATAAATAAAATGTTTCAAGCATAGGTAGTAGACAGTTTTAGAGAAAACAGATCTAAAAAGAAACATGAAATACCATTTTGCATGCAACTTTGCCTCACATCAGCTTCAACTCTCCCTAATCCATGAATCTATGTGCTTTACAGCCTGGTACAAAGCCAGGGAATATTGCTTTCAAACGTGGTACTTGGTACCATAGCTGCTGGAACTTGGCAAAAGAGTTTGCCAAGAAACTTTGGCTGACAACAATACAACAATCTGTGTTGCAAATAGTCAGAGGGATGCAAACACACAAGGTTATAGAATTTGCTAGTAAAACTGCAAAATGATATGTGATGAAGGTGTTTAGCATCATAGAAATTCATCAGGATTTACATTCAGTCTCATTAGCTTTCTCCAGATCTGTTGAAGAACCTGAATGTCATGAACACAAACAATTTGCATAAGAAATGTCCAGGCTTTGAATTGGAAACAAGATTAAAAGAAGAAACAGCTGTGTGTAATTGTCCATCCCCTGTGGAGATTAATATCACACATTACATGAAAAATCAGATTTGGAAATGAGGTTAACAGAAGAATTAACCAGAAGAGGGAGTGAGCAATACCTCCTACATAGTTCTCTGTTCATAGCCATGTCTTTACTGCCGTTCAGAGGCTACTCTGTCTTGAAAAATCATCCTCAAGAGGGCTGCAGGATTTGTTACCTTGCTACATTTAACACATTTACTAACGACAACAAATTGATTTTTATTTGTCTGGAAAAGCAAACCATGGTCTTTCCCCCCTAATATTTAATCCTCTTCAGCAGTGTAAATAATGAGAAAGGCACTTGCAGATCTGATTAACCTGCAAGTTCCTTTCTTAGCAATGAGCGATCAATACAAGTACCAACTCAGTTAAATAACCCTTATCACTTGAGCCTATGGCTTCAAGAACATAAGTATATGTTTTTTTTATATATATATATACATAATAATGATTAATATTTAGTATAGCTCTGAAAAAAAGAAAAAAAAATATAAAAAGAAACAAAAGATCCAGCTTCTGTAGTCTTCAAGAATTCTTTGGTAGTCCAGCCATGCATGAGGTTAGAAGTTTTCCCCTCCCGAGAACCCAGGGGACTTGTTTTGCTGTTACCATTGCCCTCACAATGTAAATCTCCTTTTTAGAAGTACATCTATGGAACTTAGTGTTCTTACAGAATGGTGAAATGTCAGCTTCAATCAGATGAAAGTCTTCTAATTATCTGCAGAATATGGGAAGAAAGCATGCCATGTTGACCTATCAACATTTTAAACCCAATCTGAAAAGCAATCTTTTTAGACCATAAGAGTAACTCCATTTCCAAGCTAGTAGTTCCTTGGCTGGAACTACTGGTGGGTACCTACAGATCATTGTCAAACATATTGAAATTACTGTGGCTATTCTGGAATGCACTTTACTATTCAGTTCTCTCTGAAATTAGATGTCCAGGAGTTGAAGATCGGGCTCCCATAACAACTCCATTTTTCCTTGGAAGCATTGCTCAGATCACATCCCTATGGAGGCTTCAATAAAGGGAGTTACCTCCTTGTGATACAGAGCAGTGATGGTTTAGGCATATTGTCTTTTGACCTCCTTATGTTCAGTAAATATGATGTGTCAGCTGTGTAGCACAGATTCACAATATAATTGGTTGGACGTACTTGGAAACAGGCTCATTGTATTTACTGGTTTGAGATTTCCAGACTCAAACAGCCTGGGCTGCTGGACATCTGGGAACTGATGGCTTAATGCCTTCTGTTGAAAAGGCTGGTAAATTTGTGTCACATGTTATAACAGATGATACTTGATTAGGAAACAGGTCCTTGAGCTCCAGAAGAAGGCTGTCATTAGACAGAGTGACCATGCAGAAGTTGCTGCAATACCTCCTAGCTTGCAAGCTGTCTTACGTCCCTGATAATTCAATGGTGAGGGGTTCTGTACTGTTCATAGCACAAACATGATATTCTCTGTTCTCTTAAAACTAGTGTTTAGCTTTGTAAAACAAAGCTGGTCATATAGTGCAGCTAGATGACAGGTGAAAACTGATGAAACAAAATACTTCTCTGCTCACCCCCATGAAGGATATTTAATTTAAGCTACTAACATACTAGGATACTATTAGGTATGATTAGGAGTGACACACTGTGGTGATTTTTAGGAAGTATTATAACTTTATATAACCCCCCAATACTCATACTTTTGGACAATATAATCAGGAAATCATGGTATTCTTTGCGTGTACAGAATAGTTTAATTCTGTAGAATAAATACCTTATTCCTTATAAAAGGCCAAATATGTCATGTCTAGCCTGATTCTTCTGTCATGTTGGCTCATCTTTGTTCAGGTATCTGCTCACTTCCCATATATATGAGTACAAGACTGGAAGCCTTCTAAATGCATAACTCTTTAGGTCAGAGTCGGGAATTGCAAAGGTGAAGACAGCAGGTAGGCAAACATCCTCTGTCAACCCTCTCTCTCTTTCATTTAACTCGGTTCTTTTTCCTCCTACCTCTTTCAACTGCATCATATTGATTTCTAGCCCTTAAAAATCCTCATGCTTTTGGATCGGAATCATTCATTGACTACTTGCAGTTTGAGAAAACTGTCTTTGATTACTGTGCAGAGAACATTAAGCCTTATATAGCTTTTTTGAAGAAATGGTTTAAAAATGACATAAAAATCTTTGTTTTAAGTCAATGAACAGTCCAAAAGTCTTTAGCAGCGTAACAGCTTGGAAAGAGATCTGGAAGATGGAGAAAGCAAGTTAAGTAGCAAGTTGAAGTAACAATATTAATTCACAGATGGTCAAACAAGAATTTATAGAATTTGATTTTTTTAGCCAGTCTTTTGAAAATATTAAAAAAAAAAAAAAAAAAAAGATTTTTTGGGGGAATAATTTTAACTTCATCACTTCAAAGAATAATGAAGGTGCTTGGTCACTGATTATAAACTCCTTAACAGAGTAAGTTTAAAGGAATGTGTAGAAGGAGAACACTTCAAGTCAAGTTGTACTGAAAGAAGAAAAACATCTTCAGCTTCAAATAAACCATGTAAATTATGGTGATTATATGAACCAGTTGTCTAGGCCTCTCAACATTCAGTAGCTCTGTCTCCGTTAGAGTTCCTATCGCTTACAACAATCTTTGTCCATGATCCCAAACAGAAAGCCCTGAAGCAATGTATATTAATTTAAATGAAATCCTTTCAGCAATTTGAATCAGAATTGTTCTGCTTCTCTGGTAATGAATACAAGGAGATTTCAGAAAAGGAGTTTCAGCTGCTGCTTGGCTGAATATTCAGGGAAGCAACAAAAATGACTTTACACAAGAGACAAACTCGTCTTCAGGTTAGTCCCTTTACACTGAAGCTAAATAGCAAGTTTAAAATTAGGCCTTCATAGCTTGAGAATTTTGACCATTGTCAAATGCTCAGGAAAAGCATACTGAAAAGATTACCTTTAATGAAGAATTTAATGTATCTGTGTGCAATATGCATGCAAAATTGAGACCTTGATATAGCTCTGTTCCTCCCTGGGTTTTCATTTGGTCCCGTTTAATGATTTAATTGGCCTCCCCTCAATGCTGGTTGTTACAGACCTGTTGTGGCCTGCTGGTGACAGTCAGGATTGCACTTCCACAACAGGGTTTTTACTTCTGGGGGACAGCTGCTCTTCTAGCCTACTGCTAGTGAATTTGGATAGAAGTCCCTTCAGAAACTGCTTCCCTGAACAACTTCATATCTGTCTTTCAGTCAGTGGCTTGAAAAATGCTGTGGTTTTAGGAGCGCTGGTGAAGTGGATTCACTGAGAACAAAATGTTGCCTGAAAATGTCTGTTTTCTGACCAAGAAACAGGGAAGTTCAGTGAAAACCTACATGTTTTGATACAAAGATGCTCCCAGGGCAGTTTTCAGCCAAGACTTATAAAGCCTGCAGCTCTGGTTGATGCATCTTGGAGCCCTGGAAACTCTGGCATTTTCAGAGCCCCTGGCATGAAGCTGTGAAAGACTTAGTCAGATCCTAAATTATCAAGTTTTTACTCTTGCAAGGAGTTGGGAATCTGGAAACCTTGAGATTAATTAAATATAATCCACTTTGGTGGGTTCACACTCACTTTGGCTTACTTAGAAAATACATTTTCATATTTCCAGCCTACTAGCTCCACTTGAATGAGTGGTTAGTTTGGAGTTGAAGCAAAATGAGAAGAAAATCAACTGCTGCTTTTTCATGTTTGGGCCTGTTTGTGAACGAGAAGCAAATCTGTATTAATTTATAGACAAATGAAACCACTAATTTCCCCATGAAAAAAATCTTTAGCTCACATGGACATGAAGAATACTCACCAAGATGTAGGAATTTTTCCAGCTTCCACGAAACTTTTTCTCTTCTCACTTTTAATCAGAAGAATGCTTTGAAACACACAAGTTAGATCGGGCTTAAGATAATCATTGTATCGGTCTGTAGCACCAACTGGGACTTCCCCTGGCTTCTGGGAAGTTGCTAGGCTACTATCTCAAAAAGACAACTCACTTGATTAATTGCAAATACAGATTGCTTTATGAAAAATTTAATACATTTATAACAACAAAGTCTAAGTGAAATAGCAGGCTGATTACTAGAACTTGCAGTATTCCCTGGATACAGGATTAAGGAACAAAAGTACAGCTTTTTAAAAGAGATGCAGTCTGCACTGACTTCAAGTCCTCCTTTCACTGGTGAGGTATTACCATGCTATTGGTAAATTGACATTTAAAGAAAACCACAGAACATTTGTTTTTAGAGCGTGATATTCAAAATAAATATTACCTCACTCACTTTTATGTATTAATATAACTGGAAAAGAACTGCTGTAATATTCTACCCCAAATCTGCCTTGGAGGAGTGCATATGTCTGGTATGTGCTTGCACTGAAAGTCAGACTGCTGATACTTTGCTTTTTCATTAAATATATTATTACTTGAAATTCTTCAAAGGGCTAAGCAGCTTTCATTCCCCAGATTATGCAGTGATTTTATGAATAAATGTAATATGGTAATACATAATGATAATTACAAATATATATATATATAAAGATGTAAGCACCTGGTTTCTTATGAGTAGACCTTTTTGGAAAGGATTTTAACTTCCATGAAATTTGTAGACAAAAACTGGTGAAAAAAGTCTTTGAAATGTTCTTTGCTATTTTTTAGGCTTTTTATTTTTAAAAATATATCTATTGATGTTTCAATTTTGCTTAAAGATCTGGCAACATTTAAAAATACTTTATGAAGTTTTTTAAAAGCTACCTAAAGAAGCAAAGCAAAACATTTTCAAGCAGATTTACAAGTAAATCTTTACATAAGGAGCAGGCATCTGCTCAACCTGCTTCTGATTGTTCTGAAGGCTTCATTAATAACTTGTATCTCCCTATAAACACCCCCCCACACCCTCCCACCCCCCCGCCCCGGTGTCTCAATGTGATTTGGAAGCAGTTTGGATTGTAGTTTATGGTCACAACAACGGGAATGCATTAGACTTTCTAACTGGTAGACCCCAGTTAAGTGAGGGGATGGCAAAAAATGAGCAACCTGCAATGAACTGAAGGAGCAGGTGAGGGAGTAACAGCACAGCACAAAGCTTCAGTGAGCAAGCAACAGAGTTGAAAACATTGAAAAAACTCTGGAAGGAATACAGCCTTTAAAAATCAAACCAAAGAGCTTGGAAACACTGAGAAGTTACAGAGATTAAAAAATGAAAGCATGATTAATCAGTAATGTAAGGCTGACTTGAGGATCTGTAAACTGTGTATGATTGTATGGTTGGGGAGATGGTATGCTACAAACTCCAGTTTATTAATATTCCAGGCTTTGAAATATTCTTGGCTTTGAAAGCCAAGGAAATAAAAGTCATAGGTCCTCTTCAGGGGTTGAAGGTAGTGGGAAGAAGCAAATGCACTTTTCTGCTAGCTCACATTAGATCACGGCAGTGAGGGACACATAGCATCTTTACTTGTAATTTGTTACTTTACTTGTAATTTGTTAACGAAATGAGTAACCTTATATCTTAGCATGTCACACCTAGTTCACTTCAAATGAAAAATTGCGGGAAGTGTGAGTGTTCATACTCTATAAAAGCTGGGGAATATCACACAGTTTGGGGGCTAGCTAGCTCAGCCTTATACTGAATATTTTCTTAATGTGAAGTATGTTGTCACTGTCCTGAGATGGGAAAAGTATTCTATGCAGCTGGATTTTATGATTGTGGCAGGGAAGAGGATGCCAAAGATGGAGAAGAATGACTCTACTCCTATTTCATACCCCACGGAGGTAGAAAGCTTCTTAGTGGTCTTCTTCTCAGCCTTATGACTGTGAAGAAGTTTGAGAATTGTAGCACATAGGGGCTGTTTTTTGTGGAGACAAAATTGCAGAGATGTGACCAGGGCCTGTAGATTCTAGTGGTAAATAACAAAGAAAAGGTTTGTTGAAATATTAAGGTAAGTTTTAGGTATCAACAAGAATATACTTTGGCAAAGTTCTAAAACAGGTTTTGAAGCACTTTGTATAACAACCAAGAATATATTCTAGATGAATGATGTTTGTTTGTTTGTTTATTTATTTATTTATTTAAAAGTTAGAATTTGTTGATATATTAAAAAATGGTCTGGTTGCAAATACTACTCTGGGTAGGTGAAAGGAGAAATAAATTTCACTTTTTCAGAGATAACTTTTTATGCTAAACCGGGATAACATTTTTTAATAGAACAGAAAAATCCATATTCTATGATTCATATAACTTATGATTCAGCGAACTTAGAAGGCTGTGAACACTTGTTTTCTGCATACACAAACCAGGTGTTTGCAGGCAACTAAGGATAAACCTGTTGTATCAGATGCATTTGCGTTTCTACTTACAGTTTGAATAATCAGTCACACAAATTTTTTCTTTAGGGTGCTAAACATAATGTTAGACAATAAAATCACTTTGCTATTGCTACTTTTTTGTTTCCTATTTTCATATATTGTTTTTTCTTGTAGATTTTAAGACTTTTTTCAAGTCTTATTTTAAAATAAATTTGAATTTATTTTTGAATAATTTACAGCCTGTTTTTTAATGGCTCCCCTATGCTGGTTTAGAATCTAAAACATTAGTTTTGGGTCTGGAAAACATTTGCTAGACTTCACTTCCACCCTTTTCTTTTCATGCTTTAAAAAGCAAGCTGAATATTCTTTCAAGTAATCTCAGTGTTTTATGAATTATTATAAAAATTAAAGAAGAATCACAGGAGAACATGTCATTTTTAACCCTTCTGTTAGTCTTTTGACTGTTCTGTTTGCAATTCTTGTTTGCAGCTGTCAGCTCTGTTGAGTATTACAGGTTGTAAAGAAAATGTGGATGACTTACGCAGAAGTCTGCAAAATCAATTCCTGCTTTCACAAAATAGCATTTTATCTGGTGTTTCTGAAACTGGATTTTCCAGTTAGCATCGTTTAAATGTATTTGGCTTCAGTTGTAAATTGCTTGAAGGAGATAGGTTTTGGATTCTTACTGAAAATGGTATGACTCTTAAGATCTATTTAAAAATGACAGCACAATTTTCTTATGTTTGAATTCATTCTTTGAGTGCTATGGGAGATGGACAAGAAGACACTAATGAATCTCTAAAATGTTAATTTTGAGGAACAGATTTTTTTCCCACTGTAATTGTATAGAAAGTGAAGTGTTGTGAGCTGAACAAGTGGTAGAAATCTTTATATGGGCATTCTTTAAAAGCAAGTTAAAGAAGCATGCATGAGAAGTGGTTAGGTAGATTTAATGCTGCCTCAGCATAAGGGGATGGAGTAAGCGATTTTTTTGGTTCACTTTATTAATTTTATAATTTCAACACATGTTGTTATGAGGGTGTGACTTGGAGCAATCTATCTATCTTTGGCATTCTGTCTAACTTCCAAGCTCTGGGTGGAAGAGCAGGACCAGATGACCTTATGATGGGTCCCTTCCAACTGAAGTTGTTATATGACTCTATGGGGTTTTGTGAATTTATGCATAAGGATCTAGATTTGTAATGCACCATGAATTTTCTTTCTGTTTACTTACCACTGTTTTGGTATCTTATTTATCATAATTTTTGTATTAGCTGTAGTCAGATGTTTTCTGTTTGAATAAATATATATATACATGCACACAGATACCTACTACACTCACACATATATTAAAAAGTGGCTTTATATCCTAATTCAAATGGAGAAGAAAGAAATCTATTTCTGTAGGAGTGAGGAGGTTTAGGGATTTAATATTCTGAAAACAGAAAATAATTCATTTGGGGAATGTCACATTTCCTATTGGAAATATAAGAAAGCCTAAAACTTTTAAGAAACCCTAAATAATTTATCTTATTATGCATGGACCACAGTAAGGTATATGAAAGCATGAAACAGCAGTTTCCTAAACATCTCCAGTCCGTAGAGGGACAGACAAAGAATGCTTCCATCATGCAGTGATACAATGCAGCCAGTGCTTACTTTGTCTTTTTTCCATGTTAGTTTACTGAGGTGCAGTTAGTGCAGCAGCATTAAACAAGCCCTAAGAAAAACATCTGAGTCTACCTAAATTTAATAAATACATACAAAAAGAATTCACCAAAAATCGATTATGTGTTAAGAAATTCATGCCAGCAATCCAAGTCCAGTCAACCAGTGCTGACAATATCTGGCTTTCAGATTTACATCTATAATGATTGTTAAAATCTAAAGGACTTTATTGTCAGGTAGCATAAATCAATGTAACCTCACCAAAGTCAAATTTTAATGGAAACAGAAGGAACGAGCTATTCTACTGAATACTGAGATATATTGCCAATATCCTGCTTATTTTTCTGCATACTGCTTGTGACACAGAAGAAAAGCCACAGTAAAAATTGTAGCATGTCAGATTACTTGCCCCTGTCTGAACCCCAAATGAATAACTATTACAATCTTTATGACCTGATGCTTATATTCTTTGTATACTCTGCCACTATTTTATCCTTGTTCAAGCAGTCAGAATTTCCCACAAAAGCATTTTGTAGTCACTGTGGAAAAGCCACTGTAAGAGATTTAAATAATATCTCCACCAAATAAATGTAAAAAGACTTATTATTGTGTTGAATAGAATGAATGCTTACTGTGCTGCTTCACTGCTGCTAATAAGCCATATCGAGTCAATTTACTCTGTCCGTTCAGTAGCCTGAAAGTATCAAACCTGCAGCTTCAGTGCTGGTTTCATTGCTAGGCTGAAAAGGTGGCAGCTGCTGCAGTAAGGGCTTTAACTTCCTGAGCAGTTGCAGTGAATACTTCCCTCTGAATCTCTGTGAAGTCTAGGGAGAAAACGTTCACTGTCATCAGGTCAACAACATGAAAATAATGTTTTGATATGCCTTTGCATTACTACTGTTTCTCTCTCTTTAGATACAAGTAAAAAAGATGACCCTTCCTTCTTTTATATTGCACAGCAAATTGGAAAATATGTATTATATCTGGAAGATAAATAGCAAAAGTCAGACCTGCAAACCAAATAGTGGGTGTTAGTGTTCCTGACGTTTTGCAATATAATGTTTTAATAAGCATATGCTACCTGCAGTGTAATTCCTCTGTAACTAGAATATAACTACTTTTTTTTTTTTTTTTTTTTTTTTTTAATCTTTAATGACCACTATCTGACACAACTTTAAGGTAATGGATGAAGTATTACAACTACCCCACTGTCTTGTCATGGCATATTTTTAAGACCCTTGTTACATAAACTATATATTTTCTGAAATTTGGCTTGAATTGTTCTCTGTCACACTGAAAAACCTATTACCAGTCATTTAATAATATTTCTGGTCTTCCTTTCTTTAATCTTACTCAATTCTAATTACAACTGTATTATAATTAATGCATTTTTATTATGAAGTATATACTTATATGGTATTTTCAGCTTTTGTGTATCTTTTTACTATCAAATCTTAAGCAGAATATGGAGGTGGCCATTAAATTCAACTGCACTGGGAAGGATGGAGGATGATAAATTCATTCAGTGTGGTTTGCACTTGGAAAACAAATCTTTCTAGTCTAACAATTCAGCATTAAGGAACAGGACAAGCAATAACAAAAAGTGTATGCAGACTCTAGTTCATTAATTCAAGGATTACTTAACTTATTAATAATCTTTTTGAAGTTTAAACCGTTAATGCACACTGGCTTTGTTTCATTATTATGGCTTTATAATGTCACTTACATTGAATTACCAATGAAGGAGAAATCTGCCAAGAAAAAACACCAGCTTCTGTTTACTGTAGGAAGTAACAAAAACAAAATGTGTTAAAGCAGCCCCAGAACTGATAGCAATCCTTACTGTTTTACCTCACGGCTTCCTTCTTGCCATATGCTAAAGTTCATTCTCTGATGAGCCTTTGAGCTGTCAGTCTGTCTCCCTAGCTTTTCTCTCATTTTCTCCTCAGTATAAGTGGCTATTTGCTGGAAATTGTTTTATATCTCGCCTGACCATTTGACTGCAGGGCATAGTTACTTCTCATGTCTTCTGTTGGAGAGACGGTGGACACAGCAGGGAAGCTAGGACAATTAAGTGGCTACTACCATTAACATTAACCTTTCTAAAAGTGTGCACATTATGTCTTAGAACATATTTGGTACTAAATCAGTACCTCAGGGCTAGAAAAGTGCAAGTGAATCACTTTTTTTTTTTTTTTTTTTTTTTTTGTCTCTGTGTAAGAGTGAGGCTAAAGCCTGTTTTGAAGGACATCAGCTTGTGGGTCAGTCATTCCTTTATGTCAAATGAATAAGATAAATTTAAGAAAGCTCCTAATTTTACTGTCACCAGTACAGTTCATTAACTGTCATATTCTTCTTCTGAAAAATCTGGTGATGCTTTATATTGACATCAATCTTCTAAATATTTGGAGCTTTGGAATAATTTTCTACAATTTTAAGTATGTATCTGAATATCTAGTCCCTTTCTTTATTAATTCATCTTCCCAATAGTCCTGTTTTGGGAATAATATGTTCATTTTCATTTTCTGCTCTTGTCATGTGCCACTTCATCTGGAGGAAAAAGCATGGCTTAGGGTAGTGTTTCTATCTCCAGGTAGTGCCTTGCACTATCTTGTTTCATTCTTATTATCCTTAGCTGATAATTGAATTGTATGCAGAAGGAACCAGTTACCTCTCTGGTGACTTCCCACTGGGACCTTACTGCTTTCACAGTCAATGAATTTCTGTTCATCCTTATGAGAAATGCTAGGAGAGAATCACTTAGAGTCTGGTGTTTCCCCATACCATTGAATACTGCACTACAGCAAACAGTGGAACTAGTAGCACTTCCGTAAGGTTTGTTTCTGTGATTGAGGTCCCTGGGTGTATATATGTATGCCCTGTAGGGTCTCAGAAGTCTATTCCTTCTGGATGAAACAAAACCAAAACATGCTCCAGGACTACAGCTAATATGCTTCAAGTTCTAATAGGCATTCAGTTTACAAATGAAAGCCCTGCCACATCCCTATACACTGCATGCATAGTGTGGATGGTGCCTAGCTCCAGTTCTCTGCTTCTATTGAGCAGTGCTACCTCCCATGAAAGATGTAGCCTCTGATGCTTGATAATATGTAGCTCTTCACTGAAGCCTCTTTTCTTACCGGGACTTAATGAATATCGTTTCATGTCTATCTGACTACCAGTTTTATACAAAATTGATCACTACAACTTCCATTTTGCAACTTTTCCATTGAATTTCTATGATCAACAGTTCAGAAAGTATTAGGGAGTGACAGCTGAATAACCTGGCATGCACTTAGGTAGCGTTATCTCACATGCAATGAGAGACTCCATTGATATACTCTCTTCAGGAGACCAGACTGAATTTTAATATGAACTGCACTTAGAACTGTGACAAGATAAGCAGGGGACACCCTGAAGCTGGGAATGGGATATGACTGGATATTCGCCCACTGAAGTTAGAAAGGCTCAAACTTAAATTGAAAACCTATTCTACCTCAATATATGAGCAGAGACTTAAGTCTTTGTTTAATTAGATGGTGTTGAACATGAAACGTTTTTTGAATAATGACTTCCCTGGGGGGAAAAAAGCTATTTATTTATTTATTTATTTTACAAAAATACAGTTTTTGTAGACCACTTGTCAGATTGGCTTTCAAAACTAAAACCTCCTTCTATTTTATGCTCTTTTGGGTGGTGAAACTCAAATGATCTCTTCTCCATCCTCAGCACTTCCTTTAATGTTTTCATCAAAAACCTCACAAATCTATACAGTTGTTTTGTTTGTTTGTTTGTTTGTTTGTTTGTTTTGTTTTTTACCCCAGAGGATAAAGAAGAAAATCAGCTTTATTTCTCAAGGCATTTAATTTTATCTGTCCAGATCATAATCACATTGTTTCAGTGTCAGTAGCTTTAGTTCCACCGATTCTTCCTTGTATCTTCATCAGCCCCAAATGCTCAGCTCCCTTCAGTTTGAAAGTGATGCTGTTGAAGGAAATAATTAAAGGAAATAATTAACAAATAATTAACTACTTCCTGCCCTTCCTTCTTCCTTCTATCAACAGTACCTTTATTCACTTTTTTTTTTTTTTTCCCCATATCCTATAATAACAAAGTTAGTAATGCTTCTTTAATCTTACAACGTTCTGGACACATTTAGAATGTACATTAAAAAGTTTTGAGATTCAGATCAATTTCAACAATGTTTTAAGCATCTAAGTGACTTTGCTAGTGATGATACAAATAACCTTTAATTTTGCATATCTCTTCTCCATGTTAAGCTGTTTTCTTAACTCTGAATCAAGTGTTCATGCAGCAATTGTCAAGTTGAGAATTAACATGCTAGGAAAAGAGAAGTGAAATAGAGAAAAATGATGTCCAACGAATTTACAGGGAAAACTATGATGTTGAACTACTTCCTCTTAAACTTGTGCTTGTTTTGAAGGGATCCAAAATAATACTTCTGTTTGTTTCAAACGCGTAACTGTGCAGGTGAACACTGTTTTAGTGCTTGTATACCTCTTGTTCTTTGCATCTATTCCACAAACTAATTGTATAACAAGAGCAATGTATGGAGTGGCTCAGCATACTCTGATCTCCAGATAGCTTCCAATCCGTGACAAACATTCTATCTTCTTATTTCTGCTATCCTCACTTGGATGTCTCTGGTACCTTCTGTCAGAACATGTCAGATGGCACTGTGCACTTGGCAACTGAATTGAGACCTTGCTGACTCCATTAAGGTGAACAGAGTTATTACCCATAATTTGGTGAATGTATTTTCTAGATCGGTTCCATCAGTTATTAAAGTTAAGTATACGAAGTTAAGACTACCAGCTCATGGGTAAAAACATACTTTTATGTGGGAGCTGCTGCTTGTCACCATGTGCTTGCTGAGGTGATCCTGAGGCCAAGGCCTTGGTGCAGTGCTGCACAGCTGCAGGCCATGCAGGAGGCCTGTGCCTGCTCACATCAGCTGGTATGTGGATCACTAGCTCCCTGAGGTCTCCTGGTCAGCATCATTACACTTCATTAGGAAACATAGCTGTTAAATGGGTAAAGAAGGTATCCTTTTACCACAAAGCCCGGCATTAACAGCGCCTATTGCTGGCTGAAGCACTCTGCTAGGGAGAATGAAGAAGGCATCTCAGAATAACTCACAGTAAAGGGCCTTATTAGTAGCTTTGTGTGTGTGCAAGGCCTTCATAATGCCATCATGTGTGTGGTAGCTGTATTATTTATGTTTCAATAATATACCTGTGTATACAGACTTGTATACACAGGTATATTCTTGTATACAAGATTATTTTCACGGTTGCTAGTTAGCAATGTATCCAGTCAAACAAAAAGCTCCAGATAGCTATTTATAAGCATTACTGTTATTGTAAGTAAACCAAATGGTGTGAAGTTCTTTCTTCAAGTTTTTAAATAATTTTGCATAAAAGTTTTGCAACACCCATAGGCACACAAAACATTTTCTGGTAACTGTGGCTAATAATTGTGCCCACCACACGTTGTCCTGACGCTGCTGCAGTTATTTGCACAGCGGTGATACCATGGAGAAGGAATTGGTCATTTCACTACTACGTGACTTCACAGCAGGTTTATAAAGTGTGGTGCTAGCAATGCCACTGCTTTGATCCAGGAAATTCCTTATTTCCAGAGAAATTGTTTTGATGGGAGAGAAACAGTGAAAAATTTCAAAAATAAGTCCAGTTCATGCAGGTCTGAACAAAAAGAGTAACTGTGAATCAGTACTGTGAAAACATGAGATCTATATTTGCCTGTATTTTTGTCTATGGAAAGATATTTGAAACAGCCATGTATTAATAAGCAGATCATACTGATCTGTAGTTACTTTCTTTTCTCCTAAAAAAGCAAGATACTAGAAAAAGCCATTTGTTAGTGAGCATGTCATTCTGCTTATGTGAGCTTAGAAAGGGAAAGAATGTGCTGAGGCCAGGAAAGGGTGAAGAAAAGAAATAGTGTCAAAGGTAAAAGTGGGAGCTGAAAATTCAATTGTGCTTGTTACAGGTACATTTTCTAAGATATAAATCAGGTCAAGGAAGCTTCAGTGGAAGCTTGTTTGCTGAGTGAACAGGTAACTTCAGAAAAAGGATGCAAAGTGGGAAAAATAAAGAGCAGCCCACACTGCTATAAAGTGAACTACAAACCATGTAAATAGCATAACTCCCACTGAGAATGTCACAGGTCTTTCAGGTACTTACCTTTATTTCTAAGCCTTGCCCAGCCCAAGCTATCTGTGTTACAGTTCTTAGATATTTTATGAAAATTCTCACACATATTTCAGAAGCTAATAAATTGGCATTTCAGTATTATTCCTCTTTTAAATGTACCACTAACTGTTTGGAATCCAGTGCAATTTGTCTCACACGTACTAAAAATTACAGCAGCAGGGTTTGAAATTAGTATCATTAGGTGGCTTGCTTTGATATCTGTGTGATAAGCCTTTCATCAAGGATAAAAAAGTGTGTTATTTAGTAAACTAAGTATTTTTTATTGTTGCTTTTTAAAGCTGTATCACTGCTGTTAAGAAGCTAAAACTGGTTAGCACCAACTATTTGCATACTAAGAAAAACACCTTCCTCTGTAATTTGATCACTTCAGAAACTGTATCTCAGTTTTCTTTTTTTTTTTTTTTTCGGTATTTATTTTTATACCTGTTGGCTCCTGTCTCAACCTATCCATCTAGTTGCTTTTGGTACTGTAAATGGCCAGGGAAAAAGTTTTCATATTATAAAGATAAAGTTTCTTGTCTTTTCTACGTGGTGCAGAGGTCATGATGGGAGATCAGAGGCAGGAAGCAGCTTGTCATTTTGTTAACAGGTACAGGGACTCAGAGCTTTGTTACACTCTACCAGAAGCTATCAGAGACTTGTAATAAGCTAGGAGCACCAGCATGGGGCTAGTGTTACGCTGGCAATAAGGTGTGTTTTTTGTTCAGGAATGGACTGGAAACAAGGCACTGGAACCTGTTTGGAATATGTGCATGGGTGTTTTCATATATATACCTGACCCCACATGGATCTTCCTTCTGGAGTGTGATTCAACAAAGAATAAACACCATAAAAGGTTTGTTGATCAGTCCCCCTGCCTCAAAGACTGCTGAGTATAAAGGATGATCCCTCTCTTTTTTTTTTTTTTTTTTCTTCCTCATGCTGCTTGGTTTTGTATGAGAAAGGTAACATACTGACCTCCAGTTCCTACATGAATGGGGTTAGCATCACTTTAAAAATGCCCTTCATTAAAAGGTGAATATTTTCTTTTACATTTTCTTAAACTCATTCAGGAATGAGATTTCTGTGAGTTATAAAATGATACTACTAAAGCAAAGCATTTTTCTAATAAGTTCTGTAGGATTTTATAGTAATTACTATTGATATCTATGTAATTTCTATGGTACCCTATTATTTCGCTCTTTATTTCATTCCATTGGATTTTTTTCCTAAGGGTGAAATCTTCAGAATATATTGCCCCTCCAGAGCGGGCCCTTTTTGGGAAATTGTTATGCAAATCCAAATCCTGCAGCCTTCAGAGGGAATCTGTGACAAAAGTGAGACAGGCACAGCTATCTCCAGTCAGGCAATTCTTTTGATTAAGGTTCTCTGCTTTAAAACAGGGTTTAATCAAGGATAGCAAATCCAGAGGAACACCACTTTCCAGGTGTGCCTTCTTGTGCAGATGGTGCACTGCCAAAGAGAATCAAAAGAGACTTAATTACAAGAATGATCAGCAGAGTCAGACAGGAAGAGAAATTGTGCGCTCTGATGGAAGCTGTTCATTACAAAACAACAGCACTGCTTGGCACGTGGGGAAGCATGAAGCCACTTCTGACAGATGACAAAGGCTTTCTGAAGTCTGCTGAGGCCAAATAATCCACGCTATAATGTTTGAAGCATTTAGAGGAGGTGACGATCACTTGTCCTTGCTCTGGACAAGTCTAAACCAGCAGGGAAACTCATGTTGCTCACTTTCCTGGGCAAATGGGAAGGCAGCAGCCCTTCCCTGTCTGCTTCTTGACAGCCTTTGAGATGCTTCAAGCAGTGGCAGCAGTTAAATGCAGTGCTAGCGTCTGTTCTGAGACAGAGATAATGTTACTTTTTTAAGAGTTTAGTCTGTTGGCTAAGATAGAGCTGTGGCCCTGCTGTGCTGCCTGCTAATGACACAGGTAGGTGGACATGGTCTCTAAATTTTTTCAGTCTCAATAGTCTTTTGAAATTGTTTTTTTGGGAGTGGTTGTATGCACCCTACCATATACCTTTAACCGAAAGTGTTGAATGCTTAGATTTTAGGCAAAAGCTAGCATAGTGTTAGCCTGTTGTATTTATAGATTAGAGGAGGAAGTAGAGTCCTTCCTCACTGGCAGTGCAGTATACCCTTTAACTTTGGTACTCATTTCTGGTTTTCTCCAGCAAATATGATAGTTAAACTGTGATTTTGCAACTCACTGTTTGTGGCTGTACCCACAAAGAGTCCCTGTGGGACTCCATCTGAGTAGAGCAGCTGGCCACAGGGAGCTGCATGCAAAATAGCCTCATTAGTATGTGCAGAAGGATAAGCCCTGTCTTACTACCTGTCTTGTCTATTGTTGGACATGTAATCAGTGGTCCATAAACAATACTGCATTTGTCAAGGTACTGTTGATGAAACTAATTCTAAACTCTGTTAACTGAAATGAGATCATGACTCTTCCTCTGCTGCCTTGGGACTGGCACAGTGCCCCGCACTGGTATTTAAGTTGCATGCCACTTTGTTGACAAAAACAAACAAACGAACAAAACAAAACAACAAAAAACAAATAACAAATCTTCAATCAGTTCTCCAGGAAACAGTAATGCCATATTCTCTTTATATAGAAATTTTTATTTTTATTTTCCAGAGGGTTCTACAGACACCGGTGAATTAGTTTTAGCAATACCACAGAGTGCACATAAGTTCTAATCCTCAATAATCAAGGGATAGACTGTCATTGATATCAGTGAACTTTAGGTTTGGCTTAGGTGAATACAGACTAGGAAAGAGAACGAAGCCCTCCAGTGAGCAAGTGGCAAAGCCAGGTTTTAAATTGTAAAAGTTTAAACACTTTTTTAACAAGGTGATTCTAACTAATAGCCTTCTACCCATCTCCCCAGTCTCTTGAAATTTTTCTGAGGAAAGTGATTTAAATGCCCTAGTAAATCTCAGAGAGAAAGGGCAAACGAGGAGAAAGGTGGTAGTCCAACTGTAGAGTGAAAGATGGTAGAGGATGGACTTAGCTCCTCCCTTGTCCTCAGTTTTGTCTTCTCTCCTTTCCTCCTCCTCTCTTTGGACTATTTACTTCAATGGGTTTTCTTGTTTGAACTTTCCCAGTACAGGCTCCATACTAGCCATTGCGTTTTTGGCTTTCTGTCTGTTGGTAATTGGCAGGAGATGCAGCTTCTAGCAGTACTGAGTCACTAGGAGAAGTGGACTTGCAGGACACAATAATATAGAGATCTCAAAGTACTTTACAAACATTAATTAATTCAGTCTTATGATTACCTTTGTGAGAAAGACAAATATTGTTAGACATCCTTCACTTCTTGGAAAAGAGAATTACTTTTAGAAATAGTCAAGAAGAAATAGAAATAGAAAAAAAGAAATGGAAAATAAATACTCTTTTTCTGAATTGTTACTATGGTTTGATTATTTGCATTATACACCTAGGTTGTCTATATCTATATCTATATCTATATCTATATCTATATCTATATCTATATCTATATCTATATCTATCATCTATATCATCTATATCTATATCTATATCTATCTAGATACACACATACAATTGTAAACAGACTCAGCCTGGGGCATCTGCCTGCAGACCCTTGCATGAACAACATGAAATTAAGGTATGCAAAATTAGAATCCGCTTTTGAAACTATGCTTATAATGCATAGTGTTGGAAAAATCATTAAGTCAGAAACAGAGTCAAGGATATGAATGCTTTGGCCTACTTCTGCCAAGAATGGTGACAGTGAGTGTGATTAAACCCACTGGGGTATGTTCACATTCAGTGTTGATATCCGGCAACCAAGTTGGAAGGCATCAGGCAAAATTAGGGAGGTCTCAAAACACCGCTGCTTTAGTCTCATCTCACTTTGGATGTTTAGGAAACCAGACATAAAATCTCTGTCTCAGTAGGAGATCTAAATGCTCGCAATCTTTTCTTTCTGCAACTTTTTTTTTCTTTCTTTTTTTTTTTTTTTTTCCCAAAGACATAATAACTATTTTAGGTAACTTCACACTGTGACAAAGCCTGTGTTATGTAAATGAAATGAAGACGTACAAGAATGAATTAACAGATAATAGTGAGGCAGGACAATTTTGGAAAAAGTGGTGAGGCATTTTCTAGTAGAACCTAAAACTTGTTCTGCAACGTTGACTGAAACACATAATGTTTTCTGATGGACTTCTCTGAGCATAAAACTTGTTTCCTTGTTTTTATCTGTCTAAATACATACTTGGTATGTATGCGGCACAAGGGAACAGGGAATGGGGGCTGTGGTCAGTCCCTGATGCTTCATGTCTGCCACTCCTTCACTCCTTCACTCTCTGACCCTGCTCCATCTTAGTTTGCTCCCATGGGATGCCGTCCTTCCCAAACTGAGCCTGTGGGGGTTGCCCACAGGCAGCAGCTCTTCAAGAGCTGCTCCCACATGGCTCCATACCACGGGGTCCATCCCCCAGGAGCAAACTGCTCCAGCACGGGTCCCCTACAGGCAGCAGCTCCCTCCAGACTTCCCTGCTTCTGCATGGGCTCCTCTCCATGGGCTGCAGCTCCAGCACTGGGCCTGCTCCTGCAGGGGCTCTCCATGGGCCGCAGCCTCCTCCAGGCCACATCCACCTGCTCCACCGGGGGCTCCTCCACGGGCTGCAGCATGGAGATCTGCTCCATGTGGGACCCATGGGCTGCAGGGGGACAGCCTGCTCCACCAGGGGCCTCTCCACAGGCCACAGGGGAACTGCTTCTCTGTGCCTCCTGCTCTCCTGCTGCACTGACCTTGGGGGCTGAAGGGCTGGTTCACATTCCTCTCTCCTAGCTGCTGTTGCACAGTGTGTTTTTTTTTTTTCCCCCACCTTAACTCTGCTCTACCAGAAGCCCAACCAATGTCACTCACTGAGCTCTGGCCAGTGGCAGGTCCCTTTGGAGTTGTCTGGAGCTGGCTCTTAATCTAACATGGGGCAGCTACTGGACTCTTCTCACAGAGACCACCCCTGCAGCCCCTTGCTACCAAAACATTGCCACGGTAACCGAATACAGGCACAAACACCCCTTGTGACTTTGGACAAGCCAGTACATATGTTGTTCTTGGATATATTGCTCTCTGCCAGTTAGTCATCTGCTTTTACTTTAAGTGTCAAACTTCGGTGCTCCACAGGATACAAAATAATCATAGAATTGCAGATGCCACTGCTCTGCTCTACATCTTAATTCTACACTTATGGAAGATGGTGAGAATCATCTCTTTTACTCCCTACTTCCACATTTGAATAAGATGCTAATGTTCAACCTGCACTGTCAAATAACCAAAAATGTTCTCCTTGCAATTTCCTGAATCCACAATGTTGTGGTATTTAACAATTCTACTTATGATGAAAGACCATGGTGTTGCACAGAAGGAGCTGCCAATGCTCTCTAATGGATGCGAAGCCTTCCAAATCTCAAATTTACTTTTCTCAGGAAGGAAGGAACACTAACACTACTCTTGGAATTCAGTTTACTTAGGAATGTACTTGCTGTAATTATGAACCAGAAAAGACTTCAACTTGAGGAGGTATCAAGCAGATATAGTATTGCAAGGTCGGTGTCATGCATCTGATTCTGAATACAGATAAACAGCAACATAATTGTAAACTAACTGGCAAAGTTAGAATTAAAAGAAAAAATGTGAGCTTTTGCAACAAGTAATCAAGAAATACATTGCATAATTGTTTTTAGAAGATTTTTACTCTTTTTGTTTTGTTAATATTTATTTTTTGCAAATTATCTGGGAGACTAATCCTCTGTATCGACCTGGTAAATTTCATCTTTTAAAGTTCAGCTGCATTCTGCATACATAAAACATCTACCTTCTTTATATAGAACATAAAAAAAAAAAAAAATCCATGTATAAGTAAAGGAAATGAACTGATTTTGCTCACATTTACCAAAAAGAAAATAAATTAAAAATATTCACCTTTGGGCTGAAACCCAGCGTGGAAAATTTGAGTCAAAATGCAGAACTTTCCAGCTTGTTATATATATGTGAAAATACAGAATTTTAATAAGACTGTTAAATAATCTTCTGATCTTCTGCTATTGCGCACTGATTGTGAAATTGAAATGTAAACTTTTTTTTTTTTTTTTTTTTTTTCATTAGCTTACAGCATGATGAAGCACACAGACTTTAAGCATCTTGCTATTAACAACAAGCTTTCTGGTTGACAAACAACTGTCCTTAAGCTTCTGCCCAGGAATATTGAACACCTACCCTGGACATTTACCTTATTTGTCCAATCACAACTTTTAAATCATCACAAGAAGCAGAGAAATAATTATTAAGGAAAGAAGGAAAGCTGTCAGCTTATTAACACATTTCAGAAATATATCACTAAGAATGATATTAAAACATTCCCCTGACAGTGAATTCATCGATAGTCTGAATAATCAATAGGTTCTCAGTCTGCTGGTGTTAGTGCATGCAGGTTCATTTGCCACACCACTTTTTCTTTCCATATTTTGCTAGCTGTGCCAATGAGTCGTATTGATGGGCAGGCCTGTGTGCCATCTCTTGGAAAATGCTTCTTAGTCCAGTTCAGAGGTCCCATTATTTAACTTAACTAGAGGGATGTGAACTTAAAAGGTTTGTGGGAATAGAAATGTTGCTTTTGCAGAGTTACATTGTTTAGAGGGAAGGAATGTGGTACTGAGATACTGCTTACAGTGATAAGAAAGCTTAATCAGGCGACCTTGTAAAATGCAGACAACCAGAGTCCTTAGGACAATTAGGTGAAAATCACGGTGTTAAGTCAAGTCAGATAAGTGAAGAAACATTACCACTTCAAACAGTAAAAATGGCAAAAGGCAATTGAAATTTAACAGGTCGGCTACTGAAGGCCATGCATTGTTTGTGAAGCATCAGATAGATTGTGAACCTGGATTACCCACTCAGTGGGGAAACAGGAGAGGGTCCTGTCATCAAAAAGTATATAAACTGTGTTTTGGAACTGGTAGATGCGCTCTCTCCTACTTGTGGGGCACCCGCCATTGCAATTGCGAATAAATTACTACTTCACTGAGATCCTCACCTGAGCCTAAGTTATTGGCTACGGAGTGTTTCTCACAGGTTGGTACATCGAGCCTTGTTCCTTTGTTGCTGCTACTGCTGTCAACTGCAGCTTCAACAAGAAGCTGTCTATGCAATGCTTTGAATCAAAAATACCATTTTTTTTTTTTAAAGGCAAAATAGTAACTTTCAGTTCCTATATCTGCCCCACACTTAAAGTCTTACCTAAAAGTAGGAATGCTTTTCAATCCTTATTTCTTACTACTTGTTTGATTCAGATCACTGCAATTCTGGGTACCTTGGGTACAGATTATATTCAGGCATAAATAGAGATACTCCTCCTTTTTATCCATGGAGATAGACATCTCTTTTTCTCTGGTAGCTCTGTCCTTTGTGGATTACGGAGAACTTTCTTAAGCAAATCAATCACCACTGTTTCTTTTCACTTGTCTTGAAACAATGGGTTTAATATTTTTTAGTGATTAGATGGCAGGTTTAAAAAGATTTTGAGAAAACCCTGAACATGCAGAAAATGAGCGGTCTTACAGCCCACTCCTAAAAGAAAGTTAAATAAAGAAGCCTTTTCATGAAATGGATCCTAATTCTTTATTCTCACGTTTTATACAATTACTGATATTTCCAATTCTGAGAACATATGAAACAACCCCAGGCATTACACAAGTTATTCAAGTCTTTCTGAATGTTTCTAATGAAAACAGGGGCTGTTCATAAACAGAGATGATGTGAACATTGGTGCATCCAGACTTAATAGCCAGTCCAAACACCTATGCAATTTATTTGGGCTAAAGAAACACTCCTGTTATATGAAGTCAGAATTTAAATTAAAGCCTTAGCAGTTTAATCAAAGATTAATTATTAATACAAGTGCAATGGTATAAGCGCATACAATCCAAATTATCCAGTTGTTATGGTTGTTATGTAGTAAAGCAAATAAAACTGATACACAGAAACATCTATCTTTCTCTGATGTTGCATTTCCATTGCTCTGCAAAAATAAGAGAGTACAGTTTTAAGATTTGTAATCAGTATTTAAAGTTCACAAGAAGTATGTCCTTTTTTTTTTTTTTTTTTTTCTCTTTGCCAGATAGAGAATGATGTTAATGCTGATGATTTTTTCCTACTCAGTCTGGGGTCTGTTCGTGTCTATTTTTGTGTATATTCCAACATGCACTGCTCCTTATCTCCAGTGGTCTGCAATTCCACACTATATAATTATAACTTCTAATGATTAATTAATCATTATCATAATTAATCACAATAATTAATAGCTCTAAAAAAGAGCAATGATTTGGAAGACACACATACATACAGACCCATACAGACACAATGTTCCAGTAACCAATTTCTACCAATATCTTCAAGTTACAGCAATTATGGTGTATTATAGAAACATTCCAACAACACATCTTCATGCCTGATTATGGCAGTGTACTTTTAAATAATGGGGTGATTCACACTGAAGAAATATGAAAACTGAAGAAACTGAAGCAATTAATCTACTATTTTTAATAGATTCATCTAATAAGATTTTGTTTTCTGTTTTGCTTTTTTTTTTTTTTTTTTTTTTTTTTTTTTTCTTTTAAAGCCTTTTTAGTTTGTTTGCTTTTTTGAAGTTGGCAGTTATCATAAGTTTGGATTTCAGAGAACAGGTCCTCCTTTTGCACCTACAAATATAACCTGAGTGCAGTAAAAATACTTTGGCCATTTGTCTGAGAATCTAGACATTTTGCAGGAGCAGTAACAGTAGCAAACAGCTCCTTTTTGAATTGTCATATATTATTCACACCTAGCCTTAGGAAAGAATGGTGCTTTCTGATCAAATTATAATGACAGATTTTTGCTCTAAAGTACTTACAATCAAAATTTATAACTCTGACTAGGGTATTAGATGTCCGAAAATGCAGGACAAATGGCCCCTTCACATGACTCATCAGCTCTATGGGAAATGCTTTCTGGATGCATGTGAGATTTCAATCATGAACTCCACACATGACCTCTGCAACAAATCTTATGCTTTCTGAATGGAAATATGGGAACTTGCTCTTGTCATATGTTAAAAAAAAAAAAAAAAGAAAAAAAAAAAGAAAAAAAGTTTTCTGGTGACATATTGTCTGAAGACTGGGAAGACAGTCTGACAGGAGCATGTTAATGTTGATGCAGTGCTGTGTAAATATATTTAGAATATGGTTTTCAACACAGATTTGATAAATAAGTACTTTAGGAATGTTTAAAATACACATCACACTAACAGTGTAACCATTTCTTCTAGTAAAAATAAGGCAAACGATTTGGTGCCATTCTGTTATTTCTGTTTTCTTTCCACTCCTGCAGCTTTAGATATCGCTGTGAAGGATGACCTACACTCACTGGCCCAGTTAGCCTAGCTGTGCTCTACACAGTGTTCATAAAGCTCACAGTATGCTCAGATGCTACCCCAGCTTAGGAGGAAGTACTTTGGTAAGGGATAACATTCTCACACAGCATACTTAAAAACAAAAAATGTGTCTTGGCCGCTAAAACCAGCTTGGTTTAAAAAAAAGGTTTTTTTTAAAAGAACCTTTTTTTTTTTTTTTTTTTTTTTTTAGTTCACTGGCCTGCTGTCAACCCTTCTGACTTGCAAATACCTTCTTTATAAATTATCATATATTATTCATTCAGTGCCTTAGGAGGAAAGAATAGTGCTTTATAGTCAAATTACACTGAGTTATTTGTGCCCCAAGGTGCTTACAATTTTTATAAGGCATAAAATACGACAGATTGCTGTCAAAGGTGGGGAACCAGGTTATGGGACACAAAACTACAAAAGTAAAAGATTCTTAGGTACCTTTCTCGCTGCTGCCTAATTGGGTCTCTAAAAGGCAGGGTTTATCTTAGTACTTTCAGCTCATGTATGTTGCTGACATTTTCAACCTGACACTCCCCCTTGCACTCCTAATGGGAGTTCAAAAAGACATCAGTTGGCTCACTTGTTGCTAATGGAGCTGCTGAAAGAAAGTTATTGCTTTACATTGCATAGGAGTCTTTTTGTGAATTTGTTTCTATTGTTATATAAAACATTTCTATTATTATATAAAATGCTTTGCTTAGCAAGTCATCTCTGGAGCTCTCTGATATTCCCACCAAGGTTTATATCTAATTCTTGTCAGTGTTAATGAAATTCTAAGACTTTCAAAAAACTTGAAACTACAGTATGAAAATACCTTGGCTTACGTATGCCATGGTAACGATGTCTAAAAAGGAAATTCACCACATGGAACTATAATTGCTTCCCAGTCCCAATGCAGAATAATTACAAAACTCTGTCTATTAAATTTAAATATGGGCACTAAAATATTCCCACATCCTGTAGACTCAGATTGGGGATAATATTAATGGAACACTCATTTGAGAAGCACTTGAACAGTCACAGGTATGGAAAATCTTACAACTCTAGTAATTTAAGTCTGTTTCTTGTTGGGATCCTTCAGTTTTCTAAATTCAGGGATGGTATATGGAGATTTTCTTACCCTATATTATACACATTTCACCCAGTGTTCTACACTTCCGTGACATGCCCTCAGATTAGAAATCCTGCTGATGTTCTGAGTTTGCGGTGTTTGCAGTAGAAACCTATTTCTGCCTTTTTTGTAACCTCAAAGTAGAACCTATCAAAAACAGGAAGGATGTGGCAGGCAGGGATTGAATAACAGTAGCAAATGACAAGAATAAAATAGGATAGTTGTATGATTAGAGATTATCAGTCATACTCCAGTAATAATTTATGCACACAGTCAGAATATAGTAATGTAGTTCCTATGAAGTATTATCCACATAGAGGTTTTATATTTTATGCAACTTCATGAAGACATCAATTTATGATTCTTTTAAAGTATTTTAGCACTTTTGGGTTTTAGGCAAAACTTTCTCTGGTGATCTACAATCCTCAAATTTAGTAAATTAGATGAGTATGTAGACAGATGTTGTAGAGGAGAGATCTATAAATCAGCTGTAGTGAAAGTGAATATTTATTCAGAAGCTTGTGGTGATTCTTGAACTCTTGAACAAAGAAGGAACGATGTCCACAAGCAGAAATCATGAAATGTAATGGAATGCATTATTACTATTGTCTTCAGCATCTGTTGAATGAGGAAAATGTTTTTCTACCAAAAAAAGCAGCAAATCAAAGACAATTGGATATTTTTAGCTGTTTGAATTGCCTTATCATAGTTCTACTAGTAGTGGACTGCTTTGAGATCTCTTATTGTTCCTAAGAGAAGACACTTGCAAAGAATTTAACTGTCATTACTGTGTGATTTCCAATTAAGTGGAAAATTAAAAATACCCTGCTGTAATGGACGTAATCTGAGTGGCTCAGTCTAGATTTCCACTGCATACAGATGAAGAGAAAGACTGATGATTTTTCCAAGTGTGTAGACTACAGATTTTTTGTGGAGATGTCCTTCAGGCTTCTGAATTCTGATAGAATACAGTTGTGCCGTAAAAAAGTTTGGCCTGCAAATTAAGAACTCGATTAGGTTTTGATGTTAGAAAATTACAGTTTGGGAACCCAAGGAAGAACTGTGTTAGATTTGGGAAGTTAATCTAGGTCTACTGGGACCTGAAAGATTCAAAGCCCCAAAGATTCCCCAGCCCCAGAGGACACTGGCAGCATGTAAAGTTCTCTCCTGGACTCAGAGAAAAGTCTGCATGGAAAGAAAACAAATAAAGCAGACAAATACTTCTTGTCTCTATACCTTTTCTCCTATCATTGATCATTACTCCCAGCTGGAACTACACAGAATGAGTCCTACAAAGTGATTGTCACTTCCTTTCATTATACTAATTATCTCTGGCTAATATGAAAGCCAAATCTATATTATCTTTTTATATTTTCTAAATAAATTACAGTCTAGAAGAAAAGATATTAAACAGAAAGGTGTGAAAATGTATAGGGAAGATTAATAAGAGAAGCTGAAGACAATGAAGAAAAAACTTCCTATTATAAAATAACAATCAAAGTTTAAAATATATAAGGATAAAATATATAAGGAACACGGGAGAAAAACACAGAAGAAGAAAAAGAAATAATTTATTCAAGAGAAAGAAACAAACACATATTCTACTGCTGCTCTACTTTTAACAGGAAATGACAACATTATTAATAGGGAGACAGAGATGACATAAGTATTCAACACGTACAAGTGTTTGTTTGCAACAAAACAGTATTATAGAGCTGAATGAAGTATTTATGGATCATTAGTTGCCAAGGAATATTTTAAAGATGTCTGCACATCTGACAGTCAAAAATGCTTGAGAAAAAATATCTGAGGGAATCTCTGGGCTCACAGTATTAATATTTATTAAATATAGGAGTCCTTGGAAGGTTCCAAATATCTGCGGTTGTTGGTATTGTGTGAATGTAAAATTAATCTGTTATCAGTTGCAGGCAAATAATGGAAAAGGTGAGTAAAGACTCAGTTTATAAAGTATTAAAAGCTAGGGGCATAATTAATGGTAGTCAACATTTTTTTTCTTTTTTAGATAATAGGCCTCATCAGAGTAATTTGATTTGTGTGATAGCATTATAACTGTTTGAAAACAGTAAATACAGATTTTTAGACTGATAATAAGTGAATACATCCTTGTATCTAACTAAAGAACTATGCAGCAATATACAGTGTCAATAACATATGGTTTAAACTAGATGACTAACACATCTGGAAATAAAACTGACAGCATGTAATATGCCTTTGGAAATGGTATACTACTATATTAGTGTGAAAAATCCAAAAAAGAGTGGGATGAGGTCAATAGTAAGACCAGCCAGTCAGTCTAGCTAGGCTGGTAAACTGTGCACATCATTATTATTATATTGAAACAGACAAAACAGCTGAAATTTGCTTTAAAAATTAAATCTTGGAGGCCAAAAAGGCCTCATAATCTTGGAGCAGAATATGAGTTCCCAGTTCCCAAGGGCAGTGCCACTTAAAAGAGCTCTGATATGATTCTGGGATGTATAAGATGACTAGTAGGCAGCTGACATGCACTGAGGAAGCTAGATGTTACTAGACAGCTTGAAAAAACAGCAAGGGCTTAGGAAGATCCTATATATATATTGATTTTAAAACCAGAAAATTCCCTACCATTTATTTTTAAGGAGCTTCCACTATTTGCCTATCACTGAAGAGACAAAGGACTTAGACTGGATAACTCTCTTTTTAGGGAGAAAACATGGGGTCCAGCAAGGAGATGCATAACAAGAACCAGTGGTTGGAAGTTAGAGCCAGGCAGATGCTAAAGAGAAGTATAGTGAAAGTGATTAATTATGGGAGCAAACTGCCAAGCATATTCTCCACCTGTAGATGTTGCTAAATTAAGATTGAGTGCACATCTTTTTAGATTATATGTTTTAGACAGAATTCAAGTTTTAGTCAAATGCAAGTAATTACAGTCAATATAATAACAAGTAATTACATGTATATATAATGGACTTTAATGTGCAGGAATTGACAAGATTTTATTTTATTTTATTATTCTCCTTTTGACTTTAAATTCTTTAGCTGGATTTGTAAAACTAACATAAAGTATACAGACTGATCTAGGGCTAGGCATTTGGTCTTTAAGCACTATATAAGCTCCCTAAGGAATATAGTTTGAATATAGCCAGTAACTATCTCTGGGCAGTCTAGAATTTTTGCTGGCAATTCAGCTCCATGGTTGGAGTTTATGTATTCTTCACTCAGGCAAAATCTTGACTTCTGTATGTAATAAGTTTGAAAATAAATCTAATTTCTGGAAATTTGTTGAGGTTCACCCAGAAACTGTAAATATTAACGTGGACTGATTTCAAACTGAAACTAAATTTTTATCCCTGAGGTGAAATTTTTATTTCTTATTATTGAACGTACAAAACACTCTTTACAGACTTACTTTCATCTGTGTTGTCTGGAAGAAAAACATAGCATGTGTTGAAGAAGATGCTTTCCTCAAAGATTCTTCAGACTTCAAGAGCCCTTAGAATATTTAATAGAACATATAAAATTGATAAAATATTCAAGCATAAAGAACAGTTGTATTTATTTTAACTAATCTAGAAACCTAAGTAAAAGATTTTCTGGATTTCTGTACATCAAAGTGTGCCTTCATGTGACCATTGGTGATTCACAGTGAAATAACAAAGAAATTATTGCCCTCAAATATAGCCTTTGCTCTTTTGCCAGAGGCTACTGTCCACATTGGAGAGGTTAAAATGGCAAATATCTACCATTTCCTAAGCCATCCCAAGTTACAGGTGTACCTATGTTGCAAATTAACACTGGCAGGCAGCTCAGTACCACACAGCTGCTTGCTCACTCTCCCCAGGTGGGACTGGGGAAAGAATCAGAAAGGTAAAAGTGTGAGAACTCATGGGATAAGACAAGGACAGTTTACTCAGTTAAAAAAAAGCCATGAGCGCAAGCAAAGCAAAACAAGGAATTCATATGCTCCTTCCCTTCAGCAGACAGATGTTCAGCCACTCCTAGGAAAGCAGGGCTCATGATGCATAACAGTTTGTTGAGAAGATAAATGCCATCATTCCAAATGTCCCCTCTTTTTAGTTCAGCTGTTATTGCTGAGGATGATGCCATATGGTATGGGCTATCCCTTTGGCCAGTCTGGGTCAGCTGTCCTGGCTGTGTCCCCTCCCAGCTCCCTGTTAACCCCAGCTTTCTCGCTGGCAGGGTGGGGTGAGAAGCTGAAATGTCCTTGGCTCTGTGCAATCACTGCTCTGCAACTAAAACATAGGTGTGTTATCAACACTATTTTCATCAAAAATCCACAACACAGCAATGTGTGAGTTCCTATGAAGAAACTTAACTCCATCGCAGCCAAAATCACAACATATTATCTTAAACCACCATTAATTTGACTTGCACTAATAAGATGAGCTGTGAATTTAACAGAAAACACACGCTAGATTCTTCAGGCTGTTACAAAAGTGGTAGCCTGGAGTAAAAATCATGGAAGAGCGGGTTCCATGGAAATATTCTGAATATGGGCTATACAGCTATCTGGAGGCACTCTAAGAGTCAACATGAGCTTATTCTTGTATCAGTCATACCACTCAAAATAGTTTGGAGGATTGGCAGTGTTTTCTGCTATTTCTGCTCCATAGAAAGGTGGAGATGGGTACAAATTTGGGTGTGAAGATTGTAATCATTGAGTAAAACAACTTATTTCTGATTACACAAAGGTCAGAAATTAAAAATAAGCCAGGTTTGAATACTTTTCTAACTCAATGACTGAAAATATTTTTGCAAAACTTCAAAATTTTTCTACTGGATGTGCTAGCTATTGATCAAAGTGGAAAACATTGTAACACTGAATGTGTACATGTATGGGTGCTGGCATGTGAGTAGGAAGAGCCTAAAATAAATTGTGTTTTGAAATACACTTTCAGCCTAAGATAATATCTATCCCTTTCTTTTATTCCAATAAAGATTTAATAAGATCTATTCAGACATAATATTATTAATATGATATTAGATTATACATGTACACCATGCTCTGAAGCATTTATTAGTATGTTTGCCATCTGACCAGCATACTTTTGAATATTCATTTTCCTAATGACTTTGTTAAAATACCTAAGCACTATAAAGGATTCCTTCACTAATTAGTCCTTCTCTGTTTCTAGGCACCAACAAGATATTCATTTAACTAGAATACTGATATATTTTTTAAAGGACTGAATTTTACTGAGGTAGCAACAGTGCTAATATAACTAATAGACAGTAGCAATAGTGATAGCAATATGATTTATTACCACAAATAGCTGAAAACAAATGGCAATTAGGAAATAAATGACTATAAATGACTCTGATCCAAAAAGTGTTCATTTACTCTGTCATTTACAATGTGTCTTCCCATGCAATGGTATGAATTAGTGAGGTTCTACTGTAGACATAAATAAAATCAGGAAAACATCCATTTATTTCATTCTAGCTGCTAAGATGCTTACAGGGTTTTGCATTAGAAGAACCCACAGAAGTGTCAAAAGGCAATGAACTACTGTGTTTACATTAGTACACAAATATATAGTTCCTCCTCCCCTCCCCTCCCCTCCCCTCTCCTCTTCTCACTCTGAAATGATGCACAGGAAGCCACATCTGCAATGGTATTAACCATTTAACCATTAACAGTAGACCAGAATCCTCTCAAGAACACCTTTTCTTTCTGCAAAACTCCCTAGCAGCTGAGCCCAGTGCAACTATTTGTGTGTGAAGAATCTTGGTAGTTGTAGTGCTTTAATGTAAAGTGCCACAACTGTTATTAAAAAGGGAAGGGAAGGGAAGGGAAGGGAAGGGAAGGGAAGGGAAGGGAAGGGAAGGGAAGGGAAGGGAAGGGAAGGGAAGGGAAGGGAAGGGAAGGGAAGGGAAGGCTAGCATTTTTAATGAATTTGGAATATTTTATTTATTTTTGGTGGGGTCTTATTTTCAGCTAGCTTTACTGTTTGAAAATGGGATGATGGGACTTTCAATTTCTGTCAGTCCTCAAATGGTGAAGCAGAGATCTCCCTGTGAATCATGGAATGCAGCCATCGAGCCAATTCCTTATCCACAGAACAGTTCACCTTTCAAATCCTACTTTCTCAAATTTAGAGATAAGGATGTTGCATGGGACTGTGTCAAAGTCCTTACAGAAGTCCAGGTAGATGACCAGTCAGTCTCCCCTTGTCGACTGATATAGACACGCCATCACAGAAGGCCACCAGATTTTCAGGCAGGATTTGCCCTTTGTGGAGCCATGGTGGCTGTCTCAGATCACCTCCTTGTCCTGCATGTACCTTAACATTGCTTTCAGAAGAATCTTTTCCATGATCTTGCCAGGCACAGAAGTGAGGATCAACAGTCTGTAGTACCCTGGGTCTTTCTACCCTTTTTAAAAATGGAAGTGATGTTTCCCCTTTTCCAGTCAGCTTGGACTTCACCTGACTGCCATGAAGATTTGAATGGAAATTATTTTGTCATAAACAGAGGGAGATCTGGCTTCATTCTCTTCATTTTACAACCTTTCCCTTCCTTTGCCTCTAACAAACCCACTTATCTTTCTCCATCCATGTCATGTTCTCATTTAAACCTTTTTTCATATCAGAAGGATATTAAAAATCACTACTGATAACTTTTCCACTGCCTATGACTTTTAGTTCATCTGTTTTTGACTATTCTCACGTCTAATGCTTGCGTGCCTTGACTAGATAGCAGCAGGGGCTTGGCAGTGCTTGTATATAGATAGAGCCATGAAGTCCAGGTAGATAGATGTTTTCAGCAATCAGCTAGCTTATCAGGTAGGCAGAGGCCTGGCACATGATTGCCACAGCTTTGCCTTGTTGAAAAGTCAAATACAATGCAGACAGGGTCTGAATGTGATAAGCCATAATGAACAGGAGCATACAAACAACTGACATATTGAGCCTGGGTGCATGGATCAGCAACTAAGAGGACAATGCTACCTGGAATTGCTGGAAATGTATGCTGTGATATCATCAACTGATCTGATGGGTGGTCAGTGGTGATATCTGGCTATAAAACCTGCCTTTGATACTGACTGGGAGGAATGTCATTATGCAGATATCCAACACTGTGTAGAAGCAGAGTCCAAAGTGAAACCATCACACCTTGGAGCAGAATTGTCTTCTAAAAGACCAAAAACTGGGGAAGTGTTGTGTTTCCTTGAGCTCAAATGTGGTAATGTATGCAGTAAGCAAGCATGATAGGACTTTGTGTTGAAACATGGACTATTTTTGCTTAAGCAGCACCAACTACAGGTGCCTAAGAGCTGCTTTGCAGGACAAATAATACGGATAAGATGCAGATTTTGTCCTCAGTTAACCCTTCAGTCTGATCCTGCACACCAAAACAATCATAAATAGTTAGGATCACTTCTCTATTTTTGTTTTAGTTCTTGGATGCAGATGTTACGAATAAATATTGGAAGTTCTGCAGTTTAATGGTGAACTACTGAACATGCTAGCAGTGTAACTGCAGTGATGTTCCCAGGCTGCTAACTGTGGGAGAAGACAAGCAGGTACAGCAGCTGGCTAGAAAAGAACCTCATTTCAATTCTTGTACCAGGGATCATGTAGTGCTCTACTCTGTGGTCCTACTTTTAATAAGTCTAAGAGATTTTACTTTTAATAAAGGCGAATGTTTATTGCCATAATGTAATTACTTTTCTAAAAATAAGATTAGCAAAAAACAAGGGAAAATAAGCTTAGTTTCTTAGACAAGAATGGCTGAAGCTCTCCATTTCTATGTCTAGATAAGACTGTGTGATAACGGGAGATGGGAAGGAATTTTAAATGATGTCAATAAATATACGTTGAATACACATCAAGATTTTGATAGAGCTTTCTAAAGCTGAGTGAAGTCAATGGATGTCTTCTCATTGACTCTTGGTTTTCGATCAAGCTGTAAAGACTTGTCACTCCATTTTCAATTAAACACTATGAACTCTCTGACTAAGCATTAGCAGGGAAAGATGGGTAGAAAAACTGCTGGAAAAAAATGATACTTCTAAATCATGCAGTCAGACACTGTAAAAAAATCCATTAAATTTCAGGCTGCAAATCTATCCATATACCCTTGGATAGTCTCCTTTATCTACTGGCATAAACTCTAGTGTGAAAAAAATTTAGATTTACTGTCACTTATTTTGAAATTACATTTGTATGGCTTGGGGATCCTCAGAGAACTGAGCAACACAGGAAAATTAAAACAAGAACATTGGAATGTTCTGAAAGCTCCCAGATTTGGGATTTTAAAACGTATGGGCCATGTTATAGAATCCAAACACAAACCCTGGCATTCAGCTTCTTGTACAAAGAAGGCAAATACTAAAGAAAAAAACATTTTTTCACTTTTGATTTTATGATATCTAACTGATCAAAATGAATATGAATGAAATATTGATATTACTTCTACTGTATAAAATAAAAATAATTAAAATCTGGATGGCTTTATTACATAGATATTTGTCAGGGTTTTTCCAGTATATAATAATTTATAAGGGATTTCCAAAGTAGGTTGCAATGTGGGTTAAATGATGAGAGCACATGAACACCTTTTGAAGCTTCAGAAGTTATATCTAAAGAAATGAATCCTATCATGTATCCAGAGGATCTCTGACACATACTTTCACTACTGTGTTAAAATCACTATTTTAATTGCCTGTCTTGCTCTGGACATTCATAATATACATATATATTGCTGTCAAATTACTTTTGAAAGATGTCCTGGTTTTGTCTAGGACAGAGTTAATTTTCCTCATAGTACCTGGTATGGTGCTGTGTTTTGGGCTTAGGGTGAGAATAACTTTAATAACATACTGATGTTTTAGTTGCTGCAGAGAAGTGCTTACACTAAGTAAGCACTTTTCAACTTCTTGTGCTGCCCTGCCAGCAAGGAGGCTGAAGGTGCACAAGGAGCTAGGAGGGCAGCCAGAACAGGTGATCCAGACTGCCCAAAGGGACATTCCATACCATGTGGTATTATGCTAAACAATTGTACGCGGTGTCTGGCCAGAGTGTGCGGGGGACCACTGCTCAGGAACAGGCTGGGCATTGGTCAGCAGGAGGTGAGAAATTGCATTGTACATCACTTTCTTTGTACATATTATTATTATTACTGTTATCATTATTATCATTATATTTATCTTCCTTTTCTGTCCCATTAAACTGTCCTAATTTCTTTTACTTTTTTTTTTTTTTTTTTTTTTTTTTTCTGGATTCTCTCCCCTATCCCAGTGAGGGTGAGCAAACTGCTGTGTGGTGCTTAGCTGCCTGCTGGGTTAAACCACAATGAAAGACTATGTCATAACCTGAAATATTGCCACATAGTCAATTGATCTGTAACTATTAGGCACCTTCTAAAATGCTACTGGTGGCTTTGAAGCATCCTCTTTTTCTCTTTCAGCAGATGGAGTAAAAAACTTACGAGAGATGTAGAAATTTGCATTTAACAATGCACAGAACAGAAGAAGTTTCGCAGTCAGGGAAACTTATGGACGGTATTCTGCAAAAGGGTGTCTGCCTCATTCAGGTGTCCCTCAATGGCAGATCGGGACTACACTTGGAGTCATTCAGGTGTTCCCGAAATTACAGGAAAAAACCTGGCACAAAACAAACAAACAAACAAACAACAGAAAAACAAGCAAAAAACAACAACAGGGAAAGTGAGTCTCACAAATACAGAGAAGTCCTTTTAACCTCTTTGAAGAAGGTCCTTACCTAGGTTATTTTATTAACTGGCTTCCAAACATCTCAACACTTGAAGAAACACATACACTATCTCCTCATTTTGGGGAATTTTTAACAATTTTGATTATGGTGGATATAAAAAATCACAAAATGTGATTTTGATACAGTTGTATCACTTAAAATGTTTGCAAATTAACACATAGTAAAAACACTTTTTTTTTTTGTATGTTTCTGGATGTTTCTGTATGTTTCAGACGTTCCATGACTATCCATATGTTTACCAATCTACATATTCAAGCTTCTTGTTAAAACATGTTATTTGCTAATAATGCCAGTTTCAATATGGATTGTACATACATGTATCTGCATATCTGGTAGACAGTCATAGAGGTTGCATGCATTTACACCCTTACTGTAAGAGGAACAAGTCCGGTGAATTGTTTTCCTAATATTGCACTTTTTCATACCAGTAGTTTACTTTCAGTTTTGATCTCTGTGTGAATGTGTTTGTACATGTGTGAATGGGAATAGACTGCACAGTTCTGTTCTGTACCCAGCAATGACTTATGTGGAATATTTAAGGATTACTGTTCAAATTTTAAGTGACAGTTTTATTCCTATTTTAGCATGATGGGAGACTCCTCACGAATCACCAAATTCGGGGAACACATCTTTGGTATATCAGTATGCCATTACACCGACCTTTTCCCCAGTCACATGAATTCCAAGCTTCATTACTGAGTCCTGTGAGACATAACGAATATGACTTTCCAGATAATTTTCACATCATGCATGAGTCAAGGGAATATGATATTCTCCCAGAAGCAGTACCTTCTCTTTAGGGGGGTAGCCTTAGGAGAGAACATGGCGGTAATCGCTTGAAAGCATCCCAGAAGACACTGATGCTAACTGCTTCATTATTCTGGCCTACTTTATAAAAAGTGTTTTGCAAAAAAGTCAGATTTTAAATGATAAAGTTGATAATGCATTGTACATAAGAACCAACTTTCCCCTGTGGCTGAGCTGTGAGAGGCTCTTTGGCTACTGCTGTAAATTCCTTCCAAACTCTTCTTTGTGGTACAGGAGAGGAGGTTACTGGCATTTCAACCTGAAGAGATAAATGCAGTAAAGTGGTGATGCTAATACAGGCATATTAGCGGCCCAAGTCCTGAAGGCAGTCCATGTTTTGTTTCGCAGTGCCCTGAGCAGAATTTACCAGCTTTTGTATGGCATTGTGAGAACCTGGCTTCTTTGTTTCCACTTTCAAATAGGATTTCCTTCACTGTGTGGTGAGGGCATAACTCTAAATGTAGTGACAGGAGGGTATAGTACAGCTTCCACACAGGTTCCCTACCTTTCCTTCCTTTCTCTTTCTTAAACCAGGATGCAAGTGTACCTCAGGTTTTGAGCCAGTCTAAAATGCAAAAGCATTTAAAAGGACATGTAAATTTATGTCACTGCATAAATATTAAATGTAATAATAAATGATCTACTGTTATTATCTATTTATATTTAAAAGTTGCCATATGCAGGGCAATAAATACTCTGACATTGTATATGTGTAAAATAACCTAGCATGCCTTTTTCACCCTAACTCATTTCATGTAAAACACCATTAGTAACAATCATAATGATACTTGTATATATCCTGAGGGACTGGTGAGCGCTAGCAGATGCTCACCTTTTACTTACTGACTGATGGAACCAGAAATTATGGGAATTTTGCCATCCATCATGCAGGTGCTGAGAGACTAAGGTGATAAGTTCAAAGAGCTGATGGTTAATAATTAAATATAATAAGCATCTGCTATTGTTATTACCCAGGGGCTGAAATGTGCTGTTTAGATACAGCATAAGGTTATGGACAGCTTAGCTCTGCATTGCCTCTGGAAGGATCAGGCAAGAATTGCCACTGACCCGTAGAAAATCAGAGCTTTCCCAAGGACTTCTCTGCAGTAATTTGTAAAAATTGCAGCCCAAATTCAGATGTCCTCACTCATTCTGACAAGTACCAATACAATGTCAGAGTAAAGGGCTAATGGGACAGGACATACAGTGGTGACTCTCGGTCCCTGCCTATACCTGGAGTGTCTGTCCTCTCTCCTAAGTAAAATTTGCCAAGCTTGTCATTTAGTCTAAGCCAGTTTTTCTGCCTTCCTCTGTAGTCTATGGAAAGAGATAGGCATCTTCACAGGATGTTGAATCTGTCTCCAGATAAATCACCTAAACTTCCCTCTGGAGATTCCCTATTTCTTTCTCCTCTAAGAAGAAAAACTAGCATTTAGACTTTTGGATTAAATGAATTCCACTCCAATACCTAAGCCAAGTTGAACTGATAGTTAAGGCAAGTCCATACCTACTGAATATCCATGCTGCAAGCTTCTGAGAATAGTCCTTGAGGTTCTTTTTAGTCTTTTTCTCTGAACTACAATTAACAGCTGAAAGATTACAAATAATTTCAGTATTATGGAACAAGTAAAATAGATTTCTCAGCAACCCCTAATAATGCAAATCTATACATCCCTTGTAGGACCTTACTTCTATGTTTATTACCAGGTAGATGCTTTAAAAAAAATATTTTAAAATCACAGATATTGATTTAGAAGTTGAAGTAGAAATACATGCTAAATTGAGCAATTATTCCACTTACACTATTGACTCTACCATTATTCTGGTCATTTCAGTTAGACAGAGTTTTCAGAATTATTTGTGCTTAAAAAGATGTGGTTACAATACACAGAATTAGCAGAGGCAATGCAAAATGCTAATGACTTTTATCAACTCTTGCAATCTGGCTTCATACAATTTACCTATGTGAGTTATGAAAAAAAAAATAGCTCTCTTTCTACAACCAAAAAAAAAAAGTTAGTATTAATTCTACAGAAATTTATTTGTGTGGGTAAATTGCTTGTGCAAAAATGCCTAAGTCTATATTTTTCAGTAAAGTAGGCATACATAGGGTTTTTCATGGGTGTGGGTTTTTCAAGGGTATATTTGATAATGAGCTTCTTATTAGAGAGGAAAGACATTGATAAATGGTGACAAACCAGAAATATTTTATCTTAGATATAAACTTAATGATTTTTTTCTTATAATAAAACTATTCTGATGATCATGAAGAAGACATAGACAATCAATTAAAATCACAGAAGATACTGAACTGAGAAGTGTAGCGTTACTGGTGAGACCACAAAATTAATATGTGGAGATCTCAAAACATCAGAAATACAGGAGAGAAATTACAAAATAAAACTCTGCATGGCAAGAAAAAGGTAAAATACTGTTACACAGTGAAGGCAAAATAATCTGAAATATTGCTGTTTAATGAAAAGGAGATATTTGGAAATCAGTTGTGATGAAAGAGTATTGAAGAACAGAAAATTGGATATAGATAGACAGCAATTTATGGCACCAGAAAGAGGAAGAGTGAATGGTTTTAGGGAGACAAGGTCTACAGTAGAACAATGCATAGAGTGCTGGGTACGATACCAGAAAATCATTTCTAAAATTGTAAAGAATTCAGGGAAGAGCATAAGAAAAAATGCTAAGTGGGCCATAATTTCTAACTTAATTAAACAAACAAAAAGATTAAAACTGCCAGAACTTATTAGTTTTCCCCACTGAAAAGCCGTCCTGTTACACTGAAAATAATAATTTAATAGGGCTAGATTACAATGATACTGATGGGGGCAATGTGAATGTGAATGTGTTGGATAAGGGTCAGAGTGAATGTGAATTCACTCTGACCCTTATCCAACTAGGCCTGTTTGTAGTGAATTAAGTAGTGTCAATGACTTCATCTAAGAATATTTAGAATTAGTCTTCATTAGCTCAGTGGGCATTTCTTATGACTTCCTACATCAGAACCTTTTATTTGTTATTTTTTGATTCAGTTTCTGTTATTCCTGATTTATGTTGTATTATGTGGTCATCTCCAGAATAATGCTTTCTGAGGTGTGAGGTGATTTTTGAAGACATAAAGAAACCTGCTATGAATAAGGATGTGCAAACTCATGTGTTTACTAGGGTTTGGTGTAAGTAGTTAGACCATGGGAGGCAGAAGCAAGTAAGTGCTGCGAACAGATATTATGTAATGCCAAAATGTTTACTCATTGTGAACACACAGTCACTGGAGGAAAAGAAAGACCAAATCCTGGAAGTAGGCCACATATCTGGACCTTTGCCTATCCCATACCTCTTCCACAGACTATTGTCTTCATTTTGCTTGCTTAGTCTCCATCTGACTTTTTATGACTTCTTTTTCTCCTACTGCCAACTTCAACAGGGTGAGAAAATACTGTGTATCCTCCTCCTCTAGCTGCTGTCCTCTAGCCCTCCCACTCCTCACAAGCTCAGTTTCCCTCTGAGGTGGGCCTGTCTGTGAGGTGGTGCTGCATCCTCTACCATCTAAACTCTGGATGGCAATGGAGTAAGTTAGGACAGAGGTACATAATTCTCCAGGAGGATATTAATAAGGATGCAGAGTGCCTAAGTTTAGGACTGCAGAAAGCTTTTAGGTTATCTAGGCATGGTGGTTTTACCCAGCTGGGCACCTGAGCTCTACCAAAACTTCTGTCTCACTCCCCATCCTCAAAGGGAAAGGGGGAGTAAATGTGATGAAGAGAGCTCAAGGGTTGAGATAAGGACAGGGAGATCACTCATCAGTTATCGTCACAGGCAAAACAGACTCAGCATAGGGAGATTAATAATATTTATTACTTATGAGTAACAAGACAGAGCACTGAGAAACAAACAAAGAAACAAACAAAAAATACCTTCTCTTCCAGCCACCCTCTTCTACCACCTCCCCCCGAGCAGCACGGGGGAATGCAGTAATAGGGGCTGTGGTTGGTCCTTAATGCTTCATCTCCGCAGTCGGTCGGTCCCTAATGCTTTGTCTCAGCCACTCCTTCACAGTCACTCTCTGACCCTGCTCCATGTGGGGTCCCTCCCACGGGATGCTGTCCTTCCTAAACTGAGCCTGTGGGGGCTGCCCACAGGCAGCAGCTCTTCAAGATTTGCTCCCACATGGCTCTGTGCCACGGGGTCCATCCATCAGGAGCAAACTGCTCCAGCACAGGTCCCCCATGGGTGGCAGCTCCCCCCAGAGCCCCTGCTCCTGCGTGGGCTCCTCTCCATGGGCTGCAGCTCCAGCACTGGGCCTGCTCCTGCAGGGACTCTCCATGGGCTGCAGCCTCCTCCAGGCCACATCCACCTGCTCCACCGGGGGCTCCTCCACAGGCTGCAGCATGGAGATCTGCTCCATGTGGGACCCATGAGCTGCAGGGGGACAGCCTGCTCCACCAGGGGCCTCTCCACAGGCCGTAGGGGAACTGCTGCTGTGTGCCTGGAACACCTCTGGCCCTCCTGCTACACTGACCTTGGGGACTGAAGGGCTGGTTCACATTCCTCTCCCCTTGCTGCTGTTGCACAGCATTTTTTTCCCCCCCTTCTTAACTCTGCTCTCCAGAGGCCAAACCAGTGTCACTCACTGGCTCAGCTCTGGTCAACATCAGTTCCCTTTGGAGGCATCTGGAGCTGGCCCTTACCTAACATGAGGCAGCTGCTGGATTCTCCTCAGAGAGGCTATGCCTGCAGCACCCAGTTACCAAAACCTTGTCATGTAAACCCCATACACTAAGGAGTTTTAGTACAACGGCGTTTAGGCTAACTAAGCGTTAGATACATTAAGTGTGCTGAACTGACTTTCTGGGCTCCTGCCCTAAATGTTTGCACCTAAGAATCACCAAACTCCCAGGTAAGGGTAACACAGTCATGACTCAAATCTTTCAATGCTTACAAAGAAGATACTTATTTTTTCTATTGAAAATAATTTTGTATTCTTGGCTTCTGCCCACTTCAAGGACTGACATTTGGAATTGGAGAATGCTTTTGCAGGTCAGAAATCTAAGACATAGCTGGTATCTGGTAAATATTGCGCACTTCTGGTATTTCATTTGAGTTAGTAAAGTGACTGAGAATAGGAAAATTCATACACTTTTATCTGAAGAAATGCTACGACGACCATGTTAACTCTAACTTTACAAAGCTTAAAATACCTGGAAAAAGTGAACTGACATAGAGCTGCTGAGATAGAGACTATAATGCCAGAAACTCCACTGACAGATTATGGCTTTCATGCCTCACTAATAGATAAAGACTTGAGCTTTGGTTAAACTGATAAGGATTTTCCAATTTAGTGAACTATGCTTGTCTGCTTCATGGGAGCCCTTCTATATGGATAACAAAACGAAATTAAAAAAGGAAACTTTGCCTAAATGACATTTGAACATAATTTAGGATCATTAAAAAAAAAGTGGGGGGAGGAAGGGAGGAAGACAAGCCATACTGCTGATGCTCTTGTATCTGAAATAAGTGTGCAATGTATAAGGCAGTGTGTGATAGTGAGTTACAGCAGACTACTACTCATTTTAGTGTCAGGCATCTTAACAAAGCGCTTGAAAGACTGCACCACCTGAGATTTTTGATCATATAGAAGTACAGTACTTTAGGACTTGTTTCTGTTTCATCATGGCTGAAGATAATGATAATACTTTTACTGATAAATGGACAAAAGTTCTCTCAAACATCCAGCCTGGGAAATGATCAAGAAGTCTTCCTCAAGATGTACGAAATGCTCACCATTTGCTGATGTAGCCTTATCACTGTAGTAAAGTTTAGGTAATTGATATACCCTGAGAAGCTGGCAAAATGAATGGAGGATATGGGTTGGGCAAGACACTTTATAATCCCCTGCTGAGTTGTGTGAAGCATCAACAGTCTTTGAAGCTCTGTGCTGTGGTGCATGTGGAGTAAATGCACGTTTGTTCTACAGAAAAACATGCATTTGGTGAATTCTATCATGGCTAATAGAGGAGCATTAGTAGAGCACATCTGTTCCAAAATCAATTATTTTCTTGTCGAGGCATAAGGGTCGTAGTCCGACTACATGCAACATGAATAAAGTAATGCCCTGAGGACAAACTGTCAGAAAACTAGGCACCATTTCACAATTTTTTAGGGTGCTTGGCAAGTCTATTGGCTCAGAATTTCAGATTCAAAGCAAACTCAGATATCATGGCAGTTGTTAAGGGCAGGGGCAAATTAAGTTGTGTGTGTGTGTGTGTGTGTGATAGGGAATATACCAGACTCTTGTAAATGACAGAAGTCTGACAGAAGTCAGACAAAGGAAATCTGTACAAGGATGTGGAACAGGGTTAATAAAAGCCTATCAGATACCCCTGACTGAGGTAGTAAATGTATTGCAAGTGATTGGGATGGAGAAAATAAGCAAGGGGAAATACCATATTCTTAACCAAGTCTTATATCCTTACTTGGGCAACCAAGCTTGTCTGCTGTCAGAGACTGACTACTTGGTTAGTGGAATGTTTTGCATAACCTGGTGCAATCATTATTTTTTTTTGTCCCCATTCTGCAAGATATATATATTAAAACCATATTTTTAAGGGTGTCAGTCTCATCCACAACATTTTTCTGAATTTGTTGTTGGCTGTTCTTTGTAATGTCAAGTATTCCCTGTCCCAAGATATGCCTCTGCTTCTCTATTTGTGGTTTCACAGACGACTTTCAACAGAAATTTAAATGTTTTAAGTGCAACCACTTCTGTTCCTCAGAAAAGTGTCACTCACTTGCAAGAGAGAATACTGATCTTCATAATATGATTGGGTTACTGCTTCTTCCTGTGACTTAGAAGAACCTTCTAACATATCTTTTAACATGTTCTGACACTCCATAACACTTTTTTTTTTTCCTTTTTTTTTTTCTGCCCAATAGAGATTTATAATAAGCATATGCTTCAATCACAATGAGAAGAGATTTTGAGGAATGAAAAAAATTTGATCAACCTTGAAGGCTACAGCCTAGAATTCAAAAAGTAGAGAAATAACATAAACAAAAGAAAAAGATTGATATGTTTATAGCAAATAAAACAGAGACAAAAAGCTTTTTTCAGTATAAATAAATAGAAAAATAAGAAATATGTAAATAGAGATGCAAGAATTACAGGCATTGCACAGACAACAAGAAGTCAAGACTGAAGACGATTTAGATATTGCAATAAAGGAAGAAATGTTTTTCTTTCACATAGGACAATGAGGTTGAGGAGAGAGGGAGAAGACACTTGGCTAAGATGAAGGAGATTATGGAAATTGTTACATCTAAAAAAGCATATGCTGAGGGGGGATTTAATTTATTTATTTTTCATTAGAAGGCAGAAAATTTGTAGTGTAAAAGGACAGTTTTGACACAAGAATAAATGGGAAAACCATGAAAGTATTTAAACTGTCAGTTGGGTTTATAAATGTGTGAGACTGTGAAATATTTCTAACAGGAGAGGAAATTAAAGGAACTTGAAAGCTAAGGCTGACATTACTATACTAATTAAGGTAAATTCCTGTAAGCAGGAGCATCTAAGCTACATTTATAAATGGAGATTTCTCTCCATTTAGAAAAATGGAAGTTTGTGTTCTGTGTTGTGTTTTCATATGAAAGAAGCTTGAGAATAGTTTCACTTTGGAAAGCCACTTTGAATTAGTTTAATTCAAACTTTAATCAGAAAGGGAAAAGATGTTTGCATGGCATAGCTACTAGCGTATAATATAGCTGCCTCTTTCAGGAAACCTGTTTTATACACAGTTGTCTGGGGGATGCTCTAGAGAACAATTTAGCACACCAGATTCAAAATCCCCAGTTAGTCCCTGAAGAAGCCTTTTTTTTTCCTGTGAATGGAGTTGAGCTTCCTACTTCGGGGCCTATATTAGCCCTGTAAAATCCAACGTCTGAATTGCCCTGTCAGGCTGTAGTTTAAAAATGGCATAACAATAAGCAAGGGCTAGACTACAAAACCTTTAAATCATATGCATAACGATACATTTCATTTCTTTATGTTTTATCATACCAGAGCTGATCTGTGCAATTCACTGTAGTCTGATAATGCTGAGAATTCAATGAGATGTAATTTATAAGTGAAACTATTAGTCCTGCAAGAATCCTCTGGAAAACATAAGAACTTTTAACTTTACCCTACAAGTTTTCAGTTCTCCTATATAAAAATAGATAGCCAAAGTAAATTAAGGAATTTTTAGCAACACCCCCATTAGTGTGGTCAGCTTCTGCACTACTTTTGATTCTTTAACTCTTCTTGTTTTCAGATCTCTGATGGATTGTTTATCCAGTTATTATCCAGACATACTTTGTGTATGATGACGTACTTTTATTCCTTCTATATTACTTTCAGTTGCATGTGTCAAGCATTTCCTAAATATTTCTTTGGTTTTGTTGTTGTTATCCATTATAATTTGTTATGTAGCCAAATTTTTTAATAGTGCATTGCTCAGGGTTCATTAGATATTGATCTCTATTATCATCAGGTGCTTTAAGACATTTTTCATGGTCTGAATTTATTTCTGAGGCATTCTTTTTTTTTGGGGTAGGTATTCTAAAGTACTGATGATTGTTTTGATTGGTGTATATTGAAGAATTTTTAATTTACTTTTGTTGTTGTTGTTCTAAACTAGAGTGGTACTCATCAGAACTTTTGGAATTCAAGACCTCTGTTATTATTTCATTAGACAAATATCAACTATCTTAGAAACAGTGATAAAAAAAAAATAATAATAAAACTTGAAGTTCCGGTAATGACCTGCAAAATTATAAATGAAACAAGTTAATATTCTCAAAATGTTCACAAAAAAAAAGCAGGAGATAAGTAGATTTAATCTAATTTTCTATCCACAGTAAAAAACACTTAGTATGGTTGGCAGTAAATATTTTTGAAACAAGACAATGTCATATTATTTTGAGATGCTCAAGAACGTAGTAAGGGACATATACAACCACACAGGGTTAAATTCTTCTTCTTCAGAAGGAAAACAGAACTAAAATATTCCTAAAGGTCACATGCCATCTCTTCAGACCATTTAAGTCTTCTGAAATGCCACTCTGAAGTGAAATAACTACCTCTTCAGAAGAGTCATTCTGCTAGAGAGCCAACTAACATCAGTACGAAGATAAACGGGAGTGCAGAGAATTGATTTTACACTTGTACTTGTAAGTGTGGTCAAATGTTGTAGACCAGTACCTCAAATAGGATTCTATAATATTTCTGTGCCTTAAAATAATAACAAAGAGAACATAGTTAAGTACAACTTAATAAATCTTTTTTTAAAAAACAAAACAAAAGAAAAAACAGCGTTATATTAAAATGTCCACTTACTAGTTTTATTTGCAATGTGGTACAAGTTCATTTTCTTCATATTTTCTCTGTTTGTAATAATTATAAAGAAACTGACCTTTTTCCTTTATCAATCATATCTTCTTGTTCAACAGTTTCTCTTACTGCAAATTATCTCCTGCAGTATCAATGGTAAAAAAATGCATATTTTTTCAAGCAAGACTGACAAAACCTTAATACAGTATGAAGACAGACTTTGTTATATTCCAACTTAATTATTTTTCAGCAAGGCTGTTTTAGCATAGAAAGACTGTTGAAATTAAATAAAAGAAGTATTTACACAAATCAGATTTGACTGCACCAGATCTGTTAGTAGTTCTGAGTAAGTTTCTGGCTGCAAGCCTGTTTTTACTCCTCTTTTATTTCTATTTCAGGTGTTTCTGATTTGAGTAAGCTCATGTCTGTTTTGGCTCCTTGCCTTAGCTGCTACTGGTTAAGCTACAGTACTATCCAGCTGGGACCTGCCATCTCTTCAAGTGTTTCAGACCTCATTATGGTTGAGTAACAGCAAGAACAATTAATCCAATATTCTATTACTTTCTTCTCCATGCACTGTTAAATAGTTTCCAGGGTATGTAGGCAGCAGGACAATGACATTTTGAAATACCTCAGTGCATTCCTAGCAGCTTTAAAAATAATAAAAAAAAAAAAAAGTATTTGGCTTTACATTCTTTCCCACCAAGAAATTAGGAGTATTCACAACAACCCTAGTGTAGTTCAACAAACACCCTAGTATATGTATAGTGTTACTGAGAAAAGAATTCCTTCAATAAATTTAATGCTGATAAGTTAAAGTAATCAAGCTAAACTAAGCATGTATTCAGGTATGTATATTTGAGGTGTTATATTGGATTTGATACTTGGTGAATGTTTTCTTCCAAAAATGAGCAGGAGGGTGGAAAAGAAATGTGATATTTTTTATGTTCCATTCTTTGGCACTGTTGGAAATCTTGTTTTTTTCTTTTCCCATTGAATTAAAAACATAATCTACTAGAGCAGAAACTCTAGAAAAAGTAGAAAATTAAAATGGAGTATGCCATTTAAGCTAAAAGAAGATGTTGCTCAACAATTGAAAGTCATTTTCAGTATATCTAAACATAGACTTAGTCTCACCTTTAGACATATGATTCTTCTTACTAACAGTGATTCAAATGACTCCTTTCGATTGTGCTTTTGGGATATGAATAAAAATGGAGGAAATGATTATGTTAATTCTAGTCAGGCAATTCTTTAGACAATTTGTACTCTTCCAGAATAGAGCTATAATATTGTTGGTAAAATGAACCTAACAGATCATCAGCAATTAAAAAAGACAGTGTGGTTGATGAAAGTTCCAAAGCCTCCAGGTGTAATATAACACTCTAATTTGGTAAAAAGCATCCCAATAATAACAGTACACTTACAATGCACCATTCATTTAAAAAGGGGAAAAGAAAAATGTGGAATATTCAGGGTTAATATAAAAAGAGAAATATAGTTTCTCTTTCAGAAGTCTATTGCTAATAAGTTTCTTTTGCTTTACATTATAGGTCCCTAGTACTTGTCAAAATTAATAGATTAATATTTTAAAACGAAACATGATTTTGCATATAGATTCTTTATTTCACATAAAAGTACATCTGGGTACAGTTTCAAATGTATAAAAGCAATCAGAATTTCAAAGGAAGATACCTGCTACCCAAAGAGAATTAATGAGAGTCAGGGTTCCTTTTCAAATGTGTCTTGGCAAGTATCCTATATTGTTCATCTTCAGTGAAGAATGATTTCATGCACTGTTATGAACACATTTACAGAGTGGTTCACATCTACAAAACCTGAATTGTTGCAAAGGAATGAGGCTATTTCCTTCTTTCTCTTCTTCCTGCCTTTTATCACTTTAACAGAACTGGACTTCACAATGCAAACTTCAAAATAGATGCGGCTCAGAGGTTTACATTCTCTCTTTATTACAGGATGGTGATATGATTTCTTTACAGGTTCAAATGATTTTAGAAAGGAAAGTTATAAATAACAAAATTCCAAGGAAGAAAAAAATATAACCTAGTCTTTGAAAAATAAAATAAATTAGCATAAAACAAAACCTGAAGTAAATTCTTCCTTTGGAGACAGACAAAGAACTCTTTTTCATGCTTATTCTTAACTTGCACTATGCTAACATGCAAGGTGATGGTGAGTGGGTGGGCTAATGCACAGCACTGTTTTTTGATGAAGTGTGCCACACATAGAGTCACAAACAACTCTCCAGTACTTGAAATTCACATTTATAAAGGGCACAGGACAAGTAATGCAGCTCTGAGATGAATTAAAACCTAACCCACTACGTATACAGTGGAAGGAGTCACCCTTATACTCAGCTAGCTGTGAGTCCAAAAAATCCAAGAGTATACATGCTCTTTCGGTTTGTTTGTAATAGGACTGTTTTAATAAACACTGGATAGCAGCCATGCTTAAAGACCAAAATGAAACAAAACAAAACAAATAAATGAAAAAAAAACAACCTCTCTCCCTTAAAAAAAATAAAAAGGGTACAAAAGGTAGACCTATTAGTTATTGCTTGTAGGAGGTATTAGATCAATATAAATATCAGCATTTAACATTTACTGCAGTGAATGTAGTTTTTTCATTGTGAAATTTGTACATGTGCAAACTGGGAGGAAGGGAGTACAGGGAAACTTATGGATACTGAATAAAATATTCTCATTTTAGCTAACTGGCCTACTGCCATCTCGCCATTTTCTCAATTTTCAGCTTTCCTGAACTTGTTATCATTCCTAAAGGCTTATTCCTTCTTCCTCCTATTACCACAAAAACACATAGTCCTTTCAGGTTTTTTTGGTAGAAATAGCAACAGTGTTTGCAATGTTATCACACTAAATCTGCTCTTCATCTTGCTCTCATTCAATATTACCCCTATCCCTGCAAAAAGAAAATTAAAAATAAAAGGCTGCCACATTTCTAGCTTCTCCATAAACAGTCTACTGGTTCAATGAGCAGAAATTATCCTGGGACAAAATCCTGCTGAAGCTGGTGCCCTGTGGAAGCTTGCAGAGGGAAAACTGATATGAACAGTTTCTTTTCCTAGCCCTACTTGCACTTCTGAGGTCTAAGATTATATTGATTCTGGTTTCATCCTGCAAAATTTGTTTGCTCTTAATATTAAAGGAGATGCCCTTATTCAACATTTATAACCATAGAATAATTGTCTTGTCTTTAGTGATAATTACTAATTTTGGTTTACTGGTGAACAGGACACCTTAAAACAAGTAATTAGATTTAGAAACATAATTAAAAATTAATTAACATATATATTGCCCTTAAGGCCCAATATTGTCATGCTCTCTCAATCTTGCTTATTTTGTTCTGATTTAGGTTTTGCACAAAATTCCTGACAAATTACAACAGTTTAGATCAAACTGATCACATTTTTAAATGTGAAAGGTAACTAGAAGGTAACTGATTGGTGTCTGCTGAAGCCTCAGTTATTAAACTCAAATTAGAGTGCATTCCAATGGAACAATGAACAATGGTTGCTTTTCAATAAAGGAATCTTCGAAGTTTTTTAAACTCTGCATCCCCCATATAGGTTCATTTTTTAGTAATATTTTTGCACTGTTATTTATAGTAACACTGCAGTAATGACACATCACAGTCCAATCTGTTTCTCTCTGAAAACACCCAAAATAAAAGCCTTAAAATGTGTATGCTGGCCTGTGCAATTACTGCACTGTACCATCAGCCTGGAAAAAAATCACAAAATAATGACCTGTTAATTCAGGTCTAGATCACATAAAAAGGAAAAGCTCAGGGAAAAGAAGATAATCTGTTAACATCCAGCTGAGAAAAAGAATAGCTATAAAAGGTGGCACCAGCTCAGTTGTTTATTTATTCATAGATGCTAACCAAATAAGCTAGAACTGTCACAGCAGGTTTTCCTTACACACTTACCATATACTTTTTAGTAAGTTTCCTATAAGATAAAAATAAATCAGAATCATATTAGCTTGCTTGTAGAGTAAGAAAGTTAACAGCAAAGAGACTATATCTAGATCCTTGTGTTGACTCTAAGAGATCTTATTTTAGGATTGTGGCCAAATGTCCAACATAACTATTTTAGAAACAGGTCCACAATAAAACTCTGAGCCCAAAGAGCTGCAGCCTTTGAGAAAGTTAAAATGAAGTTATTGATCTAAAGTAAATTAAATTCTGTAGCAAAGTGTTCAGTGCAAGACTGACCCAGTAGAGACAATATTCTTTATATTTTCAGAAAGTAGTCTGTAGTGAATAATGAGCTAATACTTTCTGTTTCAAAGTTATGTGAACATAAAGATACAAGTCTTAATCATTTGGAAGCTGATATATATATTTTTTTAAACTAGACAAGTGCAGCCTTTAAATGCTCTTTTTATATTTTTCTTGGGGGGGAGGGAGAAGGTGGAAATCTATGAAAATTTGCAGCTTGCTAATTATTTATACATTCTGCACTCTCTGGAAGAGATTCCCTGGTTATTTTGATATGTGCTGAACCATCATACGGATTTTTGAAAGGGATAAATGGAAAGTAATCTCTGTTTCTGGGAAAACCCATTCTTTCAACTGAATGTTTACACAGTATGCATCTAATGATAACTTTTATTGCTAGAACATGGAGATACTTTGTAAGAGCATTTTTTTTTTCCCTGAGGTATATTAGATTGCACAAAGTGGCATTTAATTCATACTTAATTCATATTCAAAGCAAAATAGATGCCCATAGCATAGCTTCCTTGTAAGACAGCACTCTGTCATCTTCTATGCATTTATATGATTGCTAAGACATGGTATCTCCAAGATCTGTGAATATGGGGTATCGCAACATCATTCCCCCCACACACACACCCCTTTTTTTTTCTTTTTTTTTTTTTTTCTTTTTTTTTCTCTTTTTTTTTTTTTTTCTCACATTTTTCATAATGAATCAGACACCATCAGCAACTGGCATAATGTATTTGGTTTATGTGGCAAGGTTTTGGTAGCTAAGGGGCTGCAGAGATGGTCTCTGTGAGCCAGAGCTGAAACAGGGAAAGACACTAGGTGGGCCTCTGCTACAGCAGGGTTAAGAAAGAGAAAAACAAACAAAAAAATCTTTGCAACAGCAGCTAGGAGAGAGGAGTGAGAAAATGTAAGTAGAAACAAGCCTAAAGGCTACACCAAGGCTGCAGAAGAAGGTACTTCACTAGGTACTCCAGGCACCAGAGCAAAAGTTCACCTGCAGCCTGTGGAGAGGTCCCTGGTGGAGCAGGCTGTACCCCTGCAGCCCGTGGGTCCCACATGGAGCAGATCTCCATGCTGCAGCCCATGGAGGAGCCCCCGGTGGAGCAGGTGGATGTGTCCTGAAGGAGGCTGTGGCCCATGGAGAGCCCCCGCAGGAGCAGGCCCCAGGCCGGAGCTGCAGCCCATGGAGAGGAGCCCACACAGGAGCAGGGGCTCTGGGGGGAGCTGCCACCCATGGGGGACCTGTGCTGGAGCAGTTTGCTCCTGATGGATGGACCCCATGGTATGGAGGGAGCCATGTGGGAGCAGATCTTGAAGAGCTGCTGCCTGTGGGCAGCTCCTGCAGGCTCAGTTTAGGAAGGATGGCATCCCGTGGGTGCGACCCCATGTGGAGAAGCGTCAGAGAGTGACTGTGAAGGAGCGGCGGAGACAAAGCATCAGGGACTGACCACAGCTCCCATTCCCTGTTCCCCTGCACTCCTTGGGGGGAGCAGAACTGGATAGGATGGAGAGGAAGGGGTTTTTAGTTTAATTTTTAGTTTTTCACCATTTTAGTCTGTTAGCAAAAAAAATCTCCCTATGCTGAGTTTGTTTTGCCCATGATGGTAATTGGTGAGTGTCTCCCTGTCCTTATTGCAACCCTGGAGCCCTTTTTCATCGTATTTTGTCACTCTTTTCCTTTGAGCAGTGGGATTGAGAGAGTAACTGTGGTGGGTTTTAGCTGCCCATTGGAGAAACCTCAACACAGAGGGAAAGACTGTTTCAAATGCCATGGTCAGCCTGCCCTGAACTTTGCTGTTGTGACATAACGTATAGACAGGTATGTACTTGGGAGTTTGATATAACAAACATTTACCCTGTTACCTGCAAATGCAGATCCCACCATATAGTTTAAATATCCTGCTTGCAAATAAGCAGAGAACAAACTAGCCTTGAATATCAAGTTCATGTGAGAATTCACCATGGAATGTAGCACACAAAGTCACATCAAAAGTGCAAAATGCTGTTTTCAATTGTATTTCCCATGACACTTTTACAATTCCCAGACAAATGAAAATATTATGATTTTGTATGTCTTTTTTTTTTTGTTTTGTTTTGTTTTGTTTGTTTGTTTGTTTTTGTTTTCACGTAGCAGCCTTAGAACGGTAGAACTAGTTTTCTGAAAAACTGAAAAATGTGACCGTTCATTATAAAAGAAAGAAGCTACAAGAAACAGAATATTTCCGGAACTCAAGGCGGCTACAGGGAAAAAAAGTAAAACACAAGTACTTCCCATTATCTCCTGTCTATACAGGCTACATATTGGATCAATTTTATCTCCATATGTTCTCAGAATATTTTTCTCGTTTACACATAGATTACTTTAATTTTCTTTATCTACTGCTTAAAGACAGTTCACCTACAAATCCTTTAGAATTCAACAGCTTAACCTCATATATAAAGAGAGGTGCTTATGTCATTCAAAACTGATAAGAGACACATTTTACTCAGCTCTTCTGTTTTAATAGTCAAAGATAAATTAGTAAGTAACAGATTTAAGGAGTCACTGTCCAAAAGCTCTTGTAATTCAATGGTAAACTGGGATTGCTGCAAAGAATTCTAGATTCACTTAATTGGATATCTGAGAGTGTATTACGTCAGAGCCTATTACTAATATATTTGCAAACATTAGTTTGAATACTTCATGAATTATTTAGCATTTTTATTCAGAAATTGCTGAACACTGAAAAGCTTTCTCTCTATAAGGAGAAAAGAATATGTTAACATTTGTCTTATTTAATCAGATCAACATTATTAACCAACTATTTAACAAGTATTTCATGAAGTTAAATAGAAGAGAACACCAAACAAAACATATACATAAAGAGAAAGATAGTCATTTAAAAGTACATTGATGAATAATCTGTTAAGTAACCAGAGTCTTCTATAAATACTTATTATCATTTTAGTATCTTTGTCACAGCTTTTTCTTGCAAATATGATCTTTTCTGAATGCTTTATCCAAAACCTGCGTATTTTTTACTTGAAACGTATGATTTTGGCATACATTCAGAATCAGATTGCATATTTTTCCTGCATTCTATCCCATGCAGTCAAGATGGTTAAAAGAGGATTAGAGTATAGTTAGAAACAGAATTTAATGAGAACATAGGACAGGCTGCAGTGAGGAAATGCAGGGCTTAGACAGACAAGTATACCGATCAATAGTCTGTTTGTATTTGACTGGTCCTTTCATCCACTTTTCTCTCACTTGTTCCTCCCCAGTCCACTTGATTCCTTCTTTTCCCCATCTTTTGGAAACTTCACATAATGAGTCCCAGAAACACTGCGTGAAGAGACTTGCATATCCCCACAGTCTCCTTAAAACTTGACATAAGAAATTTTATGCAATCTCAAATGCTCTTCTCCCTACATGAGATAAAAAGTCCTATGCCACTTCAGTCAATAACCCTTTTGACAAAGGTATCTAAAGTACTGCCTAGATTTTAGTAAACTTAGTAAACTGTGATCAAAGGTTCAAAGTCGGACTGACTGACAGCTAGCTGGTTACTAATAGTGTTCCTCAGGGGATGGTAACAGGGCCAGTAATTGTTAACATATTCAGTAATGATCTAGAACATGAGAAGGAATTCAGCAACTTTGCATATACATGACACCAGGGAGAGCTGTTGATTTACCAGAGAGAAGGGCTGTTATCCAGATGGCCCTTGACAAGATTAAGGAATGACCAAGGAAAGAACCTTACAGGGTTCAACAAGGGCACTGAAGAGGACTTGTGTATCTCCATCTTTGGAGATTTGTGAAACTTGACTGGACAAAGCTTTGAGCAGCCTAATATAATATTGAAGCTGGCCTTATTTTGAAATGTATGTTGGACTGGATGATCTCCAGAGATTCATTCTTAAAAATAATAATAAAAAAGTTTCTACTGTACCTTACACCTCAAGGCTACATAAATATGCCTTATGATGATGGTGGGACATCTTGTACATCTGAAAAGAGATGCTCACTTTATATCTGCAGGGAAGTACTTTGTAGGCCCAAAGCAGGCATTAGTCATGCTCTGCAGCTCAAATACACAGGAGAGAATTCAAAGGAGATATCATATAATTTACAGTCTTTATTTCTTTGAGAACATAAGAATACTCTAGAATTGAAGAGCTGTTCATGACCAAGAGGTCATCAAGTAGCAGAAGGTTTGGTCTCAGGAATATGTTTTTCATTTGATGCTACACAGTCAGCTTGGCCTGAAACGAGGAAAAAGAATTAACATAAACAAGATAAGAGTGTCTTTGGCTATACCCACTAGACAGTAATATGAGCAAGACAGACAGATAATAAAAACAAAAACAAAACAAGATGATAAAAAAAATATCTTGTGATAAATGGATAATTTTAGCAACTTGCTAGAAGCATTTACAATTGAACATATCATGACCATGTCTGTTGCCAGTTATACTTATTAATGTTTTGTATCATGTTTTATTTTTCAACAAAGCCACAGTTATATCACTCTCATAACAGTAATATATAATAAATTAATTATTTTTATTTTTCATTAATTCTTTTGGCACTGATTATGCATGTGCCCTTTTTGTCTGGACGCACTTATTCCTAAAAGGTGTCTGTAAAGACTTTATGGAAAAGAACCATGTCAATAAATACTAAGACAAAAAAAAAAAAAGTTAATAGAAAATAAAATAACCTCAAAATAGAATTAGAATTATGGGGGGTTATTTTACTTTTTTATTTTACTTTTAAAGATTCATCTATCTGGCAGTGATTTTGTTACGCATGAATTGACTTGGATTTATGATCTTTCCAAACTGACTTTGGAAAACTCGTTTAATATAACTAGCCCTGAAAAATCTCTTGGTTTATCTGTGCAGCAAAACATGGTTGGCATGAGAATTACAGAACATGTTTATTATATGTACTTTTTTCCTTCTTTCTGGTACTCTTACATCCTTTTGACTTTGGAAGACCATGCCATACTCTCTTTTGGCATCAGCTACAGACACTCACAGCATCTGGGAATTCAGCAAAGGTTGCTAAAAACTGATGGAAGGACTCAAGGAAGGACAAAGTCTGTCAACAAACCTGCCCCTTCCTCCCTTCTGAAGGACTGAATATTTTTTCACTACAGAAATATGGATTGGTTTTAAAAGATGACACTACTTATCTCCATAGTAGGAATGGTATTCTCAAGGAGTATCAGAGTTCTTATGTCCTTGTTTATTCTGTGAAGGACAATGTTTCTCATACTATAAAATATCATTCTTGAAGGATATACAGAGCTGTGGCACAGCGTGAATGACTGAATGAGTTGTTGTGATCCTCCTGTGCTTTAAAGATGCTCACAAAAGAACATCTGGTTTAGAAATCTTTGATGACTTTTTTTTTTATTATTATTATGACATTCAGTTTATTGATATTAAAGCTTTACTTGAGTATTTGATTTGATAAATCAGGTTAAAAATATTAATTGCAAAAATGTGTCTTATACTCAAGATGGAATTTCTGATCAAAATCAAAACACATGTAAATCTTAGTGAAAACAGCCAGTAAGATGATGGATGTGTAAGATATAGATCTGGACTTCTGCTGATGTTGGTATAAGACACTGCAGTAAGTAGCTGAAAGGTTTCTAAGCTAAATCCTTGCTCTGTCTGCTTTAGTTTGGGAACTTCAAACTTGCTTCATAACGTCTTTCATAAGTATAATGCCAATATTTAGACTGGGCCTCCTTTAGTCTTGTTTGCTGTTAAATTTCTATCTTTTTTTATTTTTTTTTCTTTTGAGTAAAAAGAAAAACAAAAAATAAACAAACAAAATCCCAACAAAACAAAACAAACCACCCACCACTAATTGATTGAAGCAGAAATTGAAACTGTTGCATCTCCAAGACATATCCTGTCTAGCTTTTCTGGCTACTCCAAATGTAATTTTATCAGTCTTGCTTTGTGCCTTTCCCATAATTTGTGTAAACAATCAAATATTCTCTAGAACAAGAGATATTGACCCTATATATGAAGCTCATATATATTACAAACCCCAGGTTTTAATTTTTGTTCTCATAAATTTTATTTTAACTATGATAACACAGTTCTGGTAAGGATTTAGAGAAGCTTAGTTTCAAATTCCTGATTCATTGACTGACGTTTCCAGTTGGGTTGCTTGGTGACTGGGCAACTAGATCTTTGCAGAAAAACAGAAAAAACAAACAAACAAACAAAAAAGCAAAAAGGTTTATTTTTGCCTTGCAGTGAAGAGAATAAACTTCATAACCTTTGAAAGTTTTAGAGGGAAATAAAACCAATTCTAATCAGGAAGTTGAAATAAATATATATATATATATAAAATTTAGACTTTGTTGAGTTAAGTGAGGGAGATAGGAGAAACAGGTAAGCCCAATATATGATTATAAAATGAAATAAAATAAAAACCAGTATAAATTGCAGTGTACTGAGACAAATCTTCACAAAAAGATAGTGTTCCAATAATTGCACTAGACAAACAAACAAAAATCTCCAACTGCAGCTATGCTTTAAGTATTAAGTATGATTCACCAACATTTTTTCTAGTTGTACATCAGTATGACTACATGCAATTCTAGTTGTACATGTACACGTACATCTATTCTAGTTGTACATCAGTGCATATTTATCACCACTTTTGTAAGACCAATTCAGCAATAAAGTGCTAATGCAACCTCGGTTAATTTGGAGTGATTTTGGGGTATTATCTCAACTATCACTGAGTGATAGAGTGTTACATTGTATTCAGAGAGAGAGAATGTTTAAGATTGACAATATTGTCAGCATTTTCTGTGAGAAATGACATGCTGATATTGTGCAGGGAAGAGTGCATATTAGCAAAGCATTTGCAATTTCAAGTCCTGTAAAAAAGGAACAACTTAGTATGCATAGTTTAGTAAGAGGAGTGAAAAAATGTGATATTATATTAAAAATAAGAAAGAAAATACAAGATTTTCAGTTCAAAAATATGGTAATGGACTGAGACCCTTTATCAGAGAGAGTGTAGTAATGAGACAAGGGGTAAATTAAGAAAGGGTAGATTTAGATTAGATAAAAGGAAGAAATTCTTCATCGTGAGGATTGTGAGACACTAGAACAGGTTGCCTGGAGAAGCTGTGGATGCTTCATCCCTGGAAGTGTTCAAGACCAGGCTGGATGGGGCTTTGAACAGCTTGGTCTAGCGGTACCTGCCCATGGTGGGGAGGTTGGATGGTCTTTAAGGTCCCTTCCAACTGAATCATTCCATGATTCTATAATGTTTTGTGAAACAAAAACTCAAAAGTAATCTTGCCTTTACTGTATATGACCACAGATGAATGCACAGGAAAGTTGGAGAGAAAAGAGAATACAAAATTTCTTGGGTCATGAGGATTCGGAATAGTTTCTGGTAGCATCAGTACAGCATTACTCTGCTGTATGAGCATAATTAAAGAAAGAACTGGAAAACAGTCTCCTTAGTACTGCTCTCCTAGTTCAGTGGATCTGAGTCAACAGAAAAGTTGGGGTATCTTATTAAAGAAAGTAGAGCAGACGCTTCCAAAATCATCCTGTAGAATTGAGGAATGTTCTTGGCATGTCCCTCTGTAGCATGCAAATCTTTATATAGCCTAATAGCAATGACAAAAACATTTAGTTTAAGTCTTTAAGGCTATTTATAACTCAGGAAATCACACAGGCAAACATGTCCTAAGTAACAACCCAAGGGATGAGGAAAAATTGGTAATTTAGTAGACCTGGTCTTTAACTAAATGTCAAATAAAATTATATGACAACCCCAGGGAATATTTTAAAGTGGCTGCTTAAGACAAAAAACTGCTTGTCTGAAGTATACCTTTTAGTAGTTCACCGTGTATTTTAGTCTTATTATTTTTTGTGTTTCGACAGAGCTGAGAAGCTACACTGAATTTCTGCTAGATGCTGTTTTACCACAGAGTGATAATAATGGTTGCAATAAAGAAACCTTTGAGGAAGGGAGTTCTGAGTGACAAATACCCTGCAAAGCTAACTACCGTGGAGTTTTGACTTACATATTCTGTTCATAATATATCATTTTATTCTATATATTTCTAAGATGGAAATTTCCTTTAGAGTTTCTTTGAGAAGAAGTTTTTCATTTGAAGTCTGTCCATGCTTGGGCGTTATGGGCAGATTTTCAGCTACTACAGATAGGCATAGCTCCACTGAAATCAGTTTATTTTAGCCTATAAGTCCATAGTTGTTCTGTAGCAGTTATGTAGTGGTAGAAAAGTGATAAGAAGACCACATTAATTCATTTTAGTTGGCACACTTCATGCATTCAAGTAATATATGATTTTAATGGATAAGAACTGCATACACAACAGGACTTAGGCGTCACACTGCTAAGTATTATAGCACTTTTTAAGCATCACTACAAAGTGTGTAGAGTAGCTATCCAAATATACATAAAACACATACAAAACAATAGCATGCTGAATAGGGAGCTGCCTATCCTTTCCAACAGGAAATTTTGAAAAAAACATGCCTAACTCAAACAGAGCTTCTTAACAAATCCAGGAAATTAATCTGAAGTGAAGGACTTTGCTACACTGGCAATTCACAGTAGTTTATTGTCTTCTGGATTTAAGCACCAGTTTTAGGCTTTTAAACAGCCTTGCACAAGTAGTAATAATGATGGTGCCCACTTATATCCCAAAGCTCAGTTGTTTTTATCAGGAATATTTTACTTCATGCTTTTTTCCCCTTTGCTTAACATGAAATACTGGAGGTGTATTAGCTGATCTTTGTTACATCTTTTTGATATATCAAAGAAGCTGGTCTTTGTGTTCTAGGCCAATGCTCTGGTCAAACAAGGAACTTATAACTCATTTCAATTTAAAAACAACCAAACCAAACCAAACCAAACCAAACCAAATGAAGCCAAACCAAGCCAAGCCAAGCCTAGCCAAGCCAAACCAAACCAAACCAATACAATAATTAAATCTCTGTTATTGAATATCAGAGAATGTTTTGAAGACCAGACAGCCTGGATCTATTTCTCACAGGGACAGTAAACACCATAGGAAGTTATATAAAGGCAAGGAACATGAAAATATTTATAGAATTCAGACACGTGTAATTATTAAACTCTTTTTGATAATTATTTCTGTTTTATTAGTAAAGCTGAATTGTCAGGTCTTGTCTTAACATAACAAAGTGTACTCCACAGTAATCTAGGGATGGAAATATATCTGCTTTCTTCCCTTGTTCCTACGAGGAATACTTCCGTGGAATACCAGTTATGCTTTTAGTACATTGTCCAGTACTGCTTGGTGTGTAGCAAATCCAATGATACACAAACTCCCAACACGGAAGGAGGCAATGATCCTTTAGGATCTTTAATAGAATAATGCCTTCACAGGGGGTGCCCTCAGTCATCATTTTGTAGTCATTGCATAACTGGCTTGTATGTCCATTCCATAAAAAACTATGTAGCAAAAATACAATATCAAGGCTTATGACACAACAAAAATGGAAAACTGGAGACCGTACAGAACTTTACCATGAGGTAATCTGTCTTCTCTATCATTGAAACTGTGAAATAATTGAGGAAGATAAGCAAATTAATAATTATTTAAATAGCCATTAGAACATGGGGATACTAGAGAGACCTTTCCTTTACATGGTAATAGGACAAAGAAGATGCAAATTTGTCACTACATTATTGATCCTTTTCTGTTTGGTTGCAGAGAGTATATTACTGTCCAGGTGGTACTGGACACTAATTTCTTAATTTAGTTTGTTTATGGGATAGACAGCCTATGAACAATATCATTTGGAAACTGCCCAGAGCCATCACCTCTTTTTTTTTTTTTTTCTTATTGTGCCTTAGATTTGATTAATTTCTCCAATCCCTTCTGTTTTTACTCATGAAAGTGTATTAAAATCAGAATGGGAAGCACTATCTAATGTTAGAGCTGCATGATTTTCTCATAAAAAGATCTTTTCAGCAGTAATTTTTCAGCCAACTTTAATAATTTAAATGAATTTTTGCCTGTTGATTGATCCCAATTAGCATGAAATTTGATATGGCTATTAACTTTTATAAGCAAGGACTCAGGTTTACAAACTGGTAAACAGCCTGTAAATAAATATGAAGATTTAAGCTTTTCAGTCTAAGAAAATCCAGTTCTTACTGAGTTTGGTCATGCCTCTCAGAATTATATGCCTCTTATAATTACAAGAAAAGCAATCATTTTGCAGTCCTAGGCTAAAGGGATGAATCAGTCTTTGTGGCAATGGCTGACATCTCTGAGCAACAGATCACTAGAGCTGGCCACAGAGTACTCTCCTGTTAGTCTCAACACAAAAAACGTCATTGTTTCAGTGCAAGACAATAAAGTTTTGAGGGTATGTGGTCAGTTCATTGTTACTTGGCTGACTAAGGCAGTAAGACTGGGGCAAACATTAGGCATGGAACAAGCCTGGTCATCTGATTTATTCCTCTGTTTCTGTCTTCAGTATCCCGTAACTGCTAGCATATATGCCATGAGCAGATGTAGCCAAAGGCCATGCAAATCTCCAAGTTCTGCCAAAGGACAAAGTGATAATGTCACATAACACTAGTTTTGTTTCTTTCCTTTTTAATTTTAAAAGTGCAGGAAATAACATGGAATTTATTAACAGAGCCACATGTTCTGCTTTAAAAATTGTTGCTGTAGCTGCAAGGCAAGCATTTTAAGTCATAGAACTACAGACTACCTGGTAACTTTAGTTCCAAATTATATTGCATATGCATATGAACTTTGATTCAATGACCACTTTGTGCATCTTCCTTGGGAGCTCACGCTTTATTCAGAGGTGTTAGTGGACCTGCTGGGGATGTAAATCTAGGGCGCTTTTCATATGACCAACCTTTTTACTGCTGAGGTTGGGAGCTGAATGAAACAAGAAAAAAAAAGAATAGAACTTACATGTTTGGATTCTGCCCTGTACAACTGAATTTCATCTCTTCTGCAAAGTTCCACATTTGTGCCATAGTAGAAGTAGTTACACGCTGCTCTGCCTTTTCTGACTTCTGTTTGTCTGAGTAGTTCTGGCCATTCTCAGCTACAACTGAAGTCAATGGGAATATTTTCATGAATGTGCTAAGTGCTACTTTATGTAATTTGAGAAATCAGTTCCCAGGTCTTAAAGTTTGGAGTGTAAATAAGCAGGTACTTTTACTCATACAGTCTTGCTGGTTTGGCTTGATATCTGTAACGTGGGGATAATACTAACCTGTCACATCACAACACACTTTGTGAAGATAAATTAATGCTTGTGAAGCATCACAGTGCTGAGTGCCAGAGAAAAGCCCATGAGGAAATTAATAATTCTGTCTTCATTGCAGCCTTTGAATAGTGTGCAGTAGATAAGGCTTAAGCCCACAAAATGAACAATGAGTGTAAAACAAAATGTTGAATAGCTGTTCTTTTTTAATTGATCACCATCTATTCTGTTCACTCAATGGGATAGGGGTCCTGTGCAGAAAAAATACAGTATGTGATTATGTATTAAAAGACTGTGTCATAAAGCATACTCTCAAGGGAAAAGAGCAAGGCTGCAAAGACTCGAGTTCTCTCATTTTGTACTTGTAAGTGTTTGATTTTGCCACTGTTACATCCATTACATATTTTTTTAATATATAATTCTCTCCCTTGTTGTCATTTACTCCTCCTGACTTGCACATGCTCACTTGGACTCCGTAATGTCCCAATAGGTGTAAAATGTTTTTCCACAAAGGCTTTTTCCTGCAGATGTTTTCCCTATTCAACTTCTATCTTTCCCTATTCAACTTCTTCCCTATTTTTTCACTTCTTCTCCCCTCAAGTCTCCTTCATTCTTTTGTGCTATTTATGCCAATAATCTCTCTGAAATGGGACGTGTCTTGGCTTCTTTAGAAGCTCAAATAATTGCTGTGCTTTTTAAGACTCGATAACTGTGTGCTTTTAGCAGTCTAAATCTGAAGATGATACTCATGCCTTATTGTAATATTCTTTTTTGTGAAAGAGAATCAGAAGTCAAGATCAATCAGCTACTTTCCATAATTTAAAACCTTTCAAGCTTGTTCATTGCTTAGTTGTATTGTTTCTATTTATTTTTTTTTTATCTTCCAGAGCAGTATCCTATTTTAAATTCCTTTTGTTGATAGATCTTTGATAGACAGTGAACCTCAGGATGAAGTCCCTTTGTCCAATAACACCAATTATATGTTTATTATCTTTTATTAAATGATCTGAACTAGGATGCAAGTCTACATTGAGTTGGCATAAAGAACCACAGGTCAGGTTTTGTTAATTATTTCAATATATATTAGTTCATATACCTGTAAGACTGGAAAGGGAACAGGGTGAAATCCAGAAGTTTTTTTTTGTTTGTTTTTATGTTTGGTTTTGTTGTGTTTTTAATAAAACACTACAGAAAAATTAAAATGTTTAGATCTTACCTAGCACAGCTCTCAGTGGAAGTAAGTAAAGTCTGATCAAAAATGCTCCTTTTCTTCCCCTCCCCTCCCTCATGTGTTATTTTACACCTGCAGTATCTTGCAGACCTCAGAACAAACTATCTACTTTTGATAGGAGTGATAAATGTTGTGACTTGTCTCATTCAGCAACCAAAATTTGGCAATTACCAATTTCATCTACTGCAGAGGAAGACACAAGAACTTTTTCTGGTTTAACTATGAGTTTGCTTTGAAGCTGATCAGTTGGATACCGACCATTTGTTGAGTTCTCAGTTTTGGGAAGAGTGAAGTCATGTATAAATTTCAGCCATGAGCCAAGGCTTCTTTTCTGCGGTCATTTGAAATTATAATAAATGTTGCCAATGAATAAGCTGTGATGCAAATTAGTTTACAAATTTGATCTTCACATATCAGGAAGCTTTGTAGTTTGAATGTATAAAAAGCACTGCTTTCTTCATGATGAAATGACTCTCAGGTGAGTTGTAAAAATAGGACACCAATTGGTAGAGATTTGCTGTAAAGGCCATTTATGTATCTGTTCCCCAAATGATAGTAAATGTCACTTTTCAAGAAGATGCAGCATATTCAGAGAGTATGAATCTCTTGTTGTGGGATGTTGCTGTGGCTTGGATGTATTTTAATAATTTCAACTGTTTATCCTTAAGCTTTAAAGACTTCCTAATGAAATTTTACATGCTCAATCCCCAGTGGGATTGAGTGCACACTCAGCAACTTTGATGATGACACCAAACTGTGTGGTGCAGTCAACACACTGGAGGGAAGGGATGCTATCCAGAGGGCCTGGACAGGCCTGAGAGCTGGGTCTGTGTGAACATCATAATCCTCAACAAGGCCAAGTGCAAGATTCTTGGGAAAAAACGAAGTATGGGCTAGGTGGAGAATGGATTGAGAACATCCCTTGCGAGAAGGACCTGGGTGTGTTGATTGATAAGAAGCTCAACATGAGCCAACAATGTGTACCTGCAGCACAGAAAGCCCACCATATCCTGGGCTTCATCAGGAGCAATGTGGCCAGCAGGTTGAGGGAGGGAATTCTCCCCCTCTGCTCTGCTCTTGTGAGACCCCACCTGCAGTGCTGTGTTCAGCTCTGGGTACCTCAGCACAAGAAGGACATGGAAGTGTTAGAATGAGTCCAGAGGAGGGCCATAAAGATGATCAATGGCCTGGAACACCTCTCCTATGAAGACAGACTGAGGGAGTTGGGGTTGTTCAGCCTGGAGAAGAGAAGGCTCCAGGGATACCTTATAACAGCCTTCCAGTACCTAAAGGGGGCCTACAGAAAAGCTGGGGAGGGACTCTTTGTCAGGGATGGTAGTGATATGACAAGGAGTAATGGTTTTAAACTAAAAGAGGATAGATTTAGATTAAATATTAGGAGGAAATTCTTCACTATAAGGGCAGTGAGGCACTAGCACAGGTTGCCCAGAGAAGCTGGGTCCCATCCCTGGAAATGTTTAAGGCCAGGTTGGATGGGGCTTTGGGCAACCAGATCTAGTGGGAAGTGTTCCTGCCCATGGCAGGAGGGTTGTAACTGGGTGATCTGTAAGGTCCCTTCCAACTCAAACCATCCTGTGATTCTATGATTCCATGCTTTAGGATTATGGCATGTTTCTCTCTTAAAATTAAAATTAAGCACATGGCCTCACATGGTCACACACAGTATCCTCTGCAGCAAGACAGTGTATTTATATGATTCACAAATTGGTATTTGAATTGCTTAAATTTTACTAATTCAAAAACAACCCCAATATTGTTTTCACATTTTTAAGTTTTGCATCCTTCTTGGTAACCCTTAGCAGTTATTAAAAATCTTGAATGTATATAGGCAAATATGAAAGTGTGATTCCAATGGAGTAGAAATTATCAGGTTTGCTTAAGGGGGTAAATGGACTTTTTTATCATAAAAATTACCCTTGCCAGTGTTCAGTTTTCATGCTCTATTTCAAGCCTCTGGACACTCATATTGAAATTAGGATTCTCATTTGAGAGCCAGCAAGGCATACACCATGCATAATAAACTGCATGTAGGCTGCAGACAATCTAGCAGTAAGAAAGCAGGTGCTGAAATTTTTGTTGTTTAAGGACAGAACATGAGGAAAGGTCAGAACAGTAAGATGCCAGTAAATGAATGCATGGGCTTTGATATTGAGTGAACTGGCCGCATTGATCAAAATCAAATATTTCATCCAAAGCACATTAGATATTAAATAATCAGTTTAGTTCTGGAATAGAATCTGCAAACCTTGACCAACAGTACAGGGCCTCCATATTTTTCTTGTAGCTACAGGGGTCTGCTTGTGGAGCTATTTGTAGAACATGGACCGGTTGAGCTAGTAAGTCATTAACAGACAAAAGAGTCATGGTTGGGAAAATGCTTTTTTATAAATGCAGATGTATTTTTGGTCTTCAAGATTCAATTACAAAGAAATTTAATTAAAAAAAATTCTTAAGTATATAAAGTCTGAGTACGGTAATGGAAATTCAGGTTTTAGGTTGCTGAACAGAGATAAGAAAATAGCCATTGTAACTATCAGAGAAAAAGTTATAGATACACAGCAAAATATCTAAAACTCCCATCCATATACATATATTATGATGAAATTTCAAGGTACGATGTTGGTCCTGTGATCAAATGTAATTCTGCAGATTTTTAAGTGATATATTCTCTTTCCAGAACATAAAGAACTGGGAAGAACATAAGACAAAAATTTTTTAAAGTTGAAAGAAAATATGTATTTGTGTTTTAACTTGCCTCATCACTCCAAATGGAATGGCTAAGAAAGAAAACTGGAGAACATCTGGAATACTTGGCATTTTTGAGTACTTGATAAACTATAGGGAAGTGTGTGATCCAAAAGAAAATAATTATTTTCTATCAGTAGAAAGTAATAATGTACTTATTCTGACACCAATGTGATGAAATGGATGCCTAATGTAACCCATTTTGTCTTCAAAGATGGTCACCAAAGCATTTTGAATCATGCCATTCACCCATGAAGTAATAGTTTAGGCATCCTAGAAAGCCAAAAAGTGAGAATGATTACTTTTAAGATTTTTTCTTGGTAAACCCTGAAATACAAACTTGGCAAAAGTTGCCTTCTATGTTTTCTGTGGATAGGATGTGAAATAATCACAAATTTGGAAATGTTCTGAATATATGATAGCTAAGTGTAAGACTAGACTAGACTGGAAGACCACCAGCATTTTTAAAAATTGGTCTCAACTTAGACATGTTTGAAATTGTTTGCATATGGTTGATCTTGCCTGAAGGAAAGAGTATGGCCTCCAAGTCTCTTTCAAGACATTGGTCACATTTTACCTGACATTTCTACTATTAAGCAGATTTTATGATATTTCAATTTGTCAATATGATATTTATTCAGATTTAGTAATTTAGTTTGTTGATGCTGAACTAAACATCTGGTGCTCAACTGTTGCTATTATTTCATGTCTTTCTCTGATCTTTTCATAAAATACTCAATTGTCCTTTAGCAATATTTTTCTGTGGCCAAAAATGCTTGAATATCTTAAAGCTAAAGATGATTACAAACTTCATTTCTATGCATGCCTACATAAGGGCAATTTTCATTATTTCCAATAATAGGAGCACTTGGAAGCCAGCCCATCTGTAATACAAAAGAGACACAAACAAAAGGAGAAAACACTATCACTCTAGGGACTTAGTGTATTTCATTGGATAATCATTTCAAATATAGAGTACATCTTCATTGCATAGTGAATGTCAAGCTCTGAACTCTCGGGTTAACTTAGCTGAGAAGTTTAATTTGTGTCTTTGTATTACCAATACCTTCTGTCAAATATTAGGATCGGTGATGTGGTAAGGTGACAGATTCTGTGATAATGAAAAATTGTGGAAATAAAACATTTATTTTCCCCCATTTTTTTTTTCCATTTAATTTTCTCTCTTTTGCTTTTTCTCTCTTTTTAACTATGGTTGAATAGAAGAATTTTTTGCTCTGAAGAACTAAATTCAGTCTGAAGAACAAATTTTAGAAAATTTTGAATCCATAAAGGCATACCAAAAAGTCGGCAGGGGACCAGCCCACTTACAAATCTCATTCAGTGTCTACCAAGATCTAAAATTAAGGAGAAAGGGAGAAGACATTGCCGAACTGTGGAGAAAACGTTTGTATATATCTAAGGGTATATCTAAGATATGTGAGACAACAGAAATTTTCCTAAAATAATGTCTAACAGCAACTAGGAGTACAGATTCAATCTTTATGTCTCAGGTCCAATTTAGATTCATTTAATTTAATTAAATTTAAATTTAACTAAATTAATTTAATTTAATTTAATGCGCCTCTCTCAGAGAGGGGTAAGGATCTTTGGTCAGGAGTTGGCAGGGCTGATAGATAGGGCTTTAAACTAGAGTCAAAGGGGGAAGGGGCTAAAACCAGGCACGCCGGTGAAGACCTAAGGGATGGTACGCTAGAATCAGAGGGGCTGTGTGCCAGTGGGGTCCTTTGGTCAGATCCACAAGGTGCTGAGTGTAAGGAGACGCACCTGAAGTGCTTCTACACGAACGCACGCAGTATGAGGAATAAAATGGATGAGCTAGAAGTCCTGGTCCAGTCCCGCAACTATGACATCATCGGCATAAGCGAAACCTGGTGGGATGAGTCCTGGTGGGATATCGCACCAACCGAGACTCCCTGATTCCCATCCATGAGTTGGTTCACCGACTGGAGAGTCAGGGAGTAATCAGCAAGACTCGCTCACCCTTTAATAGTCCTATATGGCCAGTACGAAAGTCTAATGGCGAGTGGAGGCTAACAGTGGACTATCGAGGCCTGATTTCCTTTTATGATAAGATCACCCATATGGTGGACCAAGGGAAACCAGCTGATGTGATTTTTTTGGACTTCAGCAAGGCTTTTGACACGGTTTCCCATAGGATCCTACTGGACAAAATGTCCACAGGCAGATGAGACTGGGGTGTTGCGATAGATGGTTACAGGCTCTTCAGGAGGGACAGGCAGGGTAGGCGAGGTGGTGGGGTGGCGATGTATGTGAAGCAGGGGCTGGACTGTGTGGAACTTCAGGTCGGCAATGGCAAAGTTGAGAGCCTCTGGGTAAGGATCAAGGGACGAACGAATAAAGGGGATGTCGTTGTGGGAGTCTATTACAGACCGCCTGGCCAGGACGATAGCGCCGATAAATTATTCTTTACAGAACTAAGAGAGGCCTCGAGATTAACTCCCCTTGTCCTTATGGGGGACTTCAACTTGCCAGACGTTAACTGGGAGTGCCACATGGCTGACACGAGCAAGTCCAGGAGGTTCATGAAGCACCTAGATGATAACTTCTTGGTGCAGGTGCTAACGGAGCCAACTAGGAAAGGTGTCCTCCTAGACCTGTTGCTAGAAAACAGAGAGGGTCTGGTGGGAGATGTGGTGATTGGTGGCCGCCTTGGTCATAGCGACCATGAAGTGGTTGAGTTCAAAATTTACGGTGACAGAAGGAAAAGTGCCACCAAAACCTCATCCCTAGATATGGGGAAAGCGGACTTCAGGCTGCTCAGGGAACTAGTCAGCAAGGTCCCCTGGGAAACTGCTCTTGAAGGCCTTGATGTCCACCAGTGCTGGTCATTCTTTAAGCGATGCCTCCTAGAAGCACAAGATCAGGCAATTCCTAAATATCGCAAGTCAGGCAGGCGGGGCAGGAGGCCGGCGTGGCTGACCAGGAACATTCTAATGGAGATTAGGCGGAAACAGAGAGTGTTTCGCTACTGGAAGGAGGGCCAGGTGTCATGGAAAGAATACAGGGATGCTGTTCGTGTTTGTAGGGAGAAAGTTCGTGTGGCCAAAGCACACCTAGAGTTGAAGCTGGCTGTGTCTGAGAGAGAAAATAAAAAGGTTTTTTTTAGATATGTGAATGGAAAAAGGAGAACTAAAGAATACATAGGGCCGCTCCTTGATAGGGAAGGTCTCCTCACAGACAATGACACAGGCAAAGCAGAGACGCTTAACGCCTTCTTTGCCTCTGTCTTCAATGCCGATGATGGGCTTCGGGACCCAGGGTGCCCTGAGCTGGAGGACCGGGACTGTGGGGATGACAAACTCCCAACTGACCCTGAACGTGTGTGGGATTTGCTACTCCACCTGGATCCCTGCAAGTCCGTTGGTCCAGATGGGATTCATCCCCGGGTGCTGAAAGAGCTGGCGGACGTCATCGTGGAACCTCTCTCAATTATTTTTCAATGATCTTGGGAATTTGGAGAGGTCCCAGTAGACTGGAAGCTGGCAAATGTTGTGCCGATTTTCAAGAAGGGTCAGAAAGAAGACCCTAGCAATTACAGGCCTGTCAGTCTCACGTCAGTGCCTGGTAAAATCATGGAGAAGATGGTTCTTGAACTTATTGAGGCGCACCTGGGGGACAAAGCAGTCATTGGTCCCAGCCAGCATGGGTTTGTGAAGGGTAGGTCCTGCCTAATTAACCTGATTTCCTTTTATGATAAGATCACCCATATGGTGGACCAAGGGAAACCAGCTGATGTGATTTTTTTGGACTTCAGCAAGGCTTTTGACACGGTTTCCCATAGGATCCTACTGGACAAAATGTCCACCATACAGCTAAATAAAAACATCATACGATGGGTGAGCAATTGGCTAACGGGCAGGGCCCAAAGGGTTATGGTAAATGGGGCTGCGTCAGGCTGGCGGGCGGTCACCAGTGGGGTCCCTCAAGGCTCCATTTTAGGGCCGGTACTTTTCAATATTTTTATAAACGATCTGGATGTAGGAATAGAAGGTATTTTGAGCAAGTTTGCTGATGACACCAAACTTGGAGGAGTTGTGGACTCGAATGAGGGTGTAAAGGCCTTGCAGAGGGATCTGGACAGGTTGGAGAGCTGGGCGATCACCAACCGCATGAAGTTCAATAAGAGCAAGTGCCGGGTCCTGCACGTGGGACGGGGAAACCCTGGCTATACGTACAGACTGGGCGATGAGACGCTGGAGAGCAGCCTAGAAGAGAGGAATCTGGGGGTCGTGGCAGACAGCAAGTTGAATATGAGCCAGCAGTGTGCCCTGGCAGCCAGGAGGGCCAACCGTGTCCTGGGATGCATCAAGCACGGCATCGCTAGTAGGTCAAGGGAGGTGATTGTCCCGCTCTACTCTGCGCTGGTGCGGCCTCACCTCGAGTACTGTGTGCAGTTCTGGGCACCACAGTATAAAAAGGACATGAAACTGTTGGAGAGTGTCCAGAGGAGGGCTACGAAGATGGTGAAAGGCCTGGAGGGGAAGACGTACGAAGAACGGCTGAGGTCACTGGGCCTGTTCAGCCTGGAGAAGAGGAGGCTGAGGGGAGACCTCATCACAGTCTACAACTTCCTCATAAGGGGGTGTCGAGAGGCAGGAGACCTTTTCTCCGTTAACACCAGTGACAGGACCCGCAGGAACGGGGTTAAGCTGAGGCAGGGGAAATTTAGGCTTGACATCAGGAGGGGGTTCTTCACAGAGAGGGTGGTTGCACACTGGAACAGGCTCCCCAGGGAAGTGGTCACTGCACCGAGCCTGTCTGAATTTAAGAAGAGATTGGACTGTGCACTTAGTCACATGGTCTGAACTTTTGGGTAGACCTGTGCAGTGTCAAGAGTTGGACTTGATGATCCTTAAGGGTCCCTTCCAACTCAGGATATTCTATGATTCTATGAATTCATTCACATAAATATTAGGGCTTATCATTTCCTTGTTAAGAGCATGAGTAAAATCAGAATCAAGTATGTTGGAAGGAGCCCTACTCAAACCAGGTCCAATTAGATAAGCAAGCTCGAGGTCCCGTGTAATCACGGGACAAGTTTGAAATATCAGAAAAGGGTGGGGACTCAATCACCTTCAAGGCATCTGCTCTGATGTCTGAGCACATTTACGATTACAAATTTGTAACTGTAATTTTCCTTGTTGCAACTTGTGTCCTGTCACCTCTTGTCCTGTTGCGGTGCATCTCTAGGAAAATACGGTTCTAGCTTTTCTGTACTCTCCTATAAGTAACTGAATTGAGATCTTCCTTTAGCCTTCTGTTCTTCATGCTTCTAAATATACCCTGTATATACAGGGTTTAAACCCTGTAATATGATAAACTGGCTGGTGAAATACTTTTCAAAGGATAGATTCATGTACTTATGGGAAAAAAAGTCCCAGTTTTAGCCATTTGGTTGTGATAGAAGGTGGAATCTATACTGCAGGTTATGTATCATCCATAGCTTAAACCTGCATTGTGCCGAGCAAGCTTCATATTAGCTTTCTGATTATACAGAGAACTAATACAATTTCAAATTCTAATTTCTGAAAATTTACCTACAGCTTGTGTAGTATCTAAACTTGTTATATGTTGTTTAACAAATTATAATTCATTGTTGTGTTTTGCAAACCTCATTTCTCACTACCAGACAGTGATAAATCATGAAAAACTTGAAAAATATTTTATATATTATAGTAAAAAGAGACTGTTAGTTCACCCGAACTTCTTAAGTTGCATTAGTTGAGATTGATGGATCAAAAAAATATATATTCCCTGTTTATCATATTCAAATTACAGCAAGATTGAAATCTATTGTGAAGGTATACATGGATTTTGGTCAGGTATTGAGGTAGTGTGTTAGGCAATCAGAATATTCTAGTCTTCATACATAGTCTTCATACATAGTCTTCACACACTACAGAGACGGGAAATTCAAAAATAGATATATTTTTCAAGAAAATTGTTTTTGCAGGAATATCTACTTTTCTATAATTAAAATAAATCAAGGATGTCTGTTTGCAGTTTATGTCAACTGCTACATTGTGAAATTGTCTTGATGTGCATTTTATTGAAAACAGATTATGTGAATGTACCTGCTTTTCTGACAATAACTCTGTACCAATCAGAAGTTTCCTAAGACTATACACATTACAGCCTAACTGTATAACAAAGTAAGTGAACTCAAGGACATTTGATAAATTACTCTAATAGTGTGGATGGGAGAAACATAAAAACATTAAAAATCTTATCTGATTTAATTTCCAAGTCCTCTGCATGTGAATTTTAATATTTAACACACTAAAAGGACCAAGAAAAAATGCTGAACATTGTTATACTGAATATGAGAGTGACAATTTTCCTTTGCATAGATGTGCTGGGTCTGTCTGGGATGGAGTTAACTTTCCCTGCAGTAGCCCATACAGTGCTGTGCTCTGCACTTGTAGCTGGAACAGCACTGGTATCACTTCAGTGTTGCGTCTATTGCTGCGTAATACTGGCACCACATCAGGAGCCCAAGCCCCCAAGAGCCAGCAGGCTGGGGGTGGGCAAGTGATGGGGAGGGGACATCACCAGGGCAGCTGACCTAAACTGACCAAAGGAATATTCCATGCCACATGATGCACTCAGCAAAAGGGGAGCTCTCCTCGTCGAAGGGCCTGTTCTCCTGAACAACTGTTACACATATTGAGGCCCTGCTTCCCAGGATGTGGCTGAACATCGTGCGTTGATGGGAATTAGAGAGTAATTTATTTTTTTCCTCTCTGTGCTTCTGCACGGCCTTTTTTTTTTTTTTTTTTTTTTCCCCTTTTAATTAGATCATTGTTATCTCAAACCTTGAGCACTTTGTTCATATTTTCTCCACCTTCCTCTTTGAGGAGGGGGAGTGAGAGAGCAGCCGTAGTGGAACTCGGCTGCCCACCTGAGTAAAAACACCACAATAGGTAAGATCCATATTGCAAGGGTCAAGCAGATGTAAAAAAAATGTGGTTTTTTTAACAAAATACATATAGTATGGCATTACATATTCTTGTTTATTCTAAGATTAGTGAGATGTCCAACAGTGAGATACCCAACAGTATCTCTATACTTCATTTTTCACATTTTCTGCAGCAGAGTCTTTGTAGGCCAAAACTTCTAGTTAAATTACACCGTGAATAAGATTATGACTTCATGAATTATCTCATGTTGTCAGTCCCATCACCCAGCTTTTTTGATAGTTGACTAATATGCTATGATTTTGGGTCTTAAATTCTTAAAGTAAATAACCTTTTTTTTTTTTTTTTTTTTTTTTTTTTGACATGTCACAGTCTGATAATACCTGGTATATTTTCTTTATATACTAAGAAAACAGGGAGATAGTTCTTTGGAATTGCCTCCTTCCCCAGACCTTTCATGGCATATACTTTGTCTGGAATGGACCCCAAATTTACCAGGGTATAAAAAAACAGAATCAGAAACCCCATATTTGTGAGAAAAATAAAAATAAAATAAAATAAAATAAAATAAAATAAAATAAAATAAAATAAAATAAAATAAAATAAAATAAAATAAAATAAAATAAATTTATAGCACAGAAAAATATACAATCATAACAAGGCAAAAAATGTGCACCTTAGTTTTTAGACTTGTTTAGATCAGGTTAGAACGTGGGATGGGGACCAAACCAAAAACCTTTGCCTCGTTTTCTGTCTGCATGTTTGAAGAAGTAGAGAAATGCGGATGGGAGCTATGATGTCAATGGGACAGGTAATGACCTGGATCCATCAGCTAATTATATGGCAACATGTAATAGTGTTTTGCAATGGTAATTGATATAGCCTTAAATACCACGTATGCATGGTGCTCTGTAAACAAGGTAAGTCTGCCCTTCCAAAGGGTTTGCAATCTAGCAGTTTTTTAACTGAAGTTAATTCAGTGAATATGGCTAGGCATGGTGATGACTGGAACCTAGACAAAGCTTGAAGAATTTATTTTCAAGAATGACAGTTACATTAAAAAAAAGAAAAAGATTACGTTTAATCTCTGAAAGGGATAAAATTGTTTATATGGGAAACTTAATGCAATAGGATTCTAACTGGCCTGTCTGCTGGGAGCAACTGCAATTCAGATTGATAACAATAAACATAAAACAAGTCCTTCAGATTTGGAGTAGTCCTTCAAAGCAACAAAAGTAATGGGGAGGACAGAAGGAAAGAAGGCCTGTCATATATTGTATATGTCACAAGCAAAATAAATTGCATAAGTAGCATCATCTGGCTTCTTGCTGCCGAAGAGGTAAAACATTCAGCACATGAAGTAGCAGCTGTGGCAGTGCTGAAAGCTGGTGAAACCATTTTGAGAGCTTTAGTAATGGAAGTAAGTAGCAGGTGTGGAGACATCCTTGCTACTGACTTGCTTTCTGGGGTGATTTGATGAATCTACCTGTTACTATTCCTGCCAAAATAAGAAATGCTGTTGTTCTATTTAACTTGCCACCATCTTTGGCAAATAGCTCAATAATTTTTGTTTGGAGTGACAGAATTCAAGAGGTCTGAGGCTGAATTTCAAAACTATTCTTTAAAGAGTAAAGGGTCATTTTACCTTTTCAGTGGTCAGCTGTCTGAGCTCTATTGACAGCAGCAGTATATTCTTGGAGTACTGCATCTTCTTTGTTATCTTGCTTGACAAAGAAACAACATAATTATGATTGTCAGTGAGTAGCCACTGAAATTAGATGAATTCCAGGATTGGAATTCAATAACCAGGTTATTGGTGGGGTCATTTTGAGAAAAAAAAAAAAAAATGGAAGCAATGGGTTAGTTGGCCTTTTTAAGAAAAATGCACATCAAGAAGTTTTGAAATATGTGAATAGTATCAGCAAAAGATGCATAATTCCATAATGAAATGCACAGAAAGTGGAGAAGGTTAATTTACCCTCTTTTTGGCAGGATGCCTTGGTTCTTTGCAAATGGCTAAGAGGTTTTTCCTGCCTTTTTCTTTACAGATGGAGAGAGTCCAAAAGAAGCAAAACAATGCTAGTGACTCTACCAAATCAGTGCAGCTGAATTTTGTGAAGAAACATCAACTCTCAGGAAGACTTAAAAAATATATATAATACCAGAGACAGAGCAAGTACTCGAGGTCAGAGTGTGATTTCATTTACACTAGCATCAATCTGGATTGCCCCCATTGGTTCCACAGCAGTTGTCTTCAGTAGAAATACTCTGGATTTAGAACCATGCAAGTAAAACAACCACTTAGCATACTGGACACTGTGAAGTGATATGCAGATAAAAGCAGTCAGAGTCAAACTCTGCCCCGGGTTATATCCGTGCAGCTCCTCTGAAGTCACTAAGTGCTTTCTTTGTCTCCTTAATGCTTTGCAATATTTCTTGTCTCTTGTATAATACTTTTCTTTCCCTGACACAGACTCCTGCAGTTCTCTCCAAAAAAAAATGGTGATGAACTAGCTGAGCAGTGACCTTTCATAATGAGAAATACCACAACACTGTCTGCCTCACCATATTTTAACTGTTTCCTTTGCTGTACAGCTGGCAACAAGGGGCTGCTTTTCACCTGCTTCGCAGTTCAGCAATGGTAGCCTACAGCTTTTCAGCTATTCTGACTGGTTTCATATTTGCATCTGAATGAGAATCAGCCTGATACTTGTTTTTCCAAACACATAGGAAAAAAAATGTGCCTTCTATGTTACATGCATAAAAAGTGTGTGAAATTAATGGAGACTGTGCACATAATTGTGAAGAAAGATGAATTCTAAACCTAGTGAAATTGCAGTGGGATGGCATAGTAGGTTACCAAGGCTGTTGAAATGAAATCTATATCTGTATAAATAGAATATGTATATAAGAGTAGCTGTCCTATAACTGTCTTTTTTTTTTTTTTTTTTTTTTTTTTTTTTTTGAGAGAGAGAGATAGGTACAGCATCAGAGAAAATCTGATCATCTCCTCTGTGCTACTTTTGTGTTTCTGAAGGGAAGACATTTCCTATAGCTTGCCTAAATACTGAGGACACTAATGAATTGCTTTAGATAAGAGCAATGTGTCCACCCATTTTCAGCTTTTTGTCCTGGCAACTCTGCTTTTCTCTGTAGATAATGCTGCAGCATTATAACTCTAGACCAGCTAAACTGAGTGCTTAAAAGACCATCTATTTTATATGTTCCCCCAGATTTTCTTATCCTTCTTCACATAATAACATAATCAGAGTCTTGGGGAGTTTGACATTGAGACATACCAGATTTTTAAAATATTCAATCTTAAAAATCTTAAATATATATATATATATTAGAAATCTTTTAATCTTTAAAAATATTCAATCAGATTTACTAAATTAGTAAATGTATATTTTCTCTATATTATCCATCCCACTTTAAAATGAGATTTAGCTGAAGATTCTTACTGTATTCGTGTACTGTGTATGAAAGAGACTGAAAAACTAAATTTATAACTTTATCCTTCTAAAAACATTCACAACATTTCTTTGGCACCTGTTCTTTCACTTCACCAAAGTATACACTTGACTTTTACTCCTCTAACATGAACATCCAAAATATACTTCAAAAACAGAGCCACCCAATCCCTTGCTTTTGGGGTATGTTTGTGGAGGGAATGGCTAGAGGGAAGGAAGGCTGAGGGCACGGTTGCTGAAGAGGAATGAAGATAAAAACAGTTGCGAGACCAAAGAGCATACAGGGAGACATACAGGAGGCAGGAAGAGAAGTTGGCAGAATTTTGTGATGACAAAGAGAAAATGGAGCTTTGGCATTTGAGATGAAAAGACTCAAAGCACAGGATAGACGTGAGGATCAAAATGTGGACACATACATTAAAAGTGAGGAAAAGGGAAAAAATCAAAAGAAATGAGAAGGGAGAAAGGGGCAAGAGCTGGAACACTGAAGTAACTGAAGCAGATGAAAAGAGGGTGAAGAAATAATTTAAAAACACAGACTAACAGAAATAAAAAGACAGAGAGGAAGAAAGAACAAGTAGGGACAAAGCAAAACTGGGCAGCAAAGTCCTCTGAAATTGGATGTTTCTAGCAAGATGAGCCATGAAGTAGAAAAGATAGGTTTTATGCTTTATTGTGAATTCAGGTTTGCAATATGTGCTCAGACTACTTCTATAATTTTTCCTCCCATTTGTTCCTGATTTGCCTCAGATACTCTTTTGCTGATGTTAGAATAGTACATACATGCTTTTCCTAGCTACTTTATCTCCACAGATTGTCTCAGATTTGTAATTCAAAGTATTCTTTCCTTCATGGTCTCTCAGAGGCAAACTTTGAAACTGTTTGGACCATTCTCATGCCTGTTACATTGAATTTATTGTGGGGCATGATTGGCATTGATGTGAAAAATCACACTTTCTTCCCAACCTCCTCCTGACTTTTCAACTTTTGCTTTAGATTTTATTTTATAACTTTATGCTAGGGAAAAACAGAATTTAGTACACATTTGTCAACAAAGTATTTTCAATAACCAATAAACATGATTAATAATATACATATGCAAAATTTAATAAACAATTAGTGTATACATCTTCTCACCTGATCAAAACATATTTCAGTCAGCAATACTTGTGTAACAAGCTTGAATAACCCACAGAGAAACCAAGAAGGACCTGATAAAACATTGTTATTGGGTAGAAATATACAGGGAACCACCTGTTGCACTGGAGGGGATGCCCAGAAGTACAAAAAAGAACACATCTCATTCCTTCTTTTCTCAGCTGGCCATTGGAAAAAAATTTCCACTTCCTCATTCCCCTGCCTTCCCATGCCTTCCCCTATCTTTCCATGCCTTTCCCTTCACCTTCTTCTTCCTACTCTTCTTTTTACTTTTCTTTCTTTTCTCTTTACTTTTAGAGTTGTTGTATGTCATATGGACCTACAAATAATTGTTTTCACACTTAAGTCAGTCTCAACATCTTCTGTGCAGTATTTGAGTCCTTGGTAAACTCATTCAAAGCAGTATGGAATAACAGTTCAGATTTATATGTCTTTCAGTCTGTTTTCTGTATCTTATTTTAGTGGTTGCCTTCACTGGGGAATGTCTTTGATGACTGTTTTTAATTTCATTTAATATTTATTTGTAACTGGATTTTACAATGTTAAATATAATCTCTTGTTATTACAGAATACATGTATAACCTTGGTATTCTGCTTACAATGCAAAATCAGTAAGTACATAGAATTGTCTGATCTATATAAGATAGATTTCCTTATAAAATCCTAAAGGACAATAACAATAAAAGGGACAATGCAAAAACTTTCATCCCAGTGCTGTATATAATAGGCTTTGCTGAAAATCCAGGATAAAGTATCTCCACAAAACAGAGGAGTTGTAGTAGGCCATTTTCTCAATAAGAACAGAGAAGTGGCAGTTGTACATTCAAAGTATATTTTGAAAAAAAAAAATAGTATTATATTGGGATAATTTCTGCTCTCTGCTAAAGAAGTGCAACCACATTTGTTGCAGAAAGGCCTACTTTTAGGACAGTTAATGTCCTACTAGTCCTACTAACAATAGGACTTAATGAATGAAGTAATTTTTTAATTAATATGTAAATCATTGAGACATTGAAGAGAGTTACAGGAGAGCTGGAAAATTTGTCTGAGAAAAATATTGGATTCTGTTTTTATATCTGCATATTTCTTAGACTTTCATCACAGACATTATTACAGTATGACAGAGAAAATTTATATACTGACAATGACGTTTGTAGGTATTCAAAAGTTGACATGAGTAAGAATTCAGGTTTACACATGAACGTAATCAACAAAACTGTGTTGTTTCTATTCCTTTCATATTCAAGACCATGAATCCCAAGTCCTAAAGATTTTTACCTTAGTCCCATCTTTCTTTCTTCCTCTTCCATTTATCTGTTGCATAATTCTGACATTGTATTTTTTCATACACTAATTTTTAATGCAGCACAAGTAAATGTTGGTTGTATCCTTGAAAGGAAAGTCTGCCTTTGCACTGTCAACCTGCATGTACACTATGTGTCTTTACGTCTCTGTAACTCTCTGCTACTCTCCACAAATGGAGCTTATAAATCCAACAAAATGCATTCCAATTAATATTTTATACAAGTAAATCCTTTTGGTAGTTCTTTACTGCAGTTGGCTTGATGAAGTCAACAGTTATTTAAATAAATTGTATAATGTCTTAATCTGTGATAATGAATGAACAAATACATAAACAGAAATTGTTATATATAATTCAATTAGAGAGGTAGAGCATTTTTCTCTGTTGCATTTTTAATTTGCTTTTGTTTAGCATTTCTTTGGTTTTCTGTGTGCCATCTCTGTTATTCCCAATAAACAAATATAAACATGAATTAAAGATTTCTGAGCTTGCTCTTTCTTACTGCACTGTGATATGGATTTATTTATTTTTTTAAATCCAATAATTATTTGTCCAATATTAATTATTTGTATTTCAACTTAAACATTGTAATTGATTAAATAATTTTTTGTCTTTGGCCACAATGTTCTTAAATTAAATCAACTTGTCACTCTTTAGCGTTACTAGGCTGGACAAGATTGCTAGCTACTTTGAACTTATCTGACATATGCACTGTACACTAGTAAAACTACTAAAGAACTAGATTGCTTTAAGCAATCAGTCCACACCACCAATCAAAAATGACACAAGATAAATTACAAGCTTGAAAAAGAAGTGCTGACCTTTAAGTAGGTAAAACTCTAGTACAGTTCTGGCTATTTTACAGCTCTGTATGTATTTCAAAAAATGTTTTTGGAAATGCCAAGCACTCAATCATTACTGCCTAAGGACTTTTTAGAAGTGTCTGTACTGGTTTCAGCTGGGATAGAGTTAATTTTCTTTCTAGTATCTGGTATGGGGCTGCATTTTGGATTTAGGATGAGAATAACTCTGATAACACACTGATGTTTTAGTTGTTGCAGAGCAGTGCTTGCACAGAGCCAAGGAATTTTCAGCTTCTCATGCTGTCCTGCCAGCAAGGAGGCTGGGGGTGGACAAGGACCTGGAAGGGGTCACAGCCAGAACAGGTGACCCAAAATGGCCAAAGGGATATTCCATACCATATGGCTTCAAGCTAAGCAATAAAACTGGGGGGAGCTAGCTGGGGTGAGGGTGGGGAGCAGCTGCTGCCTGGGGACTGGTTGGCCATTGGCTGTTGTGTGCTGAGCAATTAAATTTTCCACCACAGTTTTTTGTACTTTCTTTTATTACTATCACTATCACTATCACTATCACTATCACTATCACTATCACTATCACTACTATTACTACTACTACTACTACTACTACTACTACTACTACTACTACTACTACTACTACTACTACTACTACTATTACTACCATTATTATTTATCATCATCATCATCATCATCATCATCATCCATTTGTTTTCTGTCTTACTAAACTGTCTTTACCTCAACCCATGAGTTTTATTTTTTGTTCTGATTCTCTCCCCCATCTCACTGTGGGGGAGTGAGTGAACAGCTGTATGGTGCTGAGCTGCCTGACTGATTAAACCACAAGTCAATAGAACTGATAAAAAAATAACCTGAGAAATTAAATCACTTCACATGCGCCTAACTCTTCTTCTTTGAATTGTAAATTAATGTACCTCTCCACCTTATTTCCCAGTTATACATTCTGAACTTTGTTTTTTATTATTTTTTTCCTGCCTCAGTGTTGTTGAGGTTACAACAATGATCTTTCTGATCAAAGGGAACTTGCCTCCCTGCCACAAGAGCATTTGACTTTCCCTTTTGATCTCATCACAGACATTTCTTTACACAGATTCTCCACAATACTTAAAAAAAGTGAATGACTTTGTTGTTGTTGTTGTTTGTTTAACCTAATCCTTCTTTATAACCTTCTCACCTAGCATATGAACATACATATTGGATCATTTTTTCAGCACACTATGTCAGCCCCCCTAGCTGTTCCTTATCCAGAACCTAACATCAGTAAAGAAACTTTGATTAGTTTCATTTGTCTGAGACCTTTATGAATTCTCCTAATTCTTGCTGTCTTTCAAAGAGAAGTAACTAAGATTGTAAAGGCAGCAAAAGTAGTAGTATTATAGCAGAAATATAGTAGTATTTGTATAATTCTTTTTGATTTTGTGTTTGTCTCTATTTGCAACATTATTGCTGTTCCAGAAATTTTCAAATGTGTTTTTGGATCTGTATTTTAGTTTCTGAATGTGCAAAATTACAGAAGCAAAAAGGGCAGACTGTGTTAAAATTGTTATGATCAGAGCTTTGGGCCCTAGGGATGCCTTAGTAACAGAAATTTCAAGGGGGCAGGGATATCATACAAACAGCAAGAACTGCAATGAATACATGTACTTAGCAGAGCCTACCCTTTGAACCTCTAGAGTAAAATGTTTCCGTATAACTTACATTTCTGGTAGGATAAAAAAAAAAAAAAAAGTTATATTGGTCCACATTATTTTTTCCTGTTTTGGAAACATGACCAAAGAAATTCACATATTTTACATGTGTGCCCAAAAATATAAGTGGGACAGGGAAAGGAAGAAATCTAAAGCTGCTTGGAAATTTCTTAAGCTGTTTTCTTCAGAATGATAGAATGTCAGTAAAAAGAAAAATAAATAAATAAATAAAACAACCTTCCCTAAGAGCTTTACTGGAAGGTCACAGTTTAGGGGAATAAATAAATAAATAAATAAGTAAATAAATTGTTAGTGGTCAGGTGTTGATTTTGACTAAAATTCTATATACTTATTTTGAATAGTACTTCTCAAGTGGTCCTTATTTAGAGTTGTTCCACTTCATATAAACAAACATTTACTTCACTATGTAATGTCTTTGAAGCCTGGTGAGTTAGGTTATTCATTTAGGATTAGAATTTCAATTGTCATGTTTCTTTGTAACGATAGTCCCTAAGTCCTTTTTTTTACCTCATGTTTTATAATGCTAAAATTTCAGAGGAAGAGAAATAAAATCTAAAGACCATTTGTGGTGTGGTAAATGTATTTCTGTTCATTTCAAATGTAGTGTAAAAGAAAGTTCTAACTCAATTCCTTTCAAATGTAAGGGAAGGAATATCAGTCATCTTATGAAATGATCATGCTTACTTTTTTCTACCTGTGCCCTTCACCACAAAATATGTATAATGGTGTACATGAAGCAATGTTATTGGATTTTATGCAGTAGTATTATTTGTTAGAAATATTTCTCTGAAAACTGTGTATTTTTCTCCTGCTTGTTAGCAAAATAACATCTTGGACCAAGATACCTCTTTGGCTGTACTTTCTTGATAGAAACTTTAAATTAACAGGACTTTTTCTTAAGATTTAAGACTTCATGATGATAGATATTGTAAAGTCAGTCATTGACTTCCTTGAGATAAAGTTTCCTATCATAATCTATGCTCATTTTAACAGACATTTTAACAGTGGTTAAGAAAATAGGAACCTATAAATAAATGTATACAAACAATGAATACAGTCTCAGACATCAGTACTGATACTGATATAAATACTCCTAAAATGCATTTCAAAGATTGGATGAGACTGTAGTTGTGAAATCTGATTTCACAGGGTATGTTTTCTATCTTCCATTACCAGTAGTATATTAGCATAGCTACATGTACTCTGAATGATTGCAGTGAGATAGCAAATTGTGAAAAAAGATTTTTCCTGTGTCACTTCTTACATTAAAGAATAGATTTTTTTTTCAATATATGACATGTGCCTTTCATCACAGAAATATTATTAAATTTTATTATGCAATATTTGCCCAAAGTTTTGAAGAAGAAATATGTACTACCCACCATTAGAAATAATATGAAAACGTTATGAGGTAATGTCCAATAGTATTATATCTTTACAGGTGAATATTTTTTGCCTGCTGATATTTTTCAAGTTTCTTTCAGCTCTTTCATATTGTGAGAGTATATTCCAGTTTATAAGATATACCTGCCCTCCCAATGGACTTCATGATAATTGCCTCCAGCCGTCTGTTTATGAGAAGAATGTTATAAGGACCAACATTTACATGGGTACAGTATGATGCAAATTCTGCCTCTGAGATATAGAAGAAGCATGAAACATAGTCAAATTGTTTTCTTATGTAAGGATATTATGGAAAGGTAGACCTTGGTTCAGTCAAAAGATTGCCAGTAATACTTCTTGCTCAGTCAGATGCAAGGTTGTTGTTCAAGAAGGAGTACAATGGAAAAGTGTGCTCTTTGCTTTTGTTTGTAGCCCCCTTTAAAACCATTCCCACAAAATTAAGTTCTAACCCAAATCCCTTTGAGATTTAGTGCCAAACACCACTCTTTTATTAACTATAGATGGAAGAAAAAAAAAGGTATTTAATCTTTCTTCCTACATACAGTCCCATTTATTTTGGATTTTTTTTTTCTTTTTAGTTCCCATCAATATATTCACTTATCCACATGCAATACATACAGATTAAAAAAAAGGAGATCATAAATTAATAATTTAGACATGTATGTTAGCATCCACTAATAACCCACATTTCTATGTTAGCATCCACAAGAATCTGCTGCTTGATATATTTTCAGGACACATTAAACAGCGTTATTTAGTATCTTTAGTATCTTCTATGCAACATCTACTTAAAATTCATGATTTTGCCATGAGTCCATAAACCATAGATTGTGAATAATATTTTTGTCTGGCCTTCAGGATAGTGTTCTTTAGAAATGTTTTAGGAAATTATTATTTCTGTTTTTTGCTCTGAAACAATCTTTGCCTCATCTTGAACATGTAAGAAAATGAATTTTATATGCATATATAATTATGTAAAAATAAACAAACTTGTTTAAAATACTGTATGGCCTCAATAAAATTGCACTACAAACCATAGAACATAATTATTCTGTTTGTTTAGTTCTATTCTTCTTCCCTTCAGTATTTGGTTCATTCACAGGAATGGTGAATTTGGGTGGTAAAGGACCAAATGTTGTAAAAGAAGCTATATATTTCTTCTTTTGCTTCTTGGAAAAATGTAAGGATATTTCAAATTGTTGGAAAGGGAAATAGTAGAAAATCAAACCTGGGGAAACATAAAATAGATCATGTTCAAATCAAGATGGGGACAAATTATATATGGTCTTGAAAACAGAAAAAATGTGAGTGTAGTATGAAGCGAAATGACACCCACAAAAGGTAACAGAACTATGGAAGATCTGATAATGGTAACAGTGAATATTAAAAGAAATGAGAAAAGAAAGTTTGAGAAAATGAGAAAACAGTAAATTTAGCGGAAGATATAAATGGTTAAATTGTGAATCCAGTCTGACCAAGTGGTCTCTACGACATCTGGGAGAAAGAAAAGTATCTGAAAGTGTCTTATGTTAGTTGTCATAATCACAGAATCACAGAATCACAGAATTTCTAGGTTGGAAGAGACCTCAAGATCATCGAGTCCAACCTCTGACCTAACACTAACAGTCCCCACTAAACCATATCCCTAAGCTCTACATCTAAATGTCTTTTGAAGACTTCCAGGGATGGTGACTCTACCACTTCCCTGGGCAGCCTGTTCCAATGCCTCACAACCCTTTCAGAAAAGAAGTTCTTCCTAACATCTAACCTAAAACTCCCCTGGCTCAACTTAAGCCCATTCCCCCTCGTCCTGTCACCAGGCACGTGGGAGAACAGACCAACCCCCACCTCACTACAGCCTCCTTTCAGGTACCTATAGAGAGCGATAAGGTCGCCCCTGACCCTCCTCTTCTCCAGGCTGAACAAGCCCAGCTCCCTCAGCAGCTCCTCGTAGGACTTGTTCTCCAGGCCCCTCACCAGCTTCGTCGCCCTTCTCTGCACCCACTCAAGCACCTCGATGTCCTTCTTGTAGTGAGGGGCCTAAAACTGAAAACACTACTCGAGGTGCAGCCTCACCAGAGCCGAGTACAGGGGGACGATCACTTCCCTAGCCCTGCTGGTCACACTGTTCCTGATACAAGCCAGGATGCCGTTGGCCTTCTTGGCCACCTGAGCACACTGCTGGCTCATATTCAGCCGACTATCCACCATCACTCCCAAGTCCTTCTCTGCCTGGCAGCTCTCCAACCATTCCTCTCCCAGCCTGTAGCTCTGCTTGGGGTTATTGCGCCCCAGGTGCAGGACCCGGCACTTGGCCTTGTTGAACTTCATGCAGTTGACCTCAGCCCATTGGTGCAGCCTATCCAGATCCTCCTGCAGAGCCTTCCTACCCTCAAGCAGATCGACACACGGACCTAACTTGGTGTCATCTGCAAACTTACTGAGGGTGCACTCGATGCCCTCGTCCAGATCATTGATGAAGATATTAAAGAGGACCGGCCCCAGCACCAAGCCCTGGGGGACGCCACTAGTGACTGGCCTCCAACTGGACTTGACTCCATTTACCACAACTCTTTGGGCCCGGCTATCCAGCCAGTTTCTAACCCAACGAAGCGTGCGCCAGTCCAAGCCAAGAGCAGCCAGTTTCTTGAGGAGAATGCTGTGGGAGACAGTGTCAAAAGCCTTGCTGAAGTCAAGGTAGACCACATCCACAGCCTTTCCCTCATCCACCCAGCGCGTCACTTTGTCATAGAAGGAGATCAGGTTCGTCAAGCAGGACCTGCCTTTCATAAACCCATGCTGACTGGGCCTGATTGCCTGCTTGCCCTGCATAAAACTAAGGATTATGCAAAGATTACAGTTTTTATAGGAAAAGAAGATAAAAGTGGGTCCAAATGTAACAGGGACTCAAGGAAATGCAAAGGGTGGAAATGAATGATAAGGAACTCAATTTTTTTGTTGTTATGATTAAGAAATCAATATACTAGTGAAGAACACACTGATTCATTTCTGGGAAAAGAAACTGAATGAATGAATACAGTGAACTGTCAGGATAGGATTGAGTGGTGTTGTGGATAATCCCTGGTAGGCAGCTCAGTACCACACAGCCACTCACTTGCTCTACCCAGATGGGATGGGGGAGAGAATTAGAAAGGCAAAGGTTCGAGAACTCATGGGTTGAGTTTACTAGGTAAAGCAAAAGCCACGTGTAAAGCAAAAACCAAGCAAAACAAAACAAGGAATTCATTCACTCCTTCCCATCAGCAGGCAGGCATTCAGTCACTTCCAGGAAAGCAGGGCTCATCATATGTGACTGTTTCTTGGGAAGACAAATGCCACCACTCCCAATGTCCCCACCCTTCTGCCTTCTTTAACCCAGTTTATAGCCATAAGGTGTGGGATATTCCTTTGGTCAGTCTGTGTCACCTGTCCTGGTTTTGTCCCCTTCCAGGTCCTTGTGCACCTCCAGCCTCCTGGTTGACAGGGCGGTGTGAGAAGCTGAAAAGTTCTTGACTCTGTGCAAGCACTGCTCTGCAATGACTAAATCGTCAGTGTGTTATCAGTATTAGTCTCATCCTAAATCCAAAATACAGCACCATATCAGATACTAGGAAGAAAATAAACCAAGCCAAAACCATGATGTGAGGAGCTAGGGGGAGCTGCTGCCACCATCTCTTTATCTAGTGAGGATGTATCAAGCTGTAACCCAATAAGTAGCACTAAATTAAAAAAAATAAAAAATAAAAAACAAGGTTGTCAAAAACTAATCATACTATACACTATCTCTGAGAATGGGGGAAAAAAAGAGCTTCACACTGTTTTGCGCTCTTAAGCCTGCTTATGCTTTGCTGAATGAAGTTCCTATATTTGCTTAGAATTTATTTCAAGGCCTAGTTTTTCCTGAATTCCTACAGCTTTCTTGATTTCAGTGGAACTTCACTTTAATCATTTGTCCAAAGATGTGTCTTTTTTAAAAAACTATAAATGAATAATGAATTTACATACCAGTTTTGAAGAGCTTTACTTGTTCACATAAAATTATATTCATAACTAATTAATAAACTTTGAAACCACCTGAAGTGAGGGAAAATGAAAGTTGAGCTACTTAATGCATCTTTACCACCTACACATTCTTTTCTTTAAATTTTTTAAAGTACTGCTTAACAAGAGTTTCAAAAAATAATGGCTTAGTTTATTTGCTTCTCTACAGAGGCAGCTCAGGGTTTCTCATTTGCACAATCTTATGTTGTAAAAAAAAAAAAGGCACAAACAAACAAAAAAGCCCACCCACCAACAAACAACTATGCATGTTTTTACACAGAAATCTGTTTGTGTACTGTTTTTCCCCAAAGTTGTCACCTTCATTACAAATGCTTCAGACTGTTTTATTTTGAAACAGTCTGATAGAAAAATGGGTCTATCATAAAGTTGATTACCTGAGCCTCATCCTTAATATTTTTATTCAGAATTCATCTGCAGAGGCTCATTTCTTCCTGAGTTCTGTGTCATTTAAAGGAGTTTTAATATTTTGGGGAAAAGCAAATGAAATTGTACTAATATCTTGAAAAATATCTTTTAGTGACAAAGTGAGTTTGCTGAATTTGTCCAAAAGAAACAGTAATTGCCTATTTCTTGAAGTTTTAATAATAGGCATAATATTTCAAAGTGCTTCCTAATCCTAATGTAGAATGTTCAGTGTACAGAGAGCAATTTGGTATCCATTTAACCCAGACAACTGAAGGAAATTAATTACTAATTTACCTGGAAGAGTAAGTGTCAAGTCATGAACCCTTCATCTCATGTTTTCTTCATTTCTAGTTTAGACATCCTTGTAGATAATATTATTCAATCAAATACAAGTTTCCAGCTCAATGCAGAGGACTAGCAGTAAAATGTAGTGGTTTTTAAGATTAAAAAATGTTTTTTAAGATAAAAGATAGGAGGGCTCTTCATGACTTTTACAGTTTTTGAAGTCTATTGTTTCATAATAAACAGAAAGCAACCTATCAGTTAAAGATGAGCTGTTGACCTTCTAATATGAGATTCACATCACCTTTATGTGGACATGTGAAATGCAGATTTCTGTCATATTACTGTTGTCTTTACTAGTTCACATGGAGAAAATAGCCTTTCTAGAATTAGATTAATTCTTAACAGTTTAGGCTAGGTCTGTAATGAACTCCTTTGTATTCTTGTCTTGCAATTGTATGTGCTAAGAATCAGGTGGGATATACATAGGTTCGCAGTTGCAGACTGCATTTTATTTCCTTTTCCTGGGGCAACGGGGCTGAGTTGTGCTTTACTGAATAAAGTGCATATGCATTTTCAAATGTGGGAATCAGAATGTCCAGATAAATGCAAAGCTATCACATCAATATCTAAGGCTGTCTAAACTGTTTCAGGGTGACTAGCTGTCTAGCATAGTGCCTCTTTGACCACATTGAGAATGTAGGTTCTGTAACATCTAACTTTTAGATATCTACAACTACTAGAGTTCAATCCTATTCATGTGTTGTTTCTTCCACCAGAAGGCAATAACAAGTTATTTTCACCAGTCAGCTGCAGCAGGCTTTTTATGTCATTGTACTTCAACTAAATTGACCTAATATTTTGGAATGAGGGAGTTAAGGCATTGTGTGCTACCCTCCTACTTGATGCAGGATAGATTAGAAACAATACGGCTCCTTTCCCAAGGTGGAAAGGGTGATCTGGTTGGATTGTCTGAGAAATAAAATATTTTTACAATATTCAAGACTGCTGGTTAAAAAAAAAAAAAAAAAGCAAAGAAATACCATACATCTTTTCTTTTACTCATATATTTATTTATTTATTTATTTTTTCCTACGGAAGTATTTGATTTAATTTACACAACTATGTGAAAGAAAACTTCCTGTTCACTTCAGTCAGTCCTTTCTCACACAGTCATAGGAAAACCATTGGTACAGATATATAGAACTGAATGGCCTAACTGAATTCTTATCTTTGAAGACATAAATACTTGGACATTATGCAACTAATGTTTTTCCTTTGCCTTCAAGAAAAGACTCTATTTTGGCTAAAAATTAAGATGTTACAAAGATTCCATAATAATTTAATCTTAAAAGATGGGCAAGGGCTGTAAGAAGAAGCAATTGATGTTTATAATCTCTTATACATTCAGTATGTGATTTCTATATTCCTCACTGATTATGTATTTTCTATGTAGTGGTGTGAAATACTTACCTTGCTCAAAGTAAGGACCAAACTCTTGCAAAAATCAAAAGCAAAGGAACCCAATTGGCTGATGGCCATTATCCGTTAAGGTAAGCCAATGGAAGCACTAAAACTAAGCATTGCTGGATTCTTATTAATTAATTTATTTATTTTGAATACTGCATAAAGATCTAAGGGTTGTGTGGACTTATTTCTTGCTACTTGGTGCTCAAAAACAAACAGAAGGTGAAATTTCTTCATTTAGGTCAAGAAATGCTTATGATCTGTGATGGGCTGAAATACCAAAATGTATTTGGTTTAGATAGCTTTCAAAAATAATATCTTCCAATTTCTAATTTGTGTTACTCGATCAAAGGTACTATATTATACATGTATTTATTTATTTTTTTTTCTCATAAAGAGTGGAACAACAGGAAAAATGAAGTGCTATAAGAGGAGATCAAGAAATTGAGAACTAATAGTGGGAAACTTAAAAGCTGATACATTTGTTTTGATGGTAGTATCTGAAAAGCTTTACTGTCTGAATACTTGTCTTGTTTTAGAATTAAAAAAAAAATAAAAAAATAGACCCCAGTCTTGAAGCAGACCTGAGCGTTATCTATAAAAATTTCTCCTTTAAAAAAAAAGTGTTGTAAGAAGTTTATATACAAATATTTCCCTATATAAAAGTATTATGTAGAGGAAAAAAAAAAAAAAAAGAAACAAACATACACCACAAGGAAAAACAGATGTTAAAGAGAATAATCCAGATACAAGTGTTGTTTTTGATAATAAATTTAGGGCATAGATTTTTCGAAAATATTTAAGATGTCATAAGACTCTATTGAACCAGAGGTATTGCAAGGGTGGTGGTTTCTGTATACCACTGAAAGCCTCCAGTTCTTTTTGTTACAGAAGTATTCCAGATAAGGTTGATTGTATACTATATTTTGTATATATATTTCCTATATTTTTAGGAATAAAAAGACTTGCCCCTTCCAGGAATCATTTTATTCTTCGTAAGTGCCAAAATGTAAAAGTTCTTAATAAAGATATAATTTTCTTAAACTGTTCTCTAATGTTTGGACATTGCAAAGTGGAAGAGAAAGATTCAAGTCTGGGAACACATAAATACATGTGCACAAATTATCTCCTTTCCTTCTTCCAAAAAGCTTTCTAGTGGTGTTTCCTGGCTCATTACAATTTTTGACCAATGAATTAATTTCACAATTTAGCGATAATACATTAACTCTCAAAGTATGGATTTTTCTTGAAAAATATCTGCTTTATTGCTAATGATTCCTTGATATTTTTATAAACATTTTCTCCAGAGAGTTAATTAGTGTGTGCTGAAGCTCCTGATGGGAGATGCGAAATGAGTGCTTTTTAGCACCATAGGGGAAAATGTTCACATCTTACACAAAAACAGAAAAGCAGCCTGAAATAAACCCGACCCTATGAAAGGATGGTAGCAATAATATTAGGCTGTTTTTATAAGGGATTTTTTATCTTTGAAATAAAAATCGTTTGATTTATGAATGTTTTTCCTCTATTCTATTGTCAATGGACAAATGTCTACACTTCTATGTTTTGATATTCCTGGAGTATTTGAAATACCAGATATAGGAACATAGGACAATGTATCCTTTTTATTTCAGGTAATATTATAATTTTTCAAAATGATAGAGAGCTCTCTATGTGTGCCAAATCTGAGAATGCATGCATACAGAAGACCCGAAATATACATACTTAATAATAAGGTGTTTTAAATATGTTTCCAGAGTGGAAAGGTTTGAATAAACCCTGACACTTTTCCTCAAATGAATCTCAAAGGACCCACCAGGCAGTTAATCCTCTACCTTGATCTTACTTACCTGTAGAGTCCTATGTATATTAAAATTGGGAAGATTATAAAATTAACATGGATTCCAGTTTCAGCTCTATGAAGATAACACCCAGCTTTATTTTCCACTATCTGCAGACAGCACCCTCATCCAGCTCTGTGGAATCTTCAACAGGCTTAATACCTAAATGAAAAGGACTTGTCTAAAACCTAATCCAGGCAAGGTGGAAGGAGTGGTGTGACTAGGAAATCTTTTTTGAAGGCTATAACTCAGTGCTGTGCTCATCAGGGAGAGATGAACTGATTTTCACTAGAAAATTCAGAAATAGTGTAATAAGGAAAAATCCAAGACATAACAATCAATAAGTGAATGATCAGATACTCAAGTGGGATTCTAGTTAGCACTCTATTTGTGTTCTGCTTAAATCAAAACAGGGACTCAGTGTGGGTCTCTCATTTCAGATGAGTTGTATAGCAACTAGGTTTTCTGGCATTTGGAAATTAAATGTGTTCTAAGTCTTCCTTTCCTGCAATTAGCTGTTACCAAGAACCCAAGAATACCCTTCTGTCCTACCAGAGCCAGCAGTGTTTAAAATAAGTTTTTTTGTGTGTGCACGTGTGCATGCACATATTTAAATTGTTCCTTCCTGTGGTCTGCACCCTTGGGGTACGCATGAAAGCTTGCTTAAAAGAAATGAGAACTACCCTTTCCCCATAACAGGTAGGCCTGAATTATAGGAAGAACCAGAACCCCTAAAGTGGTGCTCACTGGAGCATGTAGCACAGGCTCAAGCTCATGCCTGTATAGGCTGGCAGCTATGAACACAGTTACTCTACCAGTGAATATCCTAGCATGCCATGGCATAAGCAGACACTGTTGCCATGTGCAGTGGGATCCCTTTTATGCCTGTGAACAGCTGTTCCCACACACTGGCAAAATTGTTAGTTTTAACTCTTGAAATTCTCTGTTATCATTATGCCTAGCAGTGCTGGTGGTGTTACAGGTGAAATCCTTATGGGTCATAACAGGTTTACAACTTTTACTAATATGTTAGAGCAACTATGAATCATGTTTTTAGATGAAAACAATCACCTTCTCTTTTATCAGCTTTTATTTTATTATTATTGTTATTATTATTATTGTTATTATTATTATTATTACTTTTACAGTGCCTTATGATAGGAGGTTTAAACAATTTGTCACTCATATTCCCATGGCATACGACAAAGCAGATTTTGGATGAGCATTTGCTTCTGCAGTTCTACTGCATCACAGTGGCAGGGAATGACATAAATATGCAGACTGATATTGCCATAACCATGAATGTATGGCTAAGCAAATATTTGCAATAGTAGCCAGAGAAGTAATCAGTTACTTTCTATTGCTATTTCATGAATGCTTAATGTATTTTTTAATTAATATTTAATATACTTACTTTTTTGTTTTTGTTTAATATCTAGATCATTTTTCTCCTTAAAAAAAGATTTCTAAACATAAGGTATAACCAAATTCAATGCAACCCCTCTCACAAGAGTAGCTTTAAACTTTATCAGACCTCAGTATTTTGGGGCAATTTATATATCCAATTTGAAGCTTATTCTTCCATTTTGTTATACATTCAAAACTTCCACTGATATGAATATGAAAGAATTACAATATTAAGTCCTAAAAGTTAATATAATTTTTTTTCATAGTTTAAAAATAAAATATAAAACACTGCAATCAGTATTTACTTATTTTCAACATTCTTCTAGAAGTGTTTACTAACCATACACAACAGATTTAGGGTAAAAGAACTAAAAAAGTTACAAAGGCCTCACATTTGCTTATGCTGAGTATATCTGCAAGCTGTGCACAAGGTTCATAATTGTGTTATAAAAAGATAAAATATTCAAAACTAAATTAGACTAGATTTTGTTTTGTTTGTGTCTTAATTCATGAGTACAGCAGTTCTTAATCTACATGAAAGTCCTTTTAAATCTATTTGCCCTGGAGATATTTTCCTTACTTTTTATCTAATTTTATTAGGGATGATACAACTGTGGTAAATGAGACAGCTAAGTTAACATCCATAAAACGTGTCTCTTTTATTTTCAGGTGAGGACTTACCCCTGTTACCCCTGCTCAGATTATCAGATTATCTTTTTTTTTTTTTTTTTTTTTTTTTTTTTTTTTTTTTTATACAGATTCTGAATTCTCGTAGTACCATCCTAGCCTTGAACTGGTCCAAGGATGTGTCATCCCCAACTTCTTTGGGCAACCTCTTCCAGTGACTCACTACCTTCATCTTAAACAATTTCTTCCTTATCTCCAACCTAAATCTACCCTCTTTCAGTTTAAAATCACTTTAAAAGCCTTTGTCTTGTTGCTACGGACAGGACAATTGAAATTCTTCTTCAATCTTTCATATAAACCTATCTTATATATACAGTCTCCCTGGAGCCTTTCTTCTCTAGGCTGAACAACCACAACTCTCCCAACCTGTCTTCACAGGAGAGGTGCTCCAATCCCTTGATCATCTTTGTGGTCCTTCTCTGGACTCCTCAGGTCCAATTTTAGTGGGGATCCTGAAGCTGCACACATGTACTTGAGGCATGCTTGCCCACTACTATACTTTCCCACTGCTTAAAAGCTCAAAAATATTTTCCAGCAGTTGCTGTAAATTATATTTTTTAAACCTTTTTCCTCTATAATTTTTGTATGTGAAGTATGGCAAATATTATGTTACCCAAATCAGTTCCATTGTAAAAATTCATCCTTCAAATGCTTTTAAATAAAGGAGCTAGAATAAAGGATTTAAAGTGATGGCCTTTTATATAAAGATTTTACTGAGCTATTATACCTCTAAAACCAAAAAGGCATTCAGGATTACTAATTCTTTTATTTTTTTTTAGACAACAGAAAGGAAACAGGAATTCTAGACTAGCTATATCACAGAATCACAGAATCACAGAATCACAGAATCAAAGGGGTTGGAAGGGACCTTGAAAGATCATCGGGTCCAACCCCCCTGCCAAAGCAGGTTCCTTAGAGCAGGATATATGCTTGTTTGTTTTGTTACTGTTATATTTCTATTTTTTTTTTCAGTTATTGTTTAAAGTTCTGCATTCATTAGTATCATAATATCTTACCATGTTTCAAAACACCTAAAAAAATCCTTTTTATCACATCATCTTAGGGGTCAAAGTCTTTCCAGATGTGGATCCCAAAAGATTTGAGAAGTGCCCAGGTCTCATTGCTTTGCTTGGGTGTTAGGCATCTGAATACCATTAAGGCAATACATTTCAGACAGCAGTTAGTTTTGTTCTAAAATATGTGTCTGAGATACTGATGGTGACTCACCATCTGAAGACATTTGATTCTCCATTGAACAGAAAGAAAATGTAGACACATAGCAAGGCCAAATATTTTATTACAGATTACCAATATTAAGCCTACTTCATTTACTGTTTATTTCATCCATAGTATTGTGTGAAATAAATCACTTGTAAAATAAAGGGGTTGTTTAATGTTTCTGTAAAAAAATAATAAATACTAAAACTGGCACAAAGATACCCCACCCTCTTAAATCTTACAAACATCTTTCTGATTACAGTCCTATGTGCAGTTTCTAAATGTCTAGAAAAAAAAAAAAAAAGAGTTGGTAGCTCTCAATATCCATGGAAAAAATTGGTTTCTAATCATACGTATAAGAATAATTATTAAAGGCATCAGGTAAGTCAGTAGTAATATGAAACTGCAGCAATCTAACAGGTGGTGTAGCAGAAAGCAATGAAAGTTGGTTGCTTTGACATAAGAAATATCTTTGATACAAAAGGGGTATAAAAATCTATCCATATTTTCATTATCACTTGAAACTTACAAGCTACCTCTTCACTGATTAAGATATGTTATTTAAATATTATTATCTTGAAGCCTGGATCACCTGAATCTGAAAGTATGTGCCCAGAAAACATAGGCTAGAATAATTAATAAGTAAAAATAATAATAAATATTATTTGATTCATAGTTTTGTATATAATGTGAATAGTAAGTGGGAAGGGTCAGTAAAGTTAATTTTGAAGGTAAATTACAACTTCTATATTTCTCACCAATTGTCTTTTATCCGTAATCGGATATACGTATACAAATTTTTTGGTCCACAGTCAGTTCCAGATATGGCATTAGATGCTGTTTCTCACAAATCAGCCCTTAGTCCAGTGTACACTTGGCCATCTACAAAATAGCATTCTACCAGAAGCAGTCAGCAGTCTGCAAATCAGGTAAAACATATGTTAGATTGTGAGGCAAAATTCTGACTCCAGAAAAATTGATAGCAAATAAAAGTTAGTGCAATATCTGCTTTGTTTTATCATCATTTCTACAGGTGTTTCCTTTCAAACACACAACACAAAATTCAGTTCCACATGGCTTATTAAATCTGATATTTTACAAACATGGATTCATGAGTTGCACCTACACAAATCATTTTCTTTTCACGAAGATCATTCTGTGACATTTCCACTTCCTACAACTAAATCACTGTGAGCTCATTAGGTTATGGAGATTAGTAACACGGAGGTAGAAATAGAAACAGAAATGAACATTGGAATCGAATACACTTGAGTAAAGGGGAGCATTGTTATATGACTTTGACAAGGAACATCCACAAACGTAGCAGTTTGTCTAAGGGGAATGTAGTGGATGGCATTAAAAGTTTTAGTTATGAATGTTGGACCCGCTCAGTTTTGCCCACCTCGGGGAGCTAGTTGTACCAATGGAAATTCAGAGTAGAAGGCATGCTACCTTGGACTACAGTGAGGAATACAAATCTATTTATTTTCTACTGAATGAAAATCCTGGGACTTTCCATCTTCTCTGAGATAAAACGGTATGAAAATGATGTGTGGGGAATTTAGTGGCTCTTGAGAAAGTGCTAAATATTCACTGAAAATAATCTATGAGGATAAGGAAATGCCTTTTTGACAAGATCCAATTTCAATATTTTATGGGGGATTATTTCAGTTACATGTTTTGAATTAATTAAAAAAAAAAAAAGACCTTAGAAGTGAAACAAACACAAACATTGCTGCGAATAGACATAGCAAGAAAATAAAACTTCCATTTTGTAAGAGGTTTTCATAGTTTAGAAGTTATTTTTGGCCTGGATTGGAATGAAACTAATACTTAGAGTGATACAGAAAATCATTTAAATTATGAAAAATACAAGTTATGATCTGATACTTGTTCAGAGATGAGACTTGAACCCCTACAATTGTATCTTTAATCATATGATGATTAAACTGTATCTTTAATCATAATGATCAACAAACATAATGATCAACAAATGGCCAACTGTATCTCTAATCATAATGATCATGTTTTGATCATTAATTTTATCTCAGGTTTGAGAAAATTTCTCTGTGAATGAGCATGTTCACTTTCAAAAATAGTTCACTTGACAAATCTCCCCAAAACAGCCAAATGTTAGAAACATTGATTTCTCTCATTACAGTTGTCTGCTTATTCTCTAGGTGAATTACTTTTTGGTACTCTTAGTTGAGAGATGAATCCATAGCATTCTAAATCCTGTTTGTGTTTTGTTGTTGTCAACAATAATGGACACATGCTCCCAGTTGCTACTTGAGAAGCAAGCCTTTTTAGGAAAATTGGAGCTGCTGTTAAAGTGAATCTGAAATCTCACCTACCACCAAGGAGAAAAGAGACATATCTATTAGCCAAAATATCACATAGTTTGTAGCTGGTGAAGTTTGTTTAAAAGCTGCATAGTCAAGCTTGTGTCTTGCACTGATCCAGAGCTTCTTTGCTTTTTCCCTTTGGTGGTATCTTTGTTCTCTGTTTGTGCTCACAGGGTGTTATCACCCATGGTATAATCTGGATTACTGACCCAGACTTGTTTTCTGTCAGCCTCACTGATATATAACGGTGGGACAGGGAAACGTCTCCAAAACCCAGGGACTGCTTTCTACAGTAGGAAGTCTCTTGGTGCTGACAGTCCTGCATGAGGTTGTGTACTGTTAGTAATACAAAGTTTTCCACTGATGGTTTATGTTAGTAATCATTGCAGGCAACATTGTTAAACATAGGAAGGTTTTCATGGTTCTGGCTGTGCAGCTTTCACTCCTCTCTCCCTCCTCAAAAGCTTTGGAACTTCTTTTGTTTAGTGGAAGAACTGATGCAGCATGAGGAACAGTGCTACAGAATTGTGGGATACCCTCTCTCTGGATACAGTTGGCTTTCTGAAGAAAGAGTTTCTTTGCATCACTTGCCTTAAATAGCTGTTCCTTAAACGAAAGAAAACAAACAAACAAAAACCCCAAAGAAAAAAATCCTACAAAACAAGAAACACATGGACTGAAAATAAAATATGGACTAGGAAGAAAAAATGTCTTTCTTGTGCCCATCCATATTTATTCCAGTTATCCCCTTCTATCCATAAAAACTGCAAAGGTTCTCATAATAGTGCCTAAGTGCTCTTTCCCATTGATACAGCTATGACAATAAGTTTCATAGTTTTCCATCAGTGAATCAAAGTGCAGCAATTCTCAGACTGTACTTCAGAATATGACAGCGTAGCACATTTACATAATAAGTAGCTGGTAGTATTGTTCCAAGTTGTTTATTTAGACTACTTTAATTTTGCAATTTATCTTGATTTTTATGAAAACAGAATACACATTTTCTTGGCAAACTGTTAAAAACTGGACTTCAAGTTACAAAGATGGGAGACTTGCCTTAACTGTGTTTAAAATGAATACAACCTAATGATACTGCTGACAGTCTGAAAGAAGATTTACCATTCCTGTAACAATAAAGACAGCACTGATGAGACTGCAAGAATAAGGAATACTCATTTCATCAAAGCACCAATTTTATTCACTAAGAAGAAATTACTGCGAGATCTATGGGGAAGAGATAGTGAGATTATCTCAGCTGTAAAAAGAGAAGCTCAAATTAAAGTCAATAAAGCCAACAGAGTTGATTCTGCCTTCTGATAGGTGCAAGACACATTGCCACAAAATATATCTTGGAAAATCAGACTCTGAGCTTCCCTCTAACAAAACTAAAACTAAAACTAAACTAAAATAAAATAAAATAAAAGGAAAAAAAATGTCATACAGCATGACTTATTGTGTTTCTTTAGTTACAGTTAAGGGATTCTGTGGTTTTCTTTTTCTTGTTTCAGATATACACCCTTAGAAAAGGAAAAAAAAGTCAGGACAAAAAAACTCTGCAATGTTTGCTTTGGACTGTGATTGCTGGAGATCCTTTTATTCCCACTTTTCAGACTTCTTCCTTTGTGAATACTTTTTCAAGAAATTAAAATAACCGAAGTTGTTGGCAACACTGATCAATCTTAATGTGTTACTTAATGGTAACACAACAGCAAATTCCTGGGTGCTCCAGCAATGTGTATAATGCTCACTAGTTCTGATACTTGGATGCCTATATAATAAACTAGCACAGCTGGGATCTTTAGAAATGAGCTGAGGAACAGTTAAGCGAAGGACTGAATGAAAGAGAATTGGATTTATGCATCAGTGCCAGGTGAGAGAGAATGAGGGAGAGAGAGAGACTTTTGTTCATGGCCCTGAGCCAGGGGTTTTTTACAAGCATCCGCATATACTTTTGCTGTGAAAAAGTATGGTGGGAATTCAACCCATCACAGAACTATGAATATCTTAGTGGTGAGAAACGGTATGTACTAGAAAGACTAGAAGCTCCTTGCAGGCCTGCAGCCTGCAGACTGAATTCAGATCCCACTGTACATTAAAGAGGCTGATGTAGTCGCTCAGGATAGGAGACCCTGTGTTGGGGTTCTGAAGAAAAGGCTGTGTAACTTTCATTGTGCATGACCACAGACAGAAACTGAGGTGATTACAAAACTCACCAGTCTCTGAAGGAGCATCTGAGGGGGGCACTTGAATATTGATGGAGATTTTACTACTTATACCATGAGAGTTGAGCATTATGCTCCTATATTAAAAAAAAAAATAGTATTTGAGATGCCGGTAGCCAATACTCCATTCTCTGGACCTGAAGAAATGTGTGAAATGGAGCAGCACCTGATATACAGGACAACATCCTTTTCCGCCAGAAGAGGACAACTGCCCTGGAACGGTCTCTGGCCTGTGCTGTCTTTGAAATGGGTCCAAATACTGCCTGCAGAGTGTAAGTCAGGAAGACCAACATGGAACTTGGGAGTCTGCTCGCATTTAAACAGTATTAATAATCGCACACCAAAGATCAAGCCCATACTCTACCTCTCTGTAGTTTACAGCATAGATATAACAGAGAGAAACTCCTGGGGCTTGTGCTACAACAGTTTATTATATCTGGAAGGCACCTGAGAACTACACTGATGTGCAGCAATATAAAACCACAAGTAAAACGCAGAATGTGGTAAGCTTACATATGTCTCACACTGCCAGATATGGTTGGGTGGGTCAGAGACACCTTAATTCCACAATATTATCTAGTGGGCAGTTTTAACTCTGATATCCTCTTTGATCTCAGTGGACTGCTGCATGGTAGGTAGACTTCTATTTAAAATCCCTACCAAGGCTCATGCCATTAAAGGTGAAAAATTCACACCATCATCAAATGGGTGTTTTAGGCAATACTGTCAGTCCTGACTAAGCCAAAAGCTGTAGCAGAAAGGCTACTAAAATGTCAGGCAACAAAAGTAATTATACAGGAGGTACTTTGGACTTACAGGAATATGAATGTTGTCCCCTGAGAACACTGGACAGTGGTTTCCATAAAACTGGCCTTGCTCTGTGAGTAGGAGTAGGACCTGAGGATAAGCTACTGCATGAAGCTTCTAGCTGATGTCACAAAGAGGGGAGAAAAATTGTAGCACTGTGCCACAGCCTCCATCATGTTCTGGAAGGGTGAGGTGATTTTATGTGTGGGCATTAAGGCAACAGGCCTAAACCCACCTCTGTACAATGTGACCAGATGAAGTAAAGGAGGAAAGCAAGTTGAAAAGCAGGGGACAGGTTGGATGGGGCCTTAGGCAACCTGGTCTAGTGGAAAGTATCCCTGCCCATGGCAGGGCAGTTGGAACTAAATGATCTTTAAGGTCCCTTCCAACCCAAACCATCCCTTAATTCTATTATAAACCTTCAGGCACTTTTTCATCACTGTTACCTGGTGAAGACATCTATATTTAATGCTACATTAATACTGATGAGATTTTTGTGAAAAGAGCCCAGAATAAATCTAGAATGGTTGTAGGCATCCTTTTATGACTCAAATGTTCCCATCAAAATTGCTGTTACATTTGTCAACTGTGATGAATGAAGCTATTGACTGAAGACATCTCTGCCCTAGTCAGATCCATAGAAAATGGATACCTGAGGAGGGAAAAACAGAAAAGAAACTGTGACACTAGCCTTCACAGCTTTTTCAGAAACACTGGTAAGGGCTAGGGAGAATATATATATTCGTAGTCTATAATTAGATGTATGTATCCTATACATAGATGTATGTATCCTATACATAGAAAGTTTTTGGTTTGCTTCAAGTTGAGATGAGAGTTGGAGTTGATTTGTATATAGTAAGCTGATTCATCCTAATGGATCAGTGCTTTCTCTGCCTTTCTCTGCATTCTGGCTGCAGAAAATGCCACATGCCTATTACTTAACATAATGTGCTAGTCAGGGAGGACACCTATTAGAGAGAAAGACAGAGAGATCACAGAGCTCAGTTTAGAAGTCTGGCTTCCTTTGCAATCCTCCTTTCATCTCGTCTCCTTATATTTCTGTGTTTTTCCTTCATTCTGTTTCTGCAATGAATGATGATGAAAGAACATTCTGTGTAACCCTTGTCAATATTTTTTTTTCTTTCCTTCCCCTCCCCCCCCTCCCCCCCCCCATAACTTCCTCATGTACCAAACAGAAACCCAACACTTTAAGTAGATGGTGGGTAAGATTTCCCAAATACCAGTGAACGTTTTGGTATACACATAATTACCCAAGAGAGACAGGTATTTCATTACATATATGCTAAAAGTACCAGGCTCTCTTGGGTAATCATGTATATAGATGCTCTCAGATGCCTTTTATGTGTCTCAGATGTTTTTTGTAAGAAAGAAAAAGAAGCTTGAAGAAAAATTAATTTACCCCAAATGTGTTAAAGTTGAAGGGGCCGGTTGGTAAAATTTGTACCTAAGAAAGTCTCACAAGTTTGAATGATGGCTGTTTGGGGAACTGAAATCTAGAGCTATAGCACCAACCTATCAGTTGCCTTCCATTTCTAATTGTTTATTAGGATTTGATTTCTTTTAATAAGTTTTAAGAAATATAAGTAATAAGTTTTTATTTTTTAAGTAATAAGTTTTAAGGAGTTAAGAGCACACATGCAATCAAAGGCAGTAAAGGGAGTCTTTTAACAAGAAGTACTAAAGAAATGACACCAAGCGCTCACAGAGTGGATACAGAACATTCTCATGAAGTATAAGATTTGAATTCCGTATTTTCTCTGAAACTGCATGTGAATATTTGCAAGCAATTATTGTATAGTATTTTGCTGTTTGATAGTAAGCTATTATCAAATATTATAGACTGAAGAGGGGTACTTCTGCTATCAGCTGATTTTATAATCTGAAGTCCTATATGACACAAGACAGAGAATCTCCTTGATCAACAAGAAATCACTGCTTCTCTTGGCTGCAAAAACCTTTTCATCCAATGTAGTGCATAGAACACTTCGTGCTTTACAATAACTTTGATATGGTGAATACAAAATGGAATTAAGTTAAGCTTACAGCAGAAGTAGCATTTTCATCATGAGCCACTTATTTTTATTACCTTATAGTGGAACTGAAGCTGCTGATGCTTCATCTCAGTTTCAGAGTTCTGTATTTTTTTCCTTAAATTAAAATTAAGATATCTATGGGGACTTTCTTTTTCCTCTCCTCTCCTCTCCTCTCCTCTCCTCTCCTCTCCTCTCCTCTCCTCTCCTCTCCTCTCCTCTCCTCTCCTCTCCTCTCCTCTCCTCTCCTCTCCTCTCCTCTCCTCTCCTCTCCTCTCCTCTCCTCTCCTCTCCTCTCCTCTCCTCTCCTCTCTCCTCTCCTCTCCTCTCCTCTCCTCTCCTCTCCTCTCCTCTTCCCTTTTTATTTTCTTAGGGTGTTTTTTTTCAGGCTTTTTAAGACCACTAAAAATTTACTAACAGCCTGTGAAAAAGTTCAAGTGTTAGTGCTATATACTAGCCACTCAAAATCATAAATTAAAAGAACAGAATTTGGCAGAGCAAATTTTGTTGTGAATAAAGTTGTAAATTGGTTGTCCAGGGTTTCTATTTTAGTATCAGACTATGTTCCTCATTATTGTAGTAAAAGAATACATATGAGGATTTTGTTACTGGTAAAACAATGTATTTGTTATATATCTGCTGTCAATTTTACTTTCCTTAAGCGTTAGCTTATGCTGAAAAAATACGCTGCAAATGCTGCAACACTAGTCTTATACAAAATATTAAAATACTAAATTCAAGACACTGATTAGAAAAGCATGGTAGTCCCAGTTGTGGGACTCTTTATAATGGCTTACATGAATATTTCAATCATCTACAATATCATACTGAAAACAGAATGTAAAATTCCAAAAAGCCTTTTGGAAAGCTGAAGAAAGCCCCTTGTGTAAAGTCATCATTTTGTACATGTAGTTTAAGATAAAATTCTTGGCATGGGAACACGCCATAGGATCTTGTTCCTATGCCATAGGAACTTGTTCCATTGCCACAGGAACTTATCTTTTGAGGTAGTATTTGCAAAGTTCGTAGAGATATGAATTTTAGGAGCAGCAGTAATACTGCAGAAGTTTAATAGAATTAAGTTCTGGGAAAGGAACCTATAGGAAAGGACAAAGATAACTACTGTGTATGCTTAACTGTTTTTCATATGAATGTAATGTTAACTTCATCTCTTTATTTCATATCAGGTAGATGCAGATATGGGTCAAAGAGATACAGAAACAGTTATTTTTCCCTGTTACGAGGACTAAAAGAAGTCTTGCATTTACATGTAGAAGATGCACAATAAGAAAGACATATTTAGTTAAAGTGATAACAACAAATAAATCGAGACAGACAGATTTAAGTGAAAAATGTCATTGTCAGTATTCCTGGAATGAAACATGAGCTATGTTGTGTTTTTGGTTTTGTTTTTTTTTTTCTATAAAAATTTCTTACAAATTCTACAATTTTATGTCATTCTACTACTACATATATACTTACATGATTTTCAAGAGAAAAGAAAAATATGAATGTGGATAATGGGAAACAGTTCACTCAAGCCAACAAGAATAAAATGGTGAGTGTAGATGTGCAGTTGATGTAAAATGACAATCATCTCTTTATGTATTACAGCCTTAAATTTCAGAGCATTCCTTCCAGACAGAGTTGTCAGGCTATTTTGATTGGAAAAATTGCTCTCACCTCTATAGGAAAGGCAGTCAAAGCATTATATCATTTGAAATTCTCTCTCTCTCTCTTATTTCCTCCCTCTCCCCCCCATCTTTTTTGTTTCCCTTAATCTAAATTAATCCAGTGCTGTGTGCTTTATTTGATGGATGGGGGAATGAAACAATTTATTTCACAAAATAAGATAATATAGAAGTGAATTCCAGTTTCAAATTCCCAGAGCAAAACCATAATAAACAGAAGACATCAAAACAGCTTGATGTTCACTGGCAAGGGAGAGTAGAAAACTCAGTTCTTTTCTTTTTCTTTTCTCATATATGGAAGTTTTCTCCCAGAAAATCAGTGAATACTCCATTTCCCTACACCTTGTTTCCAAGTGCAAAGCAAGAATGACACTTTTGTGTGTGTGTGTGTGTATTTTTTCTTTTAAGATAAAACAAACCATAACTAGATCTATTTCCACAGAAAAATTAGGTGTAAATATTGTAAAATTATTTAGAATATCACACTTGATCAACTGTTTCCTACCCAAAGACACCTTGGTAAGGAATCTTGGCACAGTTCTACACTGTCAGTTAAGCTTGGGTGTCACTTGAGGCCTGTGATCACACCCACAACCTGCACTAATGTGCCATTATTTATTGAGCTAGGCTCCCTTCTCCAGCATCAGCGTCATAAAACTGAAGACTACTGAGGGTCTAAATTCTGACTTTTAATATGGTTGGCATCCTTGTACTCAACAAAAGTGCAGCTTTACATTGCAGCATGTTTCATAGTTGCTGCAAACAGCTGTCTTGTAAGATTAGCTTATAGTCTTTAATTAAAGAAGCTTAATCAAGTTTATTTCTGCATTTCTAATTATTACATAAAACTTTAGCATGTGACTTTAGTCTATGTGTTAATATAATATACAGCCTCTTGTCAGGAACAGTTATACCCTTGGTAAAATATGGCAACAGTACTATACACACCATTCTGAGTAATGTTCAATTTATAGCTTACATGGATACAATATGAACTACTTTGATTTATACTGTATGCCCTCTAGCAATACAAGCCAATGTTCTCCTTGCCTTTTTTATTGCACCAACAGTACTCAGTGCATTAAGGTTGCTTGGATTTTCCTATAGCAACTACTTGATCGTTTCAGCAAGTTCAAAACTTAAAGATATTCTGTGATGGTTATTCTGTCCTCACCTGTCTGCCATTACATTTATATTCCACAAAATGCCTGGGAAAGCAGTAATCTATGACACGTTTTACCTTAGGCTAAATTGGATATTTTCTCAACTAAGCCAATATATTTAATTCTTTAAAATAAGATCTATGGAAAATTACTGTCTGAAAACTTTAAAGGTATGATCACTACATTAAATTGTGTGCATTTTTCTTCTGCTTTGTTGTTGTTGTTGTTGTTCATTTGTTACCTACATCTTTTTTTTTTTTTCCTCTTTTTTTTTTTTTTTTTTCTTTTTTCTTCAGAGTTAGGTCTTCTAGCACCGTTTGTTTCCTGAATATCTCAATTCTATCCTTGGTAAACATTTTTATTTATTTATTTTTAACAGATGTTATGCAGGAAAGAATAATGTCCAATCACAATGTTTGTCTAAGTCAACCTGTTGGTTCCCTTGCCTTTAACCTACTGGCCAACATCCTCAACTGAACAAGAAAAAGTCCTCAAGGCTCTGAGGAAATATAAGATATAATATGAATTATCCTCTGGATAATTCAAAAGCAAAATCTAATTTCTACAGGTATACAGTGCATGCCAACATGGTTTAAACAAGCACAGCTGTACACACACAGCGATCAAATGTACCTATGGGGACAGTGCCTTATTGATAGCTGAAAACTGACCACAGAATGAACGGGCGAAGCATAGATAGACCTATATTAAAATTAATACTAAAAGGTCATCATCTTCCTTTCTCACTACCTAGAATCAGTGCAACAATGTCTTGAAAGAGAACAGCCAAATGCAATTTCTCTCCTTTTTATTTTTCAAACATTGATTTCAGTCAAAAAGAAGGCGGGGAAGAAGAATAATCTATTTTTCTATAAGACATCAAAAACTGCCTGTAAGTAAATATTGACACTTGGCAGATGTGTGAGTTTATTGCAAAACACTTTTCCTTTTTAATCGTTCTAATTCTATAAATCTTCACCTGACATATTGGTGTGAGCTTTATAGACCAGATGTTCTGTGTTTCAGTGAAATAAAATGACAGCAACAACAAAACAAGCAAACAAAACAAACAAATAAAAAAACAGAGGCAAACCTAAATCTCACAGACTTTTTTTTTTCTCCTAAATGAAATATCAGTGTCTTACACTGTGTAACTTAATAGGTGACAATTACCATTACTCTTGAGCTGTAGTAACATACAAACTCTCCTTTCTACCTTGATCACTATTGTCTTTTAATTGAATCTGAATATTTTATGAGGAAGAAACAGTAGGAGCATAGCTTTTTAGCCCTGCTAGGTGTTATTGCAGAAAAAAAAAATGTATACGATGCTAACAGATGCATAATTTAAAAATAAGGGCTATTTCATAGCTCTTAGGAACACAGAGGCTACTAAAATCCCAAAATACAAACTACAAAAGCATCATATAACATAGTGAGAATAACCATGACATCTCCCAAATGAGATTCAAAATGCTACTCCAGCAGATGCAGAATTTGTCAGTCCCAACACAATTTCTAGGTAAGGAACTGCCTAACTATGTGAAAATCACGTACTAAGAGGAAATTAATCACGTATGAATGGAGGCACATACTTTCCAACTGTTATAAATGCGGTCTCAACTCAATCTGAATTTTGTAATATTTATAAAACAAATATTTATAAAAGGTATAAAAGGCAAGTAAACAGCGCTGGGTGTGCGGGGAGTCTACGCTCCACCAACACGCACACACGAACATCAAGCATTCTAAACATACAGAACATGGCTTTTACATACTAAACCCAAGTATGCCTATACATATGTACAATCAGGAAAGGTAACAAACAATCCTCTAAGTTCCATGACTTACTAAACTCGAGTACGCCTATACCTATGTAAAATCAGAAAAGGTAACAAACAGTCCTCCAAGTTCCACGACTCAACAGTCTCCATTTTCCACTCCTTTTCTTGATTACATACAAGTCTCCATTTTCCATTCCCTTTGAACAATATGTCTTGCTTTAAGTTGTCAAGCAACTCGGTCTTCAGGCCTTATGTATCCCGTTCTTCCCAGATCAAAGAAAAGCATATCCATCTCCTTTTCAAGGCCAATAGGCCTGGGTCAAAAGGCACGTCCAGGTCAACAGGGGTGTAACAGCAAAAGCCTTCGATGGCTGTAGCAGCAGAGGGGCCCATGGCATAGCAGTTGGATCAGTAAAGGGGCCCGCAGCTCCCTCACTATGTGGCAAACCACATGTTTGTGATTGTGGCTCCACATGGCTCTTTAAGGCCTCAGAGACTGCTCGCCAGGTGCCGAGCAATCCCACTGCAACCTTGTCGTTTTTAGTTGCAGAGTCCCACACCTTGACCTCAGTTTGGTCCCATATTTCAGGCTCATAAACTGTCTGACTGTTAATAAGGATTGTTAATAAGGAGAATAAGCTGTAAGGTTACCAGGACAGTCTTTGTTCCTAAGGACGTATGATTCCCCATAATGCGCAACTGCTTACCAGTGAGGGGCAGTTGTGTGCACAGGTCTGCTTCTCTCAGCTCGAGCTTCTCTCCAGCTCCAGTGCGCCTATTTCCAGTGACTTTCTGCATGAGCTTCTCTGAGCGGTTTGCTGAGTCTGGCTGAACCTATCTTCATGAGGCAATCAATGTGCCTGCTCCCGTCATGGTCTCCATTCTGCTAGCCTGTTCCCCTTCACTTCTTTTTCCTGTTTCTTTATTGATGTAACTTCATCGCGTTGCCTTTTTTTTTTATCTTGAGGGCAGGCTCCCCTCTTATACCCTTCTCTCCACAGCAGTTCTTTTCAAAACAACTTTTCATTGGTCAAACAACTTTGAATGTAACAACAACAGCAAACACAGAGATCAGTTTATTTGTCCTTGTTGATGTCAGTGAAGTCAATAGGAGTGAAGGTGTCTTTGTACCTTATTAGTTACAGAGCCATATCCGACCATTTAATATAGATCTTCACCAAAAAGATGTCTTGGCACAGATAAGATGTCTAATCAGTTCTGTGCAACCCTCTGGCAATTTATCAATCTCTGTAAAAAATGCCATGTGTACTAATAACTTTACCATTACGCTATACTTATTGTCAGAGAAGCCTATGTTTTGCCACTGGAAACTAGACTTGATGACCAGAATCTTTTGTTTTTCACATCTCGTTATTTTTCACATATAGTATAATGAATTAAATACATTTGTGTACTTGTGAAGAAAAGAACTAACACATTATCAAGCAAAACCAACAGCAACATAGCTGTTTTTGCAAAACTGGCATGGGGTAGGAAGTATTAAGGGGTTTTCTAAAAGCTGGATTTAACAACAATGTTTAAAGTAGATTGGTACAGGGATTCCCAGAGTTGCGTGGTATATAATAATGTAGTTTTCTGCAGCAGTTTTTTATCCACTGTTTGAATATTTAAACGAAGGTCGGCTGCAGAGGGGAAACAACAGAAGGCACATATGCCTTACAAATGCCTTCTGATGCTGAAGCTGAGGTACTCTGACATAGGCTGTGTGAGAGTGTTCTTCCTGGTCATCAGAATTAGCTTCTCTCTGCTCAGTTGTACCTCCTATAAACACAAAAGACATTGTCTACCACTTCTTTCAGATTAATCAGAATACTTTTAGCTGCTTTTTGTGTGTTTGTTGTTCTCTTTCAATACTCTTGAAAGCTTTCTTTTTTATTCAGAACTACTTCATGACTTAATCACTCTGAATCACTCCTGTTGTAATCTCTGCATATCTCTACTGTGGCTACATTTGTCCTTTCAAGACAGCAGAGTTACTCCCCAAAACACAAAAGCAATCAGGCTATCTTCTTCACCTTTGCAAACATTCATACAACTAAAGCACTTAACAAGCTGGCATGTAAAATGCAGCTAAAGGTGACTCTTGCCCAGGTTTCTCCTTCTGTTTTGCAAAGCTAATCATCTGGTCTTAAATTTCCATGTTGGATGCCTGTTCAACAGGACTGTTTGGATTGATTCCTGTAAAGGTAAAGAGGCTGAGCTGTTAGTACTAGGAAAGCACATAATGCTGATCTTGGATAATAATAAATTACTCTGAATAATTTATTTAAGTCTCTCTGTATTTCTTGTTTCTTCTCCAGCTCTGCTTTTAAGAGGCATGTTACTCTGTGACCCTCAAACTGAAAGGAGGCTGTAGAGCTACAAACTTACTTACTCAAAAGTAATATTTGATGATTACTGAAATTCCTGCACTGATGCAAGCCAGCTTCCCAACCATTACCTTAACTTCTAAGAACAGTCTGTCAGAGATCTCAGGCTTGAACAGAGCTGGGTGAAGACAGCTGAACTAGCTCTTACCAAGCTGTGTTGAGAAACAAAAATAATACATGTATACCTTGGTAGAGCACTGCACTATGCTTCTCAGTTACTACAGCTGTATGGCCATTGTGACTGGAACTGCTGTTGTGTGGTGATATGTCAGCTAGCCACACCAGCTTACCTAGGTTTTCCACTAACTGTAAAATTAGGATTCAGTTCACAACTTCTGGAAGAAAAGCTCTCTCTTTCCTAAGCTTTTGAATTTTCATTTCTTTTCTTATTTGTATAAATGGCTGTTCAGTGATGTGAGCAGACATACAGTCTCAAGGCAGATGGAGCCATCTCAACATTGGTTTTAACAGCCTTTGTCTAGATGAGTTCTAAATCTGACCCATAAAGCATCTTGTAAACTGTACTGTAAACCATTACAATAAATCATTATACTGCTAACAATAAAATATTTACAAGACAATTATTGAAGAAGCTCTTGAGAGTTTAGGAATCCATTCTTCTTGTGCATTTTTGTTTTGTCTGGTTTTGTTTCCATGTAAAATTGCATTTCTGAATTTTAACAAGATGGAAACAGAAAAAGTAAAAATACTGCACCTTTGAATTTTCTTCTTGATGTTTATGCCTGTCAAAAAGAGGGGATTACTTTTATTTATTTATTTATTTTTGAAAAAGTATTAGAGAAATAATATGAATATAGACAAATTTATAGTAAGTTGAAGTAAAGAGTAAACATCAGGAAAAAAATACATATAGATATCTATGTATAAAACAGTGGATGTTGGGTTTTTCTATTTATGAAAACTGAGCAGTTAGTAAAATTGCATGAACATGCATTTTTCATACTTGGTTTTTCATATTAAATATACCTTTTTGCATTAAAAATATTAATAAATTGGCTTTTGTTGTTGTTGTTGTTGCTTTGTTAAGAGGAACACTGGTCATAGATGTTCTGAATAGGTTACTAAGATTTTATCAGTTCAGGGATTTTCATTAAAAAGAGCTATGGCTGGAGTATAAAACATTTTCCAGGCAAGGAGAGAGACAATTTTCAGGGACTAATTATAGCTGGAGGTAGCTAGGAAAAATATCAGGGTAAAAAAATATCCATCGATGGAGCTAATTTGGAGCTGGTGGAAGTATGGTTTGAAAAGTGTTTGGTGAATGATCATAACCTTATTCATTCCTCAAAACAATTTCAATGTAACTATCTGTAATAACAGTGGTTTGATTATAGATAAAAGGCACATTTTGTAATGGGACTTTTTGTTAATGGGACTTTTTGTGTAGGTGTGTGTCAAGGATGAGTGAACCAAATTTGTTCTGGGAGGCTATAAGAAATTATTAACTATCAAAACTGACAGGGTTGATGCTCAAAACATAAATAATGCCGTAAATATATTCACCCTAAAAGGAACTTGGTTTTATTTTTCTTTGAATTTTCAAAATGAATTGTGACAAGGAAGAAGAAGAACAACAACAAAAATCTGTGGAAAAGAACATTATTTTGGCTAGATCTATAGTTCTGGCTAATGGAGACCCCAGTTCAGTTTCTCACTCCAGTTAGTCAAGGCATATCACTCAGTTGCATTAAAAATGGAATGCTAGTATTCTGACATTTTCTTTTGTCTCCTAAGACTAGGTTTCTATCAATAGATGAAAAGGTTTCTCCTTTCTGTTAAAGGAGTTCTTCCTCCACCCTTTCCTCTAGGTACAATAAGCTACTTAATACATCAAGATGGGGAGATTCTAGTTGTGCCTTCATCTACTTAAGGCATTCCTGGCCGGAGAGCTCATTCTTATGAAGGAGTATCTTATTCAACAAAGAGCAGATAAGAAAAGAAAGATGACTTTTGACTTCTGTTGCATCAAACACAACTATTGCTTGCCCTCTGCTAAGTAAGAACATGGTTTACTGATCACAGGCTTTACTGGGGAATAGGAACAGCTGTTTCCCATCTCCACCTTTCAAATGGGAGACCTAATCACTTGGCTGGAGTGTCAATATTTAATTTTCTGTGAAAATCAGTTGTTTGAACAGATGGAGATGGGAATATCCCTTTAAACTCCAAAATGACTGATATGATGTTTGATGAAGTCTGACTTCTGGGATTAAAAGCGGTATGTTTGAAATATCACAGAGAAAAGGAAGTTAGCTCAGGACTCTCCCATATTGACTGAATAACAGAACCAAACGGCTGTTGTGCAAGAGGTGCTCTACTTCATCTTTCTTTCTTCAGTGTCACCTTTCAGAACAGGATTTGTTACTCAGAAAATGTCTGCTGGTGTGAAACTGCAAGGTGGACATATGTTCAAACACACTACCCAGTGGCATACTGTAGACAGAGAGCAAGAAATCTCCAGAGGATACAAAATTTTTCTTTAGAAATGCTAAGTTCTCTCTATTTGTGTACGAAAACTTGGAATGTCATTTGCAATCTAAATGTTAATTTTAAATTTTTAGGTGTTAGAGTACTTAACTAATCTGAATGAGGCTCAATCCCTTCATTTCTCTGCAGTTTAATATCCTTGACAATGTGGGATGATATCAACTTTCTGTCTCACAAATTCTTCCTTTAAAGACATATATTAAAGATTGATAAACTTTTTAAAAGGGTTGTGATAGGCCAAACAGGTACCACCATATGTGATATGCCTTGGTACATTGCAGGGAGAATGTCTTTTCTCCAAAGTGTTCACAACCCCACTGGTGGGATATGGTTGTGGAAGAAATTTTGATAAGTAAAGCAATCCTCCTTATTGCTTCTATAGTATCACTAAGGTTATTACATTTTTTTTGTCCACAAGTTTTGTTAAGGAAAAAAGGAATAACTGGGATAAAATCTTTTTATATTTTCTTTCAGAATTAAGTACAGCACATTTTAATATCTGGATATTTGATAAAAATTTCAAAGCTAGGTGCAAAATTTTAAAGTACATTTGTATGTACCACACATTTTATGCAGAACATTTTTTATATATTTTACACTCTGTCCTGTAATTCCCATTAATGATAATGAAAGTTACAAACATAGTATGCATTATAAAGAGCATATGCCACAGAAATCTGACTTTTTAAACATTTGTGCTTTTACATTTTTAAATAAAATTCGTAAGTCATCAGACTACAGAAGCAATGAAGCAGTACAAACACAGGGAACAGACTAAGTAGTTAAATAAGGTTGCTACAGAAATATTAGTCTGTTTTTACTCTCATACTGTGAGTATAATGCACTGGAATTATGACTGTGACTATCTCCTCTACTTGCTTTTCTCATTTTCTATGGTCAACATTATATTGAAATTATTGTAAGGGCAAACACTATTGTACAGTTACAAGTACTTTCAATAGGTAAAGTATACAGTATAAAATCTCTACTGTTACTAAGTAAATGTCATCTTTCCCCAAACCCACCAGCAAATATTGATCAAGAATCTCAAGCTTTTCAAAGAGCTCTGAAGTCAGAGTGAATTAGTTTATGCAGTTTCAGAACATTTATAGCTCCAGTTACAACATCACTATATGTTGCTAGGATAACTTAAGGATTTTTTTTTTATATATATATATATATAATTTTCAAGAGTTTAGAAGATGTCTGCCTCACAGGCTGCATGATCAAGTTACTGTGAGGTAGTCCAAAGTTCTACATAGTGTTGTATAACTTACGAATATGTCATCATTGAAACGTGGGAAATAAGTTTGTGCTAGAGTGGAATGTGCTCTAGTGAAATATGGTTGTAATATTCACAGAAAGGTTGTCATATTCACAGAAAAAGTATGAACAAAGGTAATTCACAAGTGTTGAAGAAGCTGACTGAGGTAATTTTTTGGCCACTCTCAATAGTCTTTGAATAATTGTGAGTGCATCTCTTGACAGCAAGAGACTGGAGATAATCCATAAAATAAATTGCTCAAGTGGAATGCCCATGTCACATGTGTTTACCAAATTTTCTCTCTTGAATGAACTAAAAAAGAAAGCAATGGTATCAAAGCATCCATGTAACCAAACACACAAGTAGAGGAAATTGTTTGTTACCTGCTACTAGGAGGAGTTCGCAGACTTTCTGTCTTTCCTATAGGTATACAAGTAGAATGAACTGGTGACTAATTTGTGAGTTTGCTCTCTGGCCTTGGTGAATGCATTATTTTAGCCATTTTATTATAATATATCCAGAATTAAGGCCATATTTCCTTTGACCTGTATAGCCAGGCAAAGTCAGTAGCGCAACTGAATAAGCATAGCTTTCTTTCTTATTAATTGAAGAAATGAATGATGTGTCAAGTTTTTTTTTTTTCTCCTCTCCTCTCCTCTCCTCTCCTCTCCTCTCCTCTCCTCTCCTCTCCTCTCCTCTCCTCTCCTCTCCTCTCCTCTCCTCTCCTCTCCTCTCCTCTCCTCTCCTCTCCTCTCCTCTCCTCTCCTCTCCTCTCCTCTCCTCTCCTCTCCTCTCCTCTCCTCTC